>NC_035446.2:84957945-85288321 GCF_002127325.2 Helianthus annuus
ATCTGGGCTTGGTTATGCGATAACCAATCCATGCCTATTACTATATCGAAGCCGGCTAGGTTAAACGGAAGTAAGGACAAAGGAAAAGAGTGGTTCCTAATGGATATGACACATCCATCTAATATAGTCGAAGCGGTTTCTATGGTTCCGTCAGCTAATTCCACTTCATACTTCACACTTAAGGCTTTAACAGGCATTTTCAACAACTCACAAAACTTATTATCTACAAACGATTTATCTGCTCCAGAATCAAACAATACTCTTGCTTAGATATCATTAAAAAGAAAAGTACCTGTTATGACATTGTCATCCTAAACAGCTTCCTTTGCATCCATGCGGAAGACCCTTGCATTGGTCTTCTTTCCTTCGTCAGCTTTCTTTGAAAATTTTGGGCAATTTGTCTTGATATGCCCTTTTTCATTGCAACTGTAGCATGTTGCATCTTTGATCTTCTTACAATCTTGGGTCTTGTGCTCCGAAGACTTGCAAATCCCACATGCCTTTGGCTGAGATTGGGATTTCGACTCAAACCTGCACCTCCCAAAATGGTGCTTCTTACAAACCTTACACTTGGGCTTATCTCCAGATTGATGCCCATCCTTCCTAGATTCAGACCCTTTCTTGTGGTCATGGTTTCCCTTGTGCTTTTTGTTTGACCGGCGTGAATTGTCATCATCACGCTTTCTCTTCTCGGCATCCGTGTTCCTCAGCGATCTCTGCCGGACCGCGTCCAAAGTGAGGGACAAGGATATATCAGCCACGGACCTGAATGTAGTTGGCCGAGAGGCCTTTACACTTGCCTTTTTCTCAGGGGCTAAACCCCCAATGAAAAGAGCTTTCCTTTTGGGTTCCGGGGTCACCAGATACGGAACCAACCTTGACATAGTATTAAAGCTAGTGAGGTAAGTGTGGCAATCCAGATTCTTCATGACCAGAGATAGAAAGTCAGATTCTGTCTTTTCAACCTATTGCTGAGGGCAGTAAGTTTCTTTGATAAGAGCAACAAATTGTTCCCAAGACATGTTGTACAATGGGATTTTCCCTATAGCTTGAATCAGGGATCTCCACCAGGCTAGGGCCTCACCCTTGAAAGACTGGGACACAAACTTCACAATATCCCTTATAGCACACCCACTAATATCAACCACAGTGTCCATCTCATCCAACCAAGTCATGCAATCCACGACCCCCTTCTCCCCTGTGAAATCTCAGGGCTTGCATGAAACAAAGTACTTGTATATGCAACCTTTAGCACGAGGCTTATCATTAAATACAATCTTTTTGGATGGAATACTGTTTTCGTTTGAGGAATGTCGATCATCATCTTTCTTTGATTCCTCTTTCTTAAGTTTAGGCTGGATAGAGGGTGGCTTGCTGTGAGCTTCAGAATGAGTCTTGGGTTTAGAATGCGGTGTAGATAGGGTTCTACTTCGAGTCCCAGAAGACTCACTGTTTTGCCGATCCAAAGCCCTTGTAACAGCATTATCGATAAGTGCTTGCAGCTCCGCACCAGTTAGCTGTATTCTAGCATTATCGTGGTTTTCCACCGGATGACTATTCACTTCATCCGATCCAGCCATGTAGCTTCAATTGCTACATATAAAAAATAATGGTCAAGGTTTTATTTAGAGGCTTTTATAGCATTTTATGATTTATTAACCATGGTTTTTAATAGCCATTTTTGGTTAATTTGTTAATTAATTATATGTTCAGGACCTTTATTTTAATCCTATATTTTAATTTAGTAATAGCACAAAAGCTTTAGTCATATTGACACGTTAAAATTAAACCAAGATTTTCACAGAATCAAAGTGTTTATGGTTTGAATCAAAGTTCATTACCCTTTTCTAGACAGGGAGTTGTAAGCTACCACTGTCTTTAGTCACAGAGGACATTAATTATAGCCCGTAGGCACTTCATCCTTAAGGGATGATTATTTCAAATAAGGGAATTTAGATTAACCCTTTTAAAGGATGGCCTGTGTGACTTTAACGATTCACAGTTTGCCAAGAATGTTAACATACTTACAGATGGTAACATGGATTGGAATCTTTTAGATAGGTTTTACCGTCTTGGCCATGTCTGCAGTGACATATAGGCTAGGTTTTACCTTTAAGATTCTTTTAATAATTAACGCAGAACAATCCTAAATTGAGATGTTAAATTGGATCTGAATCTAATTATGGAACTACCATCTTGGCCCTGTCTTATGATAACATATGGCTACGTCTTGTCCTTTTTAGATTTTGCCATTTTAATACAATGGTAGATCTTTTAATAATAAAAATTATTTTCATTTATTTTATGTTTCATGCACATAATTAATAATAAACAAAATGAAAATTTAAATTAAACATCTCATTAATAAATTAAACAAGTACAACTTTTGCCCTAAACGGGACTTCTACAAAATAACATACCCACGCAGAGGCTAAACAAACAACAAACCCACGCAGGGATTAACAAAAGACATGCCCACGTAGGGGCAGAGCACAAAAAAGACAAGCCCACGCCGGGGCTGAGTACAGAAACAAAAAGTCCACGCAGGGACTTGGTTACAACTGAAATAAATAAATAAACAAAAGGTCTTCAATGACCCCTTCTCTTGGACTTCCCTTTGATCAGGTCTGACAACCCCTTGAAGAAGCCTCGAGTGTTACTGCGCTCGGTTTGAATCTCCCGTTCACATCGGTCCAATCTTTCAAGGACCTCTTGTTGGCGCTCCGGCGGGATCAGTTGCGATTGCGGCGGCTGATACAGAGGTTGAGGAGGTGGCGGACGCTGGTACCCATAAGTTGGGTAACCAGTGGTCCAAAGACCACTATAGGGTCCCTCTGGGTGACGAGCATTGTAGTCCCATGCCTCCTGGTATGGGTCCACATTGGCATAGTCGTAATAGGTATGAGCCGGCTGCTCAAAAGGGTTATACGCCGCTGAACCGGCGTAGGCAGGGATTGGGTTATCAAAACCCAATGTGGCGCCATAGGCGCAGAGTTGATCTCTGCGACGGGGTTTGATGGCCCTCCCATTTGCGGGTCTTCTTCTTCTTGGAGTGGCGGATAATGACTGCCACTCGAGGGCTGAGGAGTGCTGATGCGAACTCCTCCTCGCACGGACATCCGCGCATTTGACCTTCTCCGCCTCGGTGGCTCTGGAGGCGGTTACTGTTCTACTGGTGGTGGTGGTGGCGGAGTGACTGCCACAAATCGGGAATCCTCAGAAAGATCCTGCTGCTGGTAAGGAAACGAGTGCTCGGATGGCGTAAAATACCAGTCCCACTGGTTGAACCTCGCCTGGTAGCTGTCAGGACCATGGTAAGGTGATCCATGAAAAGATGACCCATCGGAGATTTCGATGGGGTGGTTCGGGGTTCCGGTTGCAGGCTCCACGGGATCCGTATCTTCATCCATGTCATTATCACCCGAAAAATGATCTTCGGGTCCTAGTGGGTTGAAACCCACGGGTTCTTGAATGAAATTAGCCGGGTTGAACCGGCTTTGGAAAGCAGGGGTAGGGTCACCAAAAGAATGGTGCGAGTTTGACCGCTGCAACGGTATGAAGGAAGGCAGAGGGTTGTCAGGCTCGTTTTCGGATTGCGGCCCGAAAGAATGCAAGTAGGATGGTGAGGAACTCAAGGAGACTGATTACCTCCCGGGTTCAACGTAAACCCTCCACGGCTCCTGAGGGCTAGTGCTCATTGTGATAGATGGTGTATACCGGTGAGAAGGCCCGGCTTCATGGTCATGGCCCGTAACTAGGCCCTTGCCTCTTCCTCTCAAAAACCTTGGAGGCATTCTTAACCTGCAAACATGATGTCACACCCCGACCACGTTAAAACAACAAACCGTGGCGGAAACATCGGGGAGTGTTGCAACAGAATTATTATTCCACAACCATGGTAACCAAATGTTTCATTTTATTGAATTAGTAAGTAATGTACATTGTCTTTAAATCAAAACAAACAAACTACATATTGTTTATAACTGTTTTTAAGTCACTAAGGCCTCGTCCAGGTCCTATGTGACACAAGCTTCCTAGCAAGCAACATCAAGCAATACCACCTGAAACATATGTAAAAATAAAGTCATCAAGGAAATGCTGGCAAGTACATAGGTTTTATGGGAGTATCGGATTCATGGCTCGTTTATATGTTGCAGTACCTCGTTAGACTACAAGAGTCAAAATACAAACCTCGTTTTGAGAAGTGTATTGCAACATAGTTAACCAACTCAAATCAAGATGGTTATAGTTTATAAAATCTCGTAGCCATGACTCTTAACCCAAAAACATTTGTTTTAATAAACCAAATCGTATAACATCTCGTAAAAACTCGTTAATAAAACTCGTATGGTTTATATCATGTTGAAAACCTCGTTGTGTGACATCGTTTCAAATCGTTTCCCAAGTGAACTAAATAATGACACGCAATGTAATATGATAGAAGCACTTCTATATAAGATGTACCAGCGGTGTATCTACCATGCTTTTATCATGCTACACCCGTCCCATTATCTAATCACTACCCAACACCAATCGTTTAATTTGTTTAACTCGTTTCAAATCGTGTATCTCGTTTCAAATCGTTTAACTCGTCCCAAAATCGTATTCATTTTAATAGTGAAACTACTTTTGGTCGTCTCACTAATAACATTCAAACCTTCGTGACTCGACTACCTCGTTTCTCGTATTAACAAACCACCAAAGGGTAAGTTAATAATCACAGATTCGGTCGTTACCTACATAACCCCCACACATAACTATGGGTGTAGTCTGATAACGGGATTTGTCAGATCCTATGGTACCATAACATAATACTGGTCGGCTTGATCAATGCTAATGAATGTCATTCGTTATGTAACTACAACCAACAAGTCTTGTTCACCTTATTGAAATCGTTATTAGTTTAGTATAAACCATCGTTTTTGAAATTATCGTTTACACCTTGAAATCGTTTTGTACATATGAGTCACCCCAAAACAATTGAAAATAGTAAAATATGGGAACCATGTACTCACATTGAAGTGCAAAGTATCCTCAATCTAAAGAACTCAACAAGCTCAATTAAACCAAGGAAACTCAAGCAGCACCTAGTAATCGAATCACTTAGTCAAACAATAGACGCCTAAATCGGGAGATCGGACAGAATGAGGTCTTGTAAACCAAATGAGTGTTGGAACTCATGTGATATGGTTTAACAAAGCCTACATTCTAAATCGGAACCTAACCTAAGTGCTTTCGACCCATTGCGACCCATTAAGGTAACTTATGCTACTTTAACGCGTCGTGCGCGCAAACGCGCGTTCGTGACGTCTACCTAGTCCTATGACAAGTATTATATGCCTAAACATGTTTAAATAAGTTGCATAATCAGTTTAGGTGACAAAAGTTAGGTTACATATGCTTAAAGTCCAATTATGCATGAAAAGGGCATTTTGGTAATTTACCTAAGGCATATATTCCACCTATCATACAACTACTTAAACTCGGTGACCCTAAGGTATAACCTTATGGTTTTGATATCAAAACAAAGTGTTTTGATACCTAGAGTAGTTTGGTTGCAAAATACGCTTAAATGCGTAGTTTGGTTGCATGTTAAAACATGCTTAACTAAGTTAGAAAATAGGTTTTGATATCAAAACAAAGTGTTTTGATACCTAGAGTAGTTTGGTTGCAAAATACGCTTAAATGCGTATTTTGAGCGAAACTACGACTCGTCACTACACCTAGTCAACGTGGTAATCAGTGGGTATAGTCACTAAGGACTATAACCAACGTGATTACGCCAACGTTGCGAAGTTCAAACGAACTTCTTGTTGACCATCTCGTGGTCAAAGCTGAAAGTCAAACAAAGTTTGACTTTCGAGCTAGGAAAGCATTAAAAGAACGAAAGAGGACTTACAAAGGGTCCAAATAGATTTGGCTCCAAGTATTCTCAGGTAGGTAGTGAAATATCACAACCACTTAGAGAAATCTCAAACCAAATGCAAGGAAAATGGAATGAAAGCATATCCTATATATTGTGACAACCCGTATTTCGAACCTACTTTTGTGTAACGTTATGTGCTTATGTGAACTATATTAATTGATTTAATGCATGATTGTTATGATGATACGTGCTTTGTGTAATGTATGTATGTTTATAAATGGCCCAATCGCACAACACACACACCCGATCGCACAAGCCCATGTTGGGCCTTATTGCTTATGTTTGGGTTAAAGGGCAACCATGACGGGTTCGGCCCACCTTTCTTTGCACACATAACCGAAGTAGGAGGGGGTATACTCCTCATTTGTTACAACACTCATACACACACAAAAACCCTAGCTCTTTCTCTCCTCTCAAACCCGACGGCAACCACCCCCCATCTCCCTCGAAGCTCTTGACTCGGTTGATTCCATTCTCCTCTCAAATCCGGTTAGTGTTTTAGTGTTTGTTTGTTACTTGATTATATGTTGCATGATGTGCGATATATATGTATGTTTTGCATAATAATCTTGGAAGGATATCGGATGGATGATGATATAATTTTAATGGTAATGTGATCGGCTCATATGTGAAATCGTTAATGTTCATGTAAATCGGATTGTTCAGGATGTATGAAAACCGAATGTTTGATAAATCGGCCGTATGTTGTGTGTGTATGTGTGTGATTATATGATGAGATGATACATGATTGCTAGATTAATCCTACTGTCCGAATATGTCACACAAGAACTTGGGTTGTTTGTTAATTTGGAATCGTTGAATTGATTATGTGAATTGAATGTTTGATCATTGTTCATGATTATGATTAATGTACACGTTTTGATCACATTTAGGGTTCATGTGAATTAGATGCTAGATTGCTTGTTTGATCGATAATTGATTGGTTTAGAAACTGTTAGTGTTGATTGATTGTCATAAAATAAGGAAACTATTGAATGTGTAACCGAACAAGCATAAAAATCGGGATTTAAAAGCCAATCGCACAAGGGGCTCTGATCGCACAAGAGACCCCATCACAATAGACTAGTCCATTCGCACAAAAGAAGTCCAGTCGCACAAGGCTGTTGGATCGCACAAGTCGTATGTTTGTTTAACTGTTTGGGCTGGATGATCATGTTGGGTTGGGCTAGCTCTAATCGCACAACCCAACCGGATTATACAAGATGTCCGGATCGCACAAGTTTAGATTTATTTGTTTTGGGCTGTGTTCATGTTTCTAGTTTTGTTGGGTATTTCGATATTGGGCCGAGTTTTAGTGGGCTCCAACGGATGACTCGCACAACGCCACTAAGCTTGTGCGAGCCCAATACGGAATACGAGATAACTGTTGAACGTGTTAATGTATGTTGCTATGATCCGTGTGTGTTTCTTATCTACTGGCTTATGTGATACTTATGTGCATTAATTGAGCCAAAACCTGACTTGTATGGTAACCCTGTTAGGACGTGGTTGACCACTCTTAGTTCAAGAAACCTTTTGTGTATCTGTCGAGCAAACCAAGGTGAGTTCACACAGCCAAGGCATGGGGTTCCCAGGGTGGGAATGGGATTGGATGATTTATTTGTACATACTCAGATGGTAGATGTTTATGGTCCTCAGGGTGAGGATGGTAAATGATAAGATACGGCTAGACTAGTATACTAATTGAACTGATTTTCGCACACACGTCGGGGTTAGCCGCGATATTATGACTGATCTTCGCACACATGCCTTGGGAAGGCCGCGAACTATATACTAAAACTTCGCACACATGCCAGGGTGGCCGCGATACAAATATACATAGTCTAGAATACTTGGGAAAACTTTCCCTAATTTTCGCACACATGCCTAGAGGGTCGCGATGGAAACTAATACGATACATGACTTAATGAACGAACATAATGCTACTCACACTATTACGATTACTGAACTATTAACTGTGAACTCGCTCAACTAGTTGTTGACTCTCTGCTGCATGCCTTGCAGGACCTTAGGTATTTATGGAGCTTGCACAGGGAGGAGCAGGTCGTTGTGGGATACGGATCGAGGATATTATGTCAAACGTTTAAACATTGAACTTATGATTTACATTGGACTTACATACTTATGCTTCCGCTACTCAAACTACGTTTTGTTGAACACCAATTGTATTGTGATGGGTTGTTTTGATTTCTTTTAATAATTAAATGCTATGTTCAATATGATTGGTGGCTTGATCCTGGTCATGTCACGCTCCCAAGCGGTGGTACTCCGCGTGTGGATTTTGGGGGTGTGACAGATTGGTATCAGAGCCATTGGTTATAGAGAACTTGGTTTTAATATGGGAAAAACGTTTTTATTAAAACCAGACTATAACCAGAACAGTGCTCTCAATGATCCACAACGACGCTTCGCTCCACGTGCAAGACTCAACATCCTAGGTAATATGGTTTATGTTTATTGCCTACATGCTAGAATTGTATAGAACTTTGCTCGTAGTATGCTTAGATACACATAACTACTATTGCTCGAGAACACTTGTGTGCTTACGTTTTTTTCTGTCACCGCATTCTTCGCGAACCTCCCTCTTACTTACATTACCTTTTCTATCAAGATCATGTCTAGACGTATTAACATGACTCAAGCCCAGTTAACGGCTCTAATTAACGAACGAGTTGCTGCGGCACTTGCAGCCGCACAGGCAGGAGCAGATCAGAACGCTCAGTCACCCATAGGCACGATCATGGATTGCCGACCTAGTACCTTCAGTGGTACTGAGGGAGTTGTAGGCCTCCTCCATTGGTTCGAGAGGCTCGAAAATGATTTCGAGGTGCATGATTGCCCTGAGTCTCGTAGAGTAAAGTTTGCTACTGGAACACTCGAAGGTGCTGCATTAACCTGGTGGAAAGCACAGGTTCAAATGTTAGGGCTGGCAGCTGCTGATGCCACCCCCTGGAACGAATTCAAGGATCTAATTAAGGAAGAGTTTTGCAGTCGGGACGACATCCACCAACTAGAGGTGGAGTTTCGCAATTTACAGATGGCGGGGTCGGAAATTGAGGCTTATACGAGGAGATCAAATGAATTAGCCACATTGTGTCCCACTATGGTAGACCCTCCCACCAAACATATCGAGCTGCATCTCAAGGGTCTGGTGCCAGAAATTCGGAGTCATGTGGCCGCGGCTAATCTTGGCACTATCCAACAAGTTACTCGGCTTGCTCATCGTCTCACAGACCAGGCGGTAGAACAGAGCGAACTACCAAAACGTGTTAATGTTGCTACAACTTGTGCTCCCAGTGACAACAAACGCAAGTGGGATGGAAACCTGAGCAAGGGTTCCGCTACGATTCAGTCCCGAGCGCAGCAGCGAAAGATAGATGATTACCAGGGCCCGAGCCAGCAGCCTTCGGGTAGTCGCGGGCAGAAAATATATCGAGGATATCACCCATGGTGCAACAATTGTAACCGACACCACAGTGGCCAGTGCAACAAGGGTCGTTGCCAGAGGTGTCTCAAGATAGGTCATGAAGCAAAGGATTGACGAAACTCACGTCCTGTAAGTCAGGAACAACAACAACAGCCTCAAGCTCCATAGGCTCAGCAGCAGCAGCAAAGTTTTAGAGGATGTTTTCAGTATGGTGCTAAAGATCACTACGAGAGACACTGTCCACAGCTGAACTGGAACCAGAATCAGAACCACGACCATAGAAGCAGGAACGACAATGGGGTTAGCAACGGGGGAACAATGGAAACAATGACGCCCATGGCCGTGTGTTCGGGATGGGTCAGGGTGATGCAAGAGATGATTCTAACGTAGTAATGGGTAAGTCCCTCTTCGACGACTTTTATGTTACTGTTTGATTCGGGTACGGATATAAGTTATATGTCTTTGATAGTTAGCCAAATGTTAAAACGTGCACCTACTCCCTTAAACACCAAGTATGTCATAGAGTTAGCTAAGGGTAAAAGTCTAGAGGCCACACATAGTTCAGGGTTGTAATCTTATCCTCGCTGGTCAGACTTTCTCTATTGATCTCATTCCCATAGTTTTGGGTAGCTTTGATATTGTCATTGGGATGGATTGGTTATCCCAACACCAGGCGGAAATCTTATGCAAGGAGAAGATAGTTCGCATTCCTCGTTCTGGTCGAGAACCTCTCGAAGTTCAAGGCGACAAGAGTGGTGCTGTGGTTGGCATCATCTCTTTCTTGAAGGCTCAGAAATGTTTGTGGAAGGGTCACACTGCCATTTTGGCACTAGTTACTGATGCATCGACGAAAGAGAGGAAATTGGAAGACATTCCAGTTGTACGTGACTTCTCTCAGGTGTTTCCTGAAGATTTACCTGGTCTACCGCCTCATCGTCAGGTCGAATTTCAAATTAAGCTCGCTCCAGGAGCAGCACCCATAGCTCGTGCACCGTATCGTTTAGCTCCAACTGAACTGGAAGAACTGTCAAAGCAGCTACAAGAGCTCTTGGAAAAGGGCTTTATTCGTCCAAGCTCTTCGCCTTGGGTAGCTCCAGTGTTATTTGTGAAAAAGAAGGACGGTACCTTCAGGATGTGCATAGACTACCGGGAACTCAACAAGGTGACGGTGAAGAACCGTTATCCTCTTCCGCGTATAGACGACTTATTCGACCAGTTGCAAGGGTCGTGTTACTACTCCAAGATGGACTTGAGGTCAGGATACCATCAGCTGAGAGTCCGGGATGAGGACGTCTCCAAGACAGCATTTAGGACTCGATATGGCCACTACGAGTTTCTTGTCATGTCGTTCGGGTTAACGAACGCACCTGCCGTATTTATGGATCTTATGAACAGGGTGTGCAAACCCTACTTAGACAAATTTGTGATAGTGTTTATCGATGACATTCTGATTTACTCCAAAAGTCAAGAGGAGCACAAGCAGCACTTACGATTGATCTTGGAACTTCTTCGAAAGGAACAGCTGTACGCCAAGTTTCGAAATGTGACTTCTGGCTTTGTGAAGTCCACTTCTTAGGCCACGTAGTAAACAAGGATGGGATCCATGTTGATCCATCCAAGGTAGATTCGATCAGGAACTGGTCTGCACCACGTACACCAACGGAAATACGCCAATTCTTGGGTTTGGCGGGATACTACAGACGGTTTATCAAGGACTTTCCAAAGATTGCTCAGCCGCTTACACTACTGAAACAGAAGGGTGTCACCTATCGTTAGGGCAACACTCAGGAAACTGCTTTTCAGCACTTAAAGGATAGACTTTGCAGTACACCTATCCTCTCATTGCTAGAGGGCACGGACGACTTTGTAGTATACTGTGATGCATCCATCCAGGGTCTTGGATGTGTGTTAATGCAGCGCGACAAGGTCATTGCTTACGCTTCGCGCCAACTTAAGGTTCACGAACGGAACTACACGACGCACGATTTAGAGCTGGGAGCTGTTGTTTTCGCGCTTAAGATATGGCGACACTACCTGTACGGTACCAAGTGCACAATTTACACCGATCACAGGAGTCTCGAGCATATCTTCAGGCAGAAAGAATTAAACATGCGTCAACGTCGATGGGTTGAACTACTTAACGATTACGAATGCGCCATCAAGTACCATCCAGGCAAAGCCAATGTTGTGGCTGACGCCCTCAGTCGGAAAGACACTCTACCTAGACGCGTGCGAGCCTTGCAGCTCACCATTCAGTCTAGTCTTCCTGCACAGATACGAAATGCTCAGGTAGAAGCATTGAAACCAGAAAACGTAAGGGCTGAAGGCTTACGCGGCTCGAGGCAACGATTAGAACAAAAGGAAGACGGCACGTACTATGTAACAGGGCGTATTTGGGTCCCACTTTATGGAGACTTACGCGAGCTTGTAATGGACGAAGCTCACAAATCTCGCTACTCAGTACATCCAGGGTCGGATAAAATGTACCACGACATCAGAACTACTTATTGGTGGCCTAGCATGAAGGCCCACATCGCTACCTATGTCAGCAAATGCTTGACTTGTGCAAAAGTCAAGGCAGAGTATCAGAAACCAGCGGGCCTACTCAAGCAACCAAAGATACCACAGTGGAAATGGGAGGAAATTTCCATGGATTTTGTAACAAGCCTACCTAGATCCCAGCGTGGGAACGATACTATTTGGGTGATCGTGGATCGACTCACCAAGTCTGCTCATTTCCTGGCAATCAAAGAAACGGACAAGTTTTCCACACTAGCAGAAATATACTTGAAGGAAGTAGTCTCAAGGCACGGGGTGCCCACCTCTATCATTTCGGATCGCGATGCACGATTCACGTCAGAACTATGGTAAGCTATGCACAAAGCTTTTGGCTCTCGTTTAGATATGAGCACGGCTTATCACCCTCAGACAGATGGGCAGTCTGAACGAACGATTCAAACTCTAGAAGACATGCTTCGGGCATGTGTTATTGATTTCGGCAACAGCTGGGAAAAGCATCTCCCTTTGGTGGAGTTCTCGTACAATAACAGTTATCACACCAGCATACAAGCCGCTCCATTCGAGGCATTGTACAGACGTAAATGCCGGTCACCTCTCTGTTGGGCAGAGGTGGGGGATAGTCAGATCACGGGTCCAGAACTCATAGTGGACATCACGGAAAAGATTGCACAAATACGACAACGCATGGCGGCAGCACGCGACCGTCAGAAAGACTACGCGGATAAGCGTAGGAAGCCATTGGAATTTTAGGTCGGGGACCGGGTTTTACTTAAAGTCTCACCCTGGAAGGGTGCGGTTCGTTTTGGCAAATGGGGCAAACTCAATCCGCGGTATGTCGGACTGTTCGAGATCATAGAAAGAATAGGCAAAGTAGCCTATAGACTGAACCTACCAGCTGAACTCGGGACAGTTCACAATGTTTTTCACGTGTCGAATCTGAAGAAATGCTTGTCAGATGAGACCCTCATAATTCCATTGAAGGAACTCACTATCGACGAACAGTTGCACTTCGTCGAGGAACCAGTTGAAATCACGGACCGGGAAGTTAAGGTCCTCAAGCACAAGAGAATCCCTCTTGTTCGAGTTCGTTGGAACTCCCGTCGTGGCCCAGAGTTCACCTGGGAACGCGAAGATCAGATGAAAGAAAAGTACCCCCAATTGTTCACGAACAGTACAACCACTACTGAGGCTGAAGCTACCATGGAATTTCGGGACGAAATTCCAGATCAACGGGGGGAGGATGTGACACCCCAGGAAAACCAGTAAACGATACAACTTACCTAGCTTCCTCAGTGAGTACGTACCAAATTTCGGGACGAAATTTCTTTTTAGTTGGGGATAATGTGACAACCCGTATTTCGAACCTACTTTTGTGTAACGTTACGTGCTTATGTGAACTATATTAATTGATTTAATGCATGATTGTTATGATGATACGTGCTTTGTGTAATGTATGTATGTTTATAAATGGCCCAATCGCACAACACACACACCCGATCGCACAAGCCCATGTTGGGCCGTATTCTTATGTTTGGGTTAAAGGGCAACCATGACGGGTTCGGCCCACCTTTCTTTGCACACATAACCGAAGTAGGAGGGGGTATACTCCTTATTTGTTACAACACTCATACACACACAAAAACCCTAGCTCTTTCTCTCCTCTCAAACCCGACGGCAACCACCCCCCATCTCCCTCGAAGCTCTTGACTCGGTTGATTCCATTCTCCTCTCAAATCCGGTTAGTGTTTTAGTGTTTGTTTGTTACTTGATTATATGTTGCATGATGTGCGATATATATGTATGTTTTGCATAATAATCTTGGAAGGATATCAGATGGATGATGATATAATTTTAATGGTAATGTGATCGGCTCATATGTGAAATCGTTAATGTTCATGTAAATCGGATTGTTCAGGATGTATGAAAACCGAATGTTTGATAAATCGGCCGTATGTTGTGTGTGTGTGTGTGATTATATGATGAGATGATACATGATTGCTAGATTAATCCTACTGTCCGAATATGTTACACAAGAACTCGGGTTGTTTGTTAATTTGGAATCGTTGAATTAATTATGTGAATTGAATGTTTGATCATTGTTCATGATTATGATTAATGTACACGTTTTGATCACATTTAGGGTTCATGTGAATTAGATGCTAGATTGCTTGTTTGACCGATAATTGATTGGTTTAGAAACTGTTAGTGTTGATTGATTGTCATAAAATAAGGAAACTATTGAATGTGTAACCGAACAAGCATAAAAATCGGGATTTAAAAGCCAATCACACAAGGGGCTCTGATCGCACAAGAGACCCCATCACAATAGACTAGTCCATTCGCACAAAAGAAGTCCAGTCGCACAAGGCTGTTGGATCGCACAAGTCGTATGTTTGTTTAACTGTTTGGGCCGGATGATCATGTTGGGTTGGGCTAGCCCTAATCGCACAACCCAACCGGATTATACAAGATGTCCGGATCGCACAAGTTTAGATTTATTTGTTTTGGGCCGTGTTCTTGTTTCTAGTTTTGTTGGGTATTTCGATATTGGGCCGAGTTTTAGTGGGCTCCAACGGATGACTCGCACAAGGCCACTAAGCTTGTGCGAGCCCAATACGGAATACGAGATAACTGTCGAACGTGTTAATGTATGTTGCTATGATCCGTGTGTGTTTCTTATCTACTGGCTTATGTGATACTTATGTGCATTACTTGAGCCAAAACCTGACTTGTATGGTAACCCTGTTAGGAAGTGGTTGACCACTCTTAGTTCAAGAAATCTTTTGTGTATCTGCCGAGCAAACCAAGGTGAGTTCATACAGCCAAGGCGTGGGGTTCCCAGGGTGGGAATGGGATTGGATGATTTATTTGTACATACTCAGATGGTAGATGTTTATGGTCCTCAGGGTGAGGATGGTAAATGATAAGATACGGCTAGACTAGTATACTAATTGAACTGATTTTCGCACACACGCCGGGGTTGGCCGCGATATTATGACTGATCTTCGCACACATGCCTTGGGAAGGCCGCGAACTATATACTAAAACTTCGCACACATGCCAGGGTGGCCGCGATACAAATATACATAGTCTAGAATGCTTGGGAAAACTTTCCCTAATCTTGGCACACATGCCTAGAGGGCCGCGATGGAAACTAATACGATACATGACTTAATGAACGAACATAATGCTACTCACACTATTACGATTACTGAACTATTAACTGTGAACTCGCTCAACTAGTTGTTGACTCTCTGCTGCATGCCTTGCAGGACCTTAGGTATTTATGGAGCTTGCACAGGGAGGAGCAGGTCGTTGTGGGATACGGATCGAGGATATTATGTCAAACATTTAAACATTGAACTTATGATTTACATTGGACTTACATACTTATGCTTCCGCTACTCAAACTACGTTTTGTTAAACACCAATTATATTGTGATGGGTTGTTTTGATTTCTTTTAATAATTAAATGCTATGTTCAATATGATTGGTGGCTTGATCCTGCTCATGTGACGCTCCCAAGCGGTGGTACTCCGCGTGTTGATTTTGGGGTTGTGACATATATAGTTTTTGCAAAACCGTTAGGATCATTTCTTGGAGAAGAGGGCATGATCCAAGCCATACAAGTGTCAAGGACTGATTGGGGGACTTGTTCCCCACACAAACCAGCCCTAGCAATGAAAACCACCTATCAAAACCATCAAAATCGTGCTAAATGACCAAATTCAATGTTTCTTTATGGCATGCCCTCGCGCCCCGCGTAAGACTTGGCTAAGGCTTACGCGCCCTGCCTGGCCAACTTTGGCAGATTGTCAAAATTGGTCCCTGCAGCTTAGAAACTTGCATTTCGGCCCATTTTTGACACGTTTAAGCCCCGTTAACCTCATTTCAAGGCTCTAAAATGAAGTTAAAGTTTTGGAAACTTAAAACATGCTCAAAAATATCTCGGATGTCGGTTCGTTTGGTCGTACGATCGCGTTGTTCAGTTAATTACGACGGAAGTCGTAACGAACGTAAAATCGATCCAAATTAAGCGACGAATGGAATTTTATCATGCCAATCACTAAAATAAAATATTTTAATGATTACATAAATTTTTGGATGTCCGGATATATTCAGAACGTAAGATATGCGCGAAAATGCAAACTTGTGCACTTTTTGACGCTTTTAGTCCCTAAATGACCAATAATTTTATTTTTGCGCACCAAACACCTCAAAGCCTATTTCTAAGCTATGTAAAGGATATTTAGGGCATATTTAACTTATGATCAAGTTCCGGAATGTTCTTTACTATACAAATCGATATAGTTTCGCAATTTAACACAAATAGTCCCTGCGATCGAACAAACTTGTTTTCGACACACCAAACCATCCAAAACTTATTTCTAAGTTATGTGAAGGTTATTTAAGGTATGTTAAGCCTATTTCACTATCCCATAGTGTTTGTCGCGTTAAACTGACTGCATTTACGCACCAGTTTGCGTATAACTTTCCAGAAAGCGATTTAAAGCTTGAAATCGAATCAGATCGAATTGTGAAATCATCAAACACATAAAACACGTATAATAACACCAAAACACATTGTATTATTGATAATTAACATTTTTTTGCGTTGTTCATCGATAAAATAGCACCGTTGTCACACATGATTAAGATAACAACCAAAATATATAAAATAAAAGACAAAAACAGAATTTATCCTATGTTCTTTGTCTAGATTCGGAACTTGAGGAATGTGCAATTGTGTAACTGAGATTAAACACAAAAGGCTAGTGTTTAATTCACTCAGTGTTGGCTCTGATACCAACCTGTCACACCCCTATTTTTCACGTGTCACCGGTGGACCCGGTGGGGAGTATCGTGACGTAGTTGATATCATCATAGTCAAACAACACAAATTTAATATGCACAGCGGAAGAAAAAAGATAGATTTATTTCAACTGAATAAATATTGTAATATTTAAGTGTCACATGTAGTTGAAAGAGATCCACAGGCGGATCAAAATAAAGAGGAAACATGTTCAACAGATTTATTTGCATCCAAGCTTGCGAGGCTCTAAGCGATGCTACGGAGAGGCCAGCCTATTACGCGTAGTACCTGCACTTAATCTTTTTGGGAAAATACGTCAGTTTACACTGGTAAATACAATTTAACTGACTCATTTTGGAAAATGTTTGAAAATTGATTTGAATGCACATGGCACAAAAGATTTTTATAACTTGGGATAATTATTTGAAAATAATACTTATAAAGAATTACATGTTTATTTTGCGTCCAGTAGCCCGGTTCATGCCGGGTTAAAGATTAATAGACACACCACATAGTATAGTCCCGCGGCGGGAAACCAGCGGTTATACCTTGATAAATGTAGATGCACTGACGGGTGTACGCCTACACCCGTGTGCTAAGGTCATGGCCATTCTTTGAATAATGCCAAGGATATCCGGGACATGGTCATTAAACTTCCAAAGGCATTAAACAAACAAAACAAATTTTTAAACGGGTCATCTTGATAATACTTAACCACTAATCGATTAAGGTCAAATGCCCGACCAAGCGGTATTTTATATACCGTACCCCAAGCCCGTATAGGGAAAATAAGTTAAAAGTATTTACCTGAGCAAGTACAAATCACAATAAGCAAGTGCAAATATCTTTTACTGGATCTCCTATTCTGGAACGAAGGTTTATAATAACCTATTAGAATCCTAACGGGTCTTTTATTTAGCCTAAGCTTAGACCGGTTAGTTTTAAAGAAAGAATACGGTTCAATCGCATGGAAGGCGAAGACCGGTTTTAGAATGTGGTTTTGACCCGACAAGCTTGCATGCTTGTTTAATATGGGTAACATAATCACATTCTGGATTTTGAGACAATAAGGATATGGTTTGACCCGTTTCGGCTAAAATGTGTAAACTAGTTACATAAGCCGATCCAAACGCGAAAGTACGTAACGGGTAACCATATGAATCATATACAAGTTCCCTGAGTTAATATGCACTAAATATGTTGTGATATCAGTAAGATATCTCCTATTATGCCCAAAATGATTATAAACACAAACTATGCCTCATAAGGGCATTTTGGTCATTTTAAAGGGTATAAAAGAGTTTAATTTGTAATCTGAGTTACAGGTCTGATTCATTTAGTAAATATACTTAATTCAATAAGTTATAATAGTGGGGTATCATATATATGTGAAATTTATTAATTTTAACCATATTATGCACCGTATGGGCATTTTGGTAATTTCACATAAGCCTAAAAGGTCAAAACTGGAAATCTGAGTTTAAAACTTTTGTTTACTGTTATAATATAAAAATTTACTGAATATATCAGTAGGCATCAACCCTTATACATATAATCTAGTTTTGATACATACTATGTCATAAAATGCCTAAAAAGGCGATTCGGAGCCATTTCCGGGTTTTGTATAGAAAGCTGATATTTTTAATATTCTAGAAGGCTCAAAATAATTTATTTAACATAATAAATCAGTAAAAAAAGGTTTGAGGTCAAAAGGATTTATAAAACTCATTTTATAGCCTAAAAGGGAAAAACCGACAATAACCGAATTAGGCTTAAGACTCTAAGTTATACTCAGCCTAAAAATAAATAAAAATCTCCAAAAATTCCAAAATATTATTTTATATCAGTAGGTAAAAAGTTTGATATTAAAATTCGGGTTTAGATAGGCTATATGCTAATTACGCCAATTAATTAATAAGAATGCTTCTAATTACGCTAATGAGCATAACACTTATTCTAGACCTCAAACTAATGTAAAATTTTAGGTACAAGTTTATAAATCAGTAACTAAAGTGTCTACTCTTTTATATTTTCAAAAATCACATTTTAAGGGGAAGAGGGCATAATAGTCAACATTTAAGCAATTAACGGAAACATGCAAATGAATTAGATGTCTAATGAACCAAGTTGTATAATCACAGAGGGATATACTAACATGAAAATAGGTCCAAAAGAAGCTCTAAGGCAATCCTAGACTTGGCTTAAACGGGTCAGAACTGAAAGTCAAAGCATAAGTCAAACTATGCGACTTTCGGTTCCAAACCGAGCCTAAACTGAAAATTGTCGAATTGAACATGTTTAGACATGTTTTTATATTAATTACCAAGTTATTTTAATGACAAAACAGGTAGCATGAATCCTACATTGCTAATTATGTATTAATTTGGAATTAAGCATTCTGTTGACTTTTTAAAGTAAGCTTTGACCCGACAATTGACATAGTTAGAGTGGGAATCTAAGAATACCTTTTTAATGGTCTATTACCCACATAATTACCTACTTATAAGTATTTTTAATTCGAGATTTGACTGAGTAATTATTGTTTAATCTCAAAGTCAAACCTTAATTATGATGGTTTGACTTTTAGCTAATTACTAAGCTAAACTGAACTAAGAATGATTTCGAACACTTACAATGGTCCTAAATATGATTATGGACTTAAGAGAAACTTGATTGCTGTCCAGAGAAGCTCCAGAGAATGCTTGAAATATTTTGCAAGTGAGCAAGTCCAAAGTTCACCACTTCTTCTTCTTATATAGTGAACTAAGAAGTACAAGATCAAGCCAAGATAGTCTATGATTGTTACAAGATCATCCCAGGTGTCTCTATGATGCTATATACTGCCTATCAAGCCCTTGAATTCGAATACCACCTAAATAAGGCAGTGGAACTGGTTGAACAGGCAGATGTCCATTTTCTGCTGCCAGCGACAGGCATACGGACCGTAAGCAAAATGCCTTGCGGTCCATATCCACCCCTTACGGACCGTAAGCTTATACAGATACGGTCCGTAACTGACCCTGGTCTGATGCGCCCAGGTATGCTCCTTGCGGACCGAATGCTTAACTGGTTGCGGTCCGTAACCGATCCTTGCGGACCGTAAGCTTACAGCCATATGGTCCGTAACCGATGACCAGAATCCAAAAATTTTACAAACTTCCAAATTTTGAGCATGCAAAGTTGTAGTGTCCGAATTCTCATGATTTCTCTGCAGTAAGGGACCACATGGGCAGGCCTTTGCATGCCTTGCATGAACTTTTACATTTTGGATCTTTATGGCAAACTTTGGAATGACGGAATTCTCAAGAATGCATGCTAAGCTCAAGTTCAATTCCTTTAATCAAGTATTGAAATTTTCTAATCATTGTAGTAATATTTTAAGAATCCAATTTCCATAAAAATGGAATTTTATTTATTTAGAAACAACCGGCTAATATATCAGATGTTTATCAAAACGATTTAAGGATCTTGGGATTTATAATTTGGGTCGCTCAGAGGTGTTTTAATAACATGTCGCACTTGGGTCATTCAGAGGTATTTTAATAACATGACGCCCTTTTCAAATCCTACCATACATCCTTATTTGATCTGGGTTCTTGACACGTTTGTCTCACATGACACGTGTCTTTATTTTATTGGACATGAATTTTCGAGGTGTTACACATCTGATGGCCCTCATCCACTGTTTATATACTACAACTGCTAACCTTTAAGTACTGCTTGTATATAACAACTGCTGAAGACTAAGTGCTACTCCTCAATCTACTGTCCTAAGTCAAGTGCTGCCAAAGACCAAAACCCTGCTTGGAATAAAGCAGTGGTATGAAGTAACAGTTGTTTACTTTGATTTCTTGTAATAGTATCAGTGTTTAGGTAGCAGTAGTTATATGTAACAGTGGTTATAGGTTGTTAGGTTGTTAGATGTCACTTTCATGGTGACGTCAGCTAAGATGCTTCAGTGGTTTGATTTGCCTATAAATGGAACAGTACTCTGTATTGTTACACTTGATGGACTGAGTGAGTTCTTCTCCTCTGATCTAATCCTTTCATCTTGTGCAATCAACCATGGAGTATCAGGCTGAGGGGGAGTTTAGTTTGTAAGCATGCTCCGTAATCTTTTGATTTGTATTGTAATCATTCGACTCATTGAAAAACATGTATTTGTCAAAACTATTTTCCTCTTTGATTGTGTTTACAAATTTTGTGTTCATTTCCGTTGCATACATCATTGATTCATGTTTAATCATTGTTCATCTATTACAAACAAACACAATCATGAGAGCCTCAAATCCTAACAATTGGTATCAAAGCTTGGACAGTCAAATTCGATCTAACAGTCAATTTGACATAACAGTTCAGCTCAAAATACATTGATACTAAGGTTGATTGTATTTTGTTGAAAAACAGAGTAAAGAGTAAGGACGTTCAAAGTTGCTACTCAAAAACTCTGTAAAACAACCAAGATGTCATAAGACACACAAACTTCTTATAACAAGTGATGTCATACTTAAACCACCTATAGCTTTCAGATCAGAAAAATGTCTGATAACTATGGTATAATCGTTTTCTTTACAAATTTGATTTCAAGTGTTGATATGAAGTTTGTGCTGTTTCCATCATGTTTGATACTAAGGTATGAACCTCTGGTCAACAAAAATCTATAATTCGTAAAAACTTTAGTGTTTTTGTTAACATTAAAAGAGGGAAACTAAAACTTTAGTCACATAAATCTTATGTATTGAAAAACAGGTTGAGAATCCTCTAAAAGGACCAAAATCAACTCTGTTAAAAATGCATTAAGAAAATCAAGTGCCAAAATAGTCCAAATAATATGTAATGTGAGATTTGATATAAGCAAGTACAAATATTGCAAGATCTCTCAAAACATTGCTGCAAAATGATTCTGGGATAAATATTTCTTCAACAAAAACCTCCCAGTGAGTATTTTAGTACTTATGAATGGGAAGGGTAAAAAGGGAAGAAGAAAAATCGCAAAAAACTCTAAAGTGTGTTTATCTCAAAACTTTTGTAGTCAGAAGAAAAGAATATAAATGTAAAAACACTTAAGAGTCCAAAATTGGGTGAACAATGGTCATCAAGCAGCTGTGTGCATTCATTGATTCAGGGAAGTTCAGGTAACAATAGTGTCACCAGTGATTTAACTCAAAAGAGGACTAGGCAAGTTTTTCAGTGTCATCACATGGTAACAAAGTCTATGACAGGACTTTCAAAACCTATGTGTACATGTCTCCTCATTTTTGCAATCAATTAACAAGGAAGTGGTCTCAAACAGTTATCATCATTGACTACTTCCTTAAAACTTGAAGAGTGATGTGACCATGTGTCTTAATTAAAAATATACCAGATCCTTTTTGATGTTGTTTTCAAAATAACCTTTAATTATTTTTCTTGGAAAAGGTTTTTCTAAATAAACAGGATATATTATTCATTTTTTTGGGGAATGACATATTTTGTACTTTTACCTATTTTTGATGATAAAAGTTTCAATCACCTGTCAGGATGTATATTTTTTATCGATACTATCCTTGAGAACAGGTCAAAAGGAAATGGTTCAAGTGTCAAAGTCATGTCAACTCAAGTTTGGTTTAACTCAAATCAAAGATTGATTGCTAACAGACCTTAAAACGCATGGATACTCATATCATAATTAAAAAATTATGTCTCAAAATGAGTAGCCATTGTAAAAGAATTTTTATCATCTAGGGCACTAAACCACTATCAGGAATTTATAAAAGCTTCAAATCTGGAAATAGACATGTGGCAAAACCTTGGATACCAATTCCTGTAAAAAGGGCTGACATATTAAACTTGACATTGTGCATACAAAATGTATTTTGTTAAGAATAGCATTCTTGAAGACACTTCACAAATCACTATCAACAGATGTTGGACATGATATTGTGGTAACACAAGACAAAATCATTCTCTTCATCTGAGCAGCAGATGCTAAAAACTTTTGTCAAAAGCTATACCTCTGTTTCTTAACTACTGTTCTACTCAAACATCTGTTTCCTAAACACTGTCCACTGTTGAAAGTCAACCTATGTTCTCATTTTCATGATAAGCATTGTTGTTTGTAACACCCCGTGTTTTCGAATGTCAAAGTCAAAGTCAAAGTCCAAGTCAACTTTGACTTCTTTGACTGTAGATAGTCTACTCTATGTTTTAGTTGTATTATGTGGAGTAAGTGCTGTAATCAGAAAGAATCGAAGTAATCGAATGTTTAATCAATGCGACCGATTTATGACTGGGAATAGTAGGAAGTAACAATGCGATAAAGTTAATCATTCAATAACCAAGTTAATCGACTCATCAATCGAACTCGAGACTCGAATTATGCGAATTCTGGTGTGGTTGTACGTGTGTGTGTGCCTTATGTGTTACTTGTGTGTGTTTACTTTATGTTTTGTGTGGTATGCAAGCGAAACAATCGAAAAATCGAATCGAAACTCGAAAGGCAATCGAACTCAATCGAAACTGACATCGAAACGTGACTTATAGAAGATTGTATGTTAGATATAGTAGTTGGGACTGAAAGTAATTTGACTAGGAACTCTATCGTATTCGTATCATCGTCCATCGAAACCGAAACATCGAAAATCGTCGCGAAATACTCAAAAAAGGGTTGCTGATCGAACAGGAGGCATCCTGATCGAACAAGCCAGCCGATCGGCTAGCATGTTCCTAGCCGATCAAGCAGACCATTCGATCGGAGCTCCTGGCCGATCGGCTGACACTTTCCTCTTTTGGAGCCTATAAATAGCCCTGTCATTGTCACCCTTACTATTTTTGGAAAGCTCTGACCGAACCAGCCTTGTTCTTCACCTTTTCTCAAATTTCTCTCAACTCCGGTAAGTTTTCACTCTAATTCTTGTACGTTTTTGATCATTACATGATTCTACACCTTTCTATCTTTCAAAACTGGATTTCTAACCGTGAAATCACCAAGATCTAAGTGTTCTTGGGTGATGTCATCATGGTGTTCTTGAAGAACATCATGTTTTGGCCTCATCCAACCATGAATAGCTTGGATCTGACCGATTTCCACATAAACAAACTAAGATTTGTAAGAATCTTAACATTTTTATGAATGATCTACAACTTTCTTCAACCTTTTACACTCAAAGCCTTAAAACCGATAGAAACGGAGCTCGAACCAACTAACTAATCATTCTAACAGTTAAGAGGTTCAAGATTCGGATTCTATATATGAGGTTCACCGATTTCGGGTTAAATATCAAACTACCATTCCGAACAGTTCACCGGGCAGACTTGGGTGAGTCCTGTCCGAACCGGTGAAGCAAGTAAGTGCCCACGTTCTATGGTTTAACTCGCTATCAAAATACCTTAAAATCATGACAAATAATCAAACAGCCAAGTGTTAGACGAAAGGCCGACCAGGTCATAACTACTGGCCGAACAACTAGGCTGTTCGAACGGACAGCCCAGCCGATCGAACATACCAGCCGATCGGCTAGCACATGATTCCACACTTTTCAAACTTCATGAAGTATGGTATTGACGAAGTGGTGTTCGATCGAATACGCTACTCGATTGGTAAACATTACTCTTCGGATCATGAGATACTATGCTTCAACACTTAATCGATTTTGCAACACGTTCGTAGTATGGAATGCCAGCTGATCGAACAGGCTGTTCGATCGAGTGACATTCTGCTGAGAGCTACTTCTGAAGTTCCTAACCGATCGGTTAAGCCGGCCGATCGAACGGACCGTTCGATCGATCGACCAGAAAGGTAAGAACACTTCAGTGTTCTCAAATACTACAACGAAAACTTCAAAAGTTCAAACCATCATACACAAACACATCAAAGGAAGAAAAAATCCACTCGAATGGTCCAGCCGATCGAGCCTACCGGCCGATCGAACAGGATTATTCAAACGGATTTTCAAACCAAACGAACAGCCTGTTCGATCGAACCTGCTGTTCGATCGACCAGACTATTCGATCCATTTACACTTGTTTGCATATCCACGTTACTCATCGTGTGCTATCGAACTATTCAGGCTAATCCTACTCTCAGTGCTCCCTTCAATCCATAATCAATCACTGTGAGTATACTCGATCCCTTTTTGCTTTTAGCACTTTTGGGTGTTACATACGTTGCGTATATCAAAACACAATCGATCACACTACTTAAACTATTTGAACGCTAACCAATATGCATGTATTATGTGACTAAATGAATGCTTGTTGATTGTGTTTACACGTGGAATGCTGTCTACCTGCCTTAATGACGTAGTACTATAGTTTGGACTCAACACCCGTTCACACGGGGGTTGTTAAGGACAATTACTTGCATGGTTTACGGTGGTAATCATGTATTGCGAACCGTCTCGGACGGTCAACCCGCAGTCATTGGTATCGATAGGTCCATGTCGATAATTAACATGCTTCATTTTCCTCTGTGTACGTGCTGGTTATGCGTAAACTATTCGAACTCTATTATGCTATTATCAAACTTGTATTCTCACCTTTACATTATATGTATTGACTTTAATTTAACGTATGTAACAGGTAATTAAGGTGTTTGCTTGCTAGGAAAGCGAGGCTAGAATAAGTTTCTAGAAGCCCCCAACAAATAGTTGTCTGCCGAGAACAAGCGTCTGGGGCATAGTTGTCTGTAGATCTTGTCCTCTGGCAATACAGCCAGAAAGTCAACAGAATAGGGGTCTAGAAGCAGATAAACAATTGCTGTATTTTTATTTGAATCTGAGTTGTCGGAACAGAATTACCTGTTTGGATATTATCTGTAATAATATATTTGTTTATTCGGGATATGGTATGGGACGTATCTTTAACTGGATTATATGAATAGTTGTTATGGAAACTTCTGGACAATCTGTTTCGCTCAGTGCTATGCCCCGATGATTCCGCCATCGGTTGGGGTGTGACAGATTGGTATCAGAGCCATAACTATAGGGAATTAGGCAGGACACGACCTAGTCCGGGTCGCTGTCTTAGAGACCTAGACTATAGTTAGGAACCAACAAACCAAGCGAGAGGTAGCAGGACTCGCTTATTCTACACTATCACTACACACGAATTTTCAGTTAAAGTTAAGCGATTCAGTCAGGAATAGGTGTGAAAACCACAAACTCCCGACTAAATTGACTGACTTATGATGATTTTATCCATTTACTCATGCTTATCCTGATATTTTTCAATTACATATGAGGAGAATTATACCAAATCAGGAGTGAAACCCCCATTTTGATGGAAATTCTCCTAGATTTTCTTAAAACAAGGAAGAAATTGCTAAGCCAAGGGGTGAAACCCTAACCTTAGCAGTTTGTTCTGGACTTTATTTATCTCACCAAGGCCTTGATGGACTCCAACGACCTGAACTCACAAAGTATGACCTAGGGAATACGTGTTCAATGCCCAAGAATCGAGGCAAGGACACGAGCCCGAACGTTGAAAGTGACGACAAGTTCGTTGTGAATAGTCGAATCGCTTTGGGTAGTCGATGTCTAGTAGCCGCAGACAATCTATCTCTCGATTTTATGTGTTTCGATTTTGAGTCGCTATTGCCTACTCTGACTGCTTGTTGATTTTATGTGTATTTGCCTGTTTATGTGTTTAAATTTTCGGAGTTTTACGCGATTATTATACTATCACTTCGATTAACACACACGAACCGCATTGCTTTCCTACCTCAAAATGATAACAAATCGTTGCGAACCTAAGCGAAGTTGTGAATCTAGACGAAGTTATGATATACGAATATACCATGCTCGATATGCTATACGATTATGCTATACTACTCGATATGCTATTCGCGAACGCTACACTCGAATAACTCATAAAACTTAGATGCAGTCAGGATACAACATGAACTACTGTGTGTGGATAGGAGGATTACGTGATATTAACTGCATCTGTGATTGAATGTGTTCTGTGTTATATGTTTCTGTGCCCTACATGCTTGCGTGCTTTCGTGACCTATGTGCTCTACATGCCCTACGTGCTTATGTGCTTCTATGATTTTGTGTATCTGTGATTATGTGCCTATATGTTACGTGATGTGTGATTCGATGTGATTCTAAGCTTTAGTTAGTAGTAGACGTGTGAGGTGAGATTAGATTTCGTTATGTTGAGTCCCGTGACGATTTCTAATGCAGACCATGTCGTCGTCTGGATCCCGACACCGTCTGACTCGCCAAGAAAAGAGAGACCGACGTCTCGCTGCTATCATCTCCAAACAAGTGGCGAAGGCCGTGAGTGAGGTGTATGAAAATGTCAGCAAATCGTCTGAAGAATCCCGAGCCGAGAACCCTAAGGATTCAAGCAAGACTGCTTTCAGCTTCAAGCAGTTCAAAGCATGCGGACCCAAAGAGTTCACTGGCGAAGATGGCCCTACAGCCATGTTTCACTGGTTCGACTCAGTCGAAGTCGCTCTGCGCCAGAGCGGATGTCCTGAAAATCTCTGCACCCTCAATGCTACAGGCGTCTTCCAGTCCCGTGCTCTAGACTGGTGGACGGCCGAACGAAACAAGCGCGGAAATGATGCAGCTTACGAGCTAACATGGGAGGAGTTGAAGGCAATTATGATCGACGAATTATGCCCTCCTCATGAACGCTAAAAGCTGGAGGACGAGTTTTGGGTAATCAAGCAGAAGGATGGAGACAACGCTGCTCTCACTGCTCGCTTCAAGCAGCTTAGCATCATTTGTCCTAATCAAGTTAAGACCCCAGATCAAGCCATCAAGAAGTACATTCGAGCCCTGCCCGATTGTGTGGCTGATTTTGTTCATGCCGCCAAGCCAGCAACGATCGAAGAGACTTACCTCCTCGCCGCTGAGATCAATGACAAGCGGGTGAAGTCTGGTTTTTGGGATAAGCAAACCAAGTCTCTGCACCAAGCCACCGCAGTACCCACCGACTCGTCTGCTCAATCCTCCAAGTCATCAAGAAGAAAGAAGAAGCACAACAACAACAGCTCCAGCAACAAGAACTGTGCTATGACAACCACTGCTGCTCCTCTACAAGTTGTACCAGCTCAGCAGCAACAACACCACCGCTCAACTCCAGTGATCAATGCACCGCCAGCGAAGCGTGCATACACAGGCCCTCACCCACTCTACCCGACATGTTCGTATCATCATCCAGTGGGTCTAGCCTGTCGTTTTTGCGCTCACTACAACCTTTACGGTCATTTCACTGCGAACTGTCAAATTGGTCCCCGTCAAGCCCCAGTTCAAGCTACTGCCAACCAAGCTCTACTTCCTGCCCCTCAAGGCCAACCAGCAGCTCAAGCACCTGCAGTCAATGCACGAGTCTGCTTTGCATGTGGTGACCCTAACCACTTTGCAAACAGGTGCCCGAACAGGGTGGTTAAGCAAGAGCCCCAGCAGCAACAACAGCAGCCTTAGCAACAGCAGCAAGCAGCCAATGCCCGAACCTTCAACATCAATGCCCGTCAGGCTCACGCGGATAACAACGTGGTTAATGGTACGTTCCTTGTGAATGGTATTTATGCATCATATTTGTTTGATACTGGAGCCGATAACTGCTTTGTGTCGTTTGAACTCGAGAAGCTCCTTAGTCGTAAGCGCTTTTATCTGTCCTCATTATTTGAAGTCGAAGTCGCTACGGGAAGAACTGTTGCCGTTAATTCTGTACTCCGTGATTGTACTCTCGAGCTCAACAATCACATCTTTCCAAACGACCTTATTCCGATGCAACTCAGAAGCTTCGATGTCATAGTAGGCACGGACTTTCTTCGCGAAAACCATGCTGAAGTTGTGTGCTTTGAAAAGATGATTCGATTCTCGCTTGCAAATGGTGAACTTCTATGTGTATACGGTGAAACAGCGTCGAAAGGTCTCAACCTCATGTCATGTGTTCAAGCCAGCAAGTATCTCCGCAAGGAATACCGAGCCTTCTTGGCCAACGTCGTAGTAGCGGAGAAGGAAAAGAAAAGGAAAGCCGAAGTCAAAGACGTCCCAGTGGTCCGCGAGTTTCCTCAGGTGTTCCCTGATGATCTCCCTGGACTTCCACCAAGTCATGATATCGACTTTCGTATTGACCCTATTCCTGGAGCTAACCCTGTTGCCAAAGCTCCTTACCGACTCGCTCCATCCGAAATGCGGGAACTCTCAACCCAACTCCAGGAATTACTCGAAAAAGGCTTTATTCGCCCGAGCACCTCTCCTTGGGGCGCGCCAGTCCTTTTCGTCAAAAAGAAGGATGGGTCGTTCCGGATGTGTATCGATTACCAGGAGCTGAATAAGCTAACCATCAAAAACCGATACCCCTTGCCCCGAATCGATGACTTATTTGATCAGCTACAAGGTGCATCATGTTTCTCAAAGATCGATCTGCGTTCAGGCTATCATCAATTACGGATTCAAGAGGAAGACATCCCCAAAACCGCTTTTCGAACCCGTTATGGCCACTATGAATTTGTTGTTATGCCTTTTGGTCTAACCAACGTACCCGCGGTTTTTATGGACCTGATGAATCGCGTGTGTAAACCTTATCTTGACCGTTTCGTCATCGTGTTCATCGACGATGTCATGATTTATTCCAAATTGAAAGCCGAACACACGCAACATCTACGTTTGGTTCTCGAGTTACTCCAGGGGAACCAACTCTATGCTAAATTCTCCAAGTGCGAATTCTGGTTGGAGGAGGTTCAGTTTCTGGGTCACATCGTGAATAGTTAGGGTATCCATGTCGATCCCGCGAAGATTGAAGCCGTCAGAAGCTGGATTACGCCTAAGAACCCGTCAGAAGTTCGTTCTTTTCTCGGACTAGCGGGCTATTATCAACGATTCATTGAAGGATCCTCCAAAATCGCTGTACCGCTTACCGCTCTACTCATAAGGACAAGCCTTTTGTGTGGGGAAAGCACATGAGACTGCCTTTCAAACCCTCAAGCATATGCTGTGCAACGCTCCGATTCTTACGCTGCCCGACGGAAACGAAGATTTCATTGTCTATTGTGATGCTTCTAACCTTGGCCTTGGCTGTGTCCTCATGCAACGAGACAAGGGTCATAGCTTGCGCATCACGACAGCTCAAGATCCACGAGAAGAACTATACAACCCATGACCTCGAGCTAGGCGCCGTTGTCTTTGTATTGAAGATTTGGCGACACTACCTGTATGGCACTAAGTGTACAATCTACACTGATCACAGGAGTTTACAACACATCTTTAATCAGAGGGAACTTAATATGCGTCAACGCCGATGGGTAGAACTTCTCAATGATTACGACTGTGAGATTCGTTATCACCCAGGCAAGGCAAATGTGGTTGCCGACGCGCTCAGCAGAAGAAGTTATGTGCTCAGTATCTGAAACGTTCAAGCCCAGCACAATCTCGAAACCCTTATCCGCGAAGCTCAACATGCTTGCTTTAACGAGCGTACATTGAAGAAAGAGAGGATCTACCACGATGGAGCTCAGCTAGTAAGAAAATCCAATGGGATATTCTATTATCTGGACCGAATTTGGATCCCTAATCGGACCGATTTGCGAAAGATTATCATGAACGAAGCCCACAAATCCCGGTATTCTATTCATCCCGGTGCAGATAAGATGTACCAGGACCTTCGTTACAAGTACTGGTGGCCGGGAATGAAACGGGATATCGCTCTTTACGTTGGAGGTTGCTTAACTTGTGCAAGAGTCAAGGCTGAACATCAATGACCTTCTGGCTTACTCGAACAACCGCCGATACCGATATGGAAGTGGGAAAGTATAGCTATGGATTTCACAACGAAACTTCTGCCCACGCCATCAGGTCACGACAGTATTTGGGTTATAGTTGATCGTCTAACAAAATCAGCCCACTTTTTGCCAATACGAGAAGACTATAAGGTGGGACGACTAGCCCAGATCTACACCGACGAGATCATTTGTAATCATGGTACGCCTCGCGACATCATCTCTGACCGTGATGCTTGGTTTACTTCTCGATTGTGGGAAACTTTTCAAGCGGCCCTCGGTACGTCGCTTAATCTGAGTACTGCATTCCATCCTCAAACCGACGGACAGACTGAAAGAACGATCCGTACTCTTGAAGACATGCTTCGGGCGTGTGTCATAGATTTTGGTGGTAGTTGGAACAAACACCTGCCGTTGGTCGAATTCTCGTATAATAACAGCTATCATGCCAGCATCCAAATGGCACCTTTCGAGGCTTTGTATGGAAGGAGATGTCGATCGCCTATTGTGTGGCACGAGATCGGTCACTCGTAACAAACCGGTCCCGAGATTCTACAAGAAACGACTGACAAAATCCACCAAATTCGAGACAACTTGGTAAAAGCTCGAAGTAAACAGAAAAGTTACGCCGATAGAAGACGCAAGCCCCTTGAATTTGACGTTGGCGACTACGTACTCCTGAAGGTATCCCCTTGGAAGGGTGTAGTCAGATTCGGCAAGAAAGGGAAACTAGCGCCTCGATATGTTGGACCTTTTAAGATTCTGGAAAGGATCGGAAAAGTCGCATACAGACTCGAACTACCGGAGGAACTCAGTAACGTCCACCCGACTTTCCACGTCTCTAACCTCCGAAAATGCCTTGCTGATCATGATCTAATCGTACCACTCGACGATCTTCAGGTCAACGAAACCTTACACTTCATGGAAAATCCTGTCGAAATCATGGATCGCCAAACTAAACAACTCAGGAGCTCACACATCCCTATCGTGAAGGTCCGATGGGAAGGCAAACGAGGCGCGAAGTTCACTTGGGAACTCGAAAGCGACATGAAGGCCAAGTACCCGCAGTTCTTTAAATAGATCTGAAATGTCAAATTGGTAAAACGACTCACAGTGATGTGCAGCTTCGAGCCTAATTTCGGGACGAAATTCCCTAAACAAGGGGAGGCTGTAACACCCCGTGTTTTCGAATGTCAAAGTCAAAGTCAAAGTCCAAGCCAACTTTGACTTCTTTGACTGTAGATAGTCTACTCTATGTTTTAGTTGTATTCTGTGGAGTAAGTGCTGTAATCAGAAAGAATCGAAGTAATCGAATGTTTAATCAATGCGACCGATTTACGACTAGGAATAGTAGGAAGTAACAATGCGATAAAGTTAATCAATCAATAACCAAGTTAATCGACTCACCAATCGAACTCGAGACTCGAATTATGCGAATTTTGGTGTGGTTACATGTGTGTGTGCGCCTTATGTGTTACTTGTGCGTGTTTACTTTATGTTTTATGTGGTATGCAAGCGAAACAATCGAAAAATTAAATCGAAACTCGAAAGGCAATCGAACTCAATCGAAACTGACATCGAAACGTCACTTATAGAAGATTGTATGTTAGATATAGTAGTTGGGACGAAAGTAATTTGACTAGGAACTCTATCGTATTCATATCATCGTCCATCGAAACCGAATCATCGAAAATCGTCGCGAAATACTCAAAAAAGGGTTGCTGATCGAATAGGAGGCGTCCTGATCGAACAGGCCAGCCGATCGAGCAGACCATTCGATCGGAGCTCCTGGCCGATCGGCTGACACTTTCCTCTTTTGGAGCCTATAAATAGCCCTGTCATTGTCACCCTTACTATTTTTGGAAAGCTCTGACCGAACCAGCCTTGTTCTTCACCCTTTCTCAGATTTCTCTCAACTCCGGTAAGTTTTCACTCTAATTCTTGTACGTTTTTTATCATTACATGATTCTACACCTTTCTATCTTTCAAAACTGGATTTCTTACCGTGAAATCACCAAGATCTAAGTGTTCTTGGGTGATGTCATCATGGTGTTCTTGAAGAACATCATATTTTGGCCTCATCCAACCATGAATAGCTTGGATCTGACCGATTTCCACATAAACAAACTAAGATTTGTAAGAATCTTAACATTTTTATGAATGATCTCCAACTTTCTTCAACCTTTTACACTCAAAGCCTTAAAACCGATAGAAACGGAGCTCGAACCAACTAACTAATCATTCTAACAGTTAAGAGGTTCAAGATTCGGATTCTATCTATGAGGTTCACCGATTTCGGGTTAAATATCAAACTACCGTTCCGAACAGTTCACCAGCCAGACTTGGGTGATTCCTGTCCGAACCGGTGAAGCAAGTAAGAACCCACGTTCTATGGTTTAACTCGCTATCAAAATACCTTAAAATCATGATAAATAATCAAACAGCCAAGTGTTAGACGAAAGGCCGACCAGGTCATAACTGCTGGCCGAACGGCTAGGCTGTTCGAACGGACAGCCCAGCCGATCGAACATACCAGCCGATCGGCCGGGCCAGCCGATCGGCTAGCACATGGTTCCACACTTTTCAAACTTCATGAAGTATGGTATTGACGAAGTGGTGTTCGATCGAATACGCTACTCGATTGGTAAACATTACTCTTCGGATCATGAGATACTATGCTTCAACACTTAATCGATTTTTCAACACGTTCGTAGTATGGAATGCCAGCCGATTGAACAGGCTGTTCGATCGAGTGACATTCTACTGGGAGCTACTTCTGAACTTCCTAACCGATCGGTTAAGCCGGCTGATCGAACGGACCATTTGATCGATCGACCTGAAACGTAAGAACACTTCAGTGTTCTCAAATACTACAACGAAAACTTCAAAAGTTTAAACCATCATACACAAACACATCAAAGGAAGAAACAATCCACTCGAATGGTCCAGCCGATCGAGCCTACCGGCCGATCGAATAGGATTATTCAAACGGATTTTCAAACCAAACGAACAGCCTGTTCGATCGAACCTACTGTTTGATCGACCAGACTATTCGATCCATTCACACTTGTTTGCATTTCCATGTGCTATCGAACTATTCAGGCTAATCCTACTCTCAGTGCTCCCTTCAATCCATAATCAATCACTGTGAGTATACTCGATCCCTTTTTGCTTTTAGCACTTTTGGGTGTTACATACGTTGCGTATCTCAAAACACAATCGATCACACTACTTGAACTATTTGAACGCTAACCAATATACATGTATTACGTGACTAAATGAATGCTTGTTGATTGTGTTTACACGTGGAATGCTGTCTACCTGCCTTAACGACGTAGTACTATAGTTTGGACTCAGCACTCGTTCACACGGGGGTTGTTAAGGACAATTACTTGCATGGATTACGGTGGTAATCATGTATTGCGAACCGTCTCGGACGGTCAACCCACAGTCATTGGTATCGATAGGTCCATGTCGATAATTAACATGCTTCGTTTTCCTCTGTGTACGTGCTGGTTATGCGTAAACTATTCGAACTCTATTATGCTATTATCAAACTTGTATGCTCACCTTTACATTATATGTATTGACTTTAATTTAACGTATGTAACAAGTAATTAAGGTGTTTGCTTGCTAGGAAAGCGAGGCTAGAATAAGTTTCTGGAAGCCCCCAACAAATAGTTGTCTGCCGAGAACAAGCGTCTGGGGCATAGTTGTCTGTAGATCTTGTCCTCTGGCAATACAGCCAGAAAGTCAACAGAATAGGGGTCTAGAAGCAGATAAACAATTGCTGTATTTATATTTGAATCTGAGTTGTCGGAACAGAATTACCTGTTTGGATGTTATCTGTAATAATAATATATTTGTTTATTCGGGATACGGTATGGGACGTATCTTTAACTGGATTATATGAATAGTTGTTATGGAAATTTCTGGACAATCTGTTACGCTCAGTGCTATGCTCCGATGATTCCGCCATCTGTTGGGGTGTGACATTGTTCAAAATCAGTGTTTTATCCACTGATAGTAAAAATCATCCACTGTCTTCATTTGTTACCGTTGTAACCACTAATCTTTTTCATCAATGGCTTCTTAAAACAACTGTCCTCCATCGTTCATCTTTTCATCAGAGATTGGCACGTGGTCAGTTTCTAGCCATCGGATCATTATAACCGCTGCCACATCAGTATTCACTTTTTCTCTACATAAAACCCTGACCAAAAACCCCAAACAGGTTTTTACACTGTCGAATTGAATTCCAAAATTCTCTTCTCAAAGCAGCTTCCCACTTTTCATCTCAAATCATTCTTCATTCTTCTTCATCAAAATGACGAAATCAAAATCAAAATCATCTTCAACTTCATCTTCCAAAGAGGTCACTCAAATGGCCGCTGAACCCATTGAAATCCCATACAAATCCCCTCACAATTACTTGGGTTTACTCACAAAACCCACTACCACCCACACCTTCGATTCCATCATTGATATCATGTCTGCATCAAATTACAAAACTTTGCTAACAGCAGACGCTCCAATTTACCAACAGACCCAGAGAGAGTTCTGGAAAAATGCCACACTTGAGTCTCAAGGTGACACCATCATAGCCATCAACTCTTCCATACAGGGTAAAACGATTCAAATTACTCCTCAATCCATCTCTGAAGTTTTTAAACTTGATGATCAGCAAGGTAAAACTACTTTCCCTACAAATGAGTTAAAAACTGATTTTCTGAAATGGGGGTATGCAGAGCAAACTAAAAGGGATACCTTACAAAAAGTTTTCTTCCCTTCTGCACCTAGGTTTTTATTTCACACTCTTTTGATGTGTGTTTCAAATAAAACCACTGCTTTTAACGAAATACCATTAAAGATTCAATTCCTGGGTTTTGCCATTTTACATAATGAAAATTATAACTACTCCCAGGAGATCTTTAATGACTTGGTAAAAAATGTTGATAGCAAATCATTTTTGCTTTTTCCAAGGTTTCTAAGCTACTATTTTAAACAATAATTTGGAAAGGAAAATGAAAATTTGCTCAAACAAGGTGTTTATTTTAAAATAAAAAGTTTAACACCTAAAACATTCACAAGAATGTTAACACCAACAAAAACAAAAGCAGAGGTGCCTGAGCAGAATTTAGCAGATAACACTGCTCCTCATGTATCTGCTGCTGAGCCCACTGCTCCGGGTGATCATAGCAGCGCAACCACTGCTTTGAAACCCACACCTGCCATTACCAAAAAGACCAAAAAGAAAACATCCAGAAAGCCCCCCAAACCCAAAACAAAGGCAACTCTGGAGGATGAGATCCCAGAGCCACTGCCAGTGACAACACAAATGTCACCTATAACCACTGCTGCTACTTCCTCACAACAGATGGAAGAAAGATCTCCACCTTTGCCTCAAACTCCTCCTGCATCCTCCCAAAAGGATCAGGTTGTAAACATAGGGACCCCACATTATGAAGCTCTGGATTTACTTGGATCTATCTTCCTTAGTCCTAATCCCAAGGACATTGTTGGTGAAGTTGTCTGTCGACTACATCTTCGTTCAAGTCTTAGGGCAGGGCTAATTGTATTGTGAACAGTAAACGAGAAATCTTGTATTAGATGATAGGATCGCTCGAATGGCATAGATGCTGGACCGCTCGAGTGACATGATGTTGGATCGCTCGAGTGGTAAGTGTTTGGATCGCTCATATGGACTTGTCCATATAAGCGACCCATGACTCCTATAAATAGGTGTCATATGAGCGGTTCCAGGAGCAGTAGTAGCGTATGTGTGTGTTTTTCAAGGTGTAACGGCGAAGCTCTGCCCGTTTGTCTCCAAGAGCTTGTAATTTGACAGTTAATCAATACAGGAGACGTTAAGTAGTGAAATCAAGCTTTACGAAGACTAGTTCAATGAATTCTGCCTCTGAATTAGTCTAAGCGCTCTTCTGAACGACTCGTCAGATCGAAAAACGATCCTACAGACATGTCTCTTTCGACACCCCTATCTTCACCCCTCTCGCTACCACAATCCATTATACCCTTGTTGCATGCAGTTGATATAGTACAGACACAAACTAGTTCCTCTCAATCACCTATCACTGAGAGTACACTCCCACAAGTGACTGGGTTTGATACTCATACCTCTGCTATCCCAGCAACAATTGAGGAGGTTACACTGCAAGAATTACAAGTAATTCCTGACAATAATTCAAGTGGAGCAGCCACTGCAAGTGTTGAACCCACCGGTTTACACTTGGACAGTGGTTACATTAATAAGACTCCCTTAAAGGCAATTCCTTCTATAGCACCTCTGAGAACCACCGGTGAGTTTGTTATGACCACTGGTACCTTCAAAAGGTTATCAAGTGTTGAAGGAAGAAGTCCCAAGAACCAAGAAAAAGGGGCATCAGTGGATGATACTTGGAGTACACTCCCTGCATCAACCACTGTTACAACCACTGTTAGTGGGAAATCAGATGATCCCATTAAGTTGGGTGATGGTTTAAAGTACCTGGAATTGACGGAACGAGTTGAAAAACTGGATACTTCTGTTGCAGAAATCAACGCAATGCTGCAACAGTTGTTGACAGTACAACAGGTGCAATCCACTGTTGTTCCACCTCAAGCACTTGCTCCACCACAAGCACCTGCTGCAGATGAGTTATGGAACCTATTTCAACCTTTTCTCCAACAACAAAAACAAATGGCTGATCAGCAACATGCAATACATGTACAAGAGCTGAGAAACACAATGGAGTCCAGGTTCAAGAACACACAAGCAGACAATTAGGCTATCAAGGCCCACATATTGAACACCACTGGTACTGTTCTTCAAACTGTTCTCTTCATTGATCAATTACCCCCAGATAATGCCAAAAAGGGGGAGAAAATTCAGGAGTGGAAGAAGAAGGGAATAGATGAGGGTCTTTTCATTGAACCAGAAAAAGATGTTATGACCAAAAAGATCCCCTTGCCAGATGGTAGCAAAAAGGATATCCAAGGCCAAATAATATTGAAGAATATTCGAAAGTCAAAGCCAAACAAGCAGAGGATATCTTAAAAAGAAATTCACAAGGGAAATCTGACAAAGAAATTCAACAGAATTATCAATTCTTACTCACACAAGTCAGATCTTTGGAACAATTTGCAAAGAATGTGTGTCAGCAGATATCAGAGAAGGCAGATGAATCTCTAAAGAAAGATTATGTTGAAAACATCATGGCCCACAAGAAATACAAAGAAGAAAGATACATGTATAAAGACTGGACCATTCCTGAGCTGGAAAGTGAAGCAGCAAGGATTCAAGACATGATCAAGAACAAAGTCAAACATACTCCTCCAGATTGGGCAAAATTCAAAAAGAATGTACCTGATAAAAAGGTAGAGCTGAGGAGAATGAAAGAGGAATTAGCTGCTGCTAATTATGGGTCCTTAAATCAAGTGTTGAGATGGAAAGAAGATAAAGTCAGGGCTACCTACAAAAGCTTGGAGAGACTAAGAAAGACAGATCCTAATGCTCCACAAAAGCCTGACTATCCTGAAGTAGAGGTTTCAACAAGACCACCAAAGCTGCAAATTAGGAGAGCCACTGCTCCAGCTGGTGCAAGCATCTTTAAAAGAAGGCAACAAAAACAGTTGGGTGCTGAAACAATCCAAGAGCTAATGAAAGGTGATGACCTTGTAAAAGAGGGCATTAAACAGATGATTGTAGAAACTCTTGGATTGGATCAAACTGCAAGTACTGCTCAGACAGTCATTAATAGGCCAGCATCACCAAACACCTCATCTAATAAAGATCTCCCAAGAAACCCACCAGACTCAAAAGTACTAAAGTGGAAAACTAATAAACAGAGCCATGTACTGACAGTGATCAAGTCTAGTGGAGAAGTGAAGAAAATAACAAGGGAACAAGCACTTGGCCTAAGTCTTGAAGATTTGCAGGATCTCCTTGATCTTTCACTTAGCAGGGATGATGAAGACACAGATGCCTTAGCCTTTGAGTTACAACTCAAAGGGCAAATAAGGGAACTTCTGATGAGACAATAAAGATCCAGAATAATGAAGGGTTTTGGCATTATCTGTTCCAGGGGAGATTGTTGGGATTGAACCCTTTCAAAGGAACAAATAATGAGAGCCAAATCCGGGTCACAACAGTGGATTCATCATAAGCAGCTGTTTACATTAGACTTTCCCCTTGAAAGTGATTATAACATCTGATGGGCCTCATCCACTGTTTATATACTACAACTGCTGACCTTTAAGTACTGCTTGTATATAACAACTGCTGAAGACTAAGTGCTGCTCCTCAATCTACTGTCCTAAGTCAAGTGCTGCCAAAGACCAAAACCCTGCTTGGAATAAAGCAATGGTATGAAGTAACAGTTGTTTACTTTGATTTCCTGTAATAGTATCAGTGTTTAGGTAGCAGTAGTTATATGTAACAGTGGTTATAGGTTGTTAGGTTGTTAGATGTCACTTTCATGGTGACGTCAGCTAAGATGCTTCAGTGGTTTGATTTGCCTATAAATGGAACAGTACTCTGTATTGTTACACTTGATGGACTGAGTGAGTTCTTCTCCTCATCTAATCCTTTCATCTTGTGCAATCAACCATGGAGTATCAGGCTGAGGGGGAGTTAGTTTGTAAGCATGCTCCGTAATCTTTTGATTTGTATTGTAATCATTCGACTCTATGAAAAGCATGTGTTTGTCAAAACTATTTTCCTCTTTAATTGTGTTTACAAATTTTGTGTTCATTTCCGCTGCATACATCATTGATTCATGTTTAATCATTGTTCATCTATTACAAACAAACACAATCATGAGAGCCTCAGATCCTAACATTTTTTTCAACAATGAACCGAATGCTTAAATTTATTCCAAACAACGATTACACTTGCATGTATGCAACAAAATCCCCCTCAGCCTGAGCTCAGTGATTTGTTCGTACAGGAAGAAAATGGTGAAGAGCTAATAGAATAGTACAGAGCACTGTTCTATTTATAGGCACGAGCAAACCACTGAAGCATCTAAGTTGACGTCACCATGAAAGTGACATCTAACCTCCTAACAAACTTCTAACATCTAACCTATACAAACTCTGCTATGCTAACTACTGTTGTACATTTCATTTCATAATATAAATTGATCTACTGCTGCATCCTTCCACTGATGTGAACCCAGCAGTACTTTGAACTATCCAGCAGAGCTTGACCCATAGCAGTAGATTGAACAGCAGAGCTTTAGTCTTCCATCAGACTTTGACTTGGGCAGTAGTTGTAGGTCAGCAGATTGTAATGATTAGAGGATTGGAGGTTAGCAGATGTTGAGATCACTTTCAAGGAGAGAGACTTGAATACATAACTTTTGCTTATTCTGGATCCACTGTTCTGTTCCAGTTTTGGCTTTAATTATCTGTTCCTTTGAAAGGGTTCAATCCCAACAATCTCCCCCTGGAACAGATAATGCCAAAACTCTTCATTATTGGAAGATCTTCATTATTGGAAGGTGACAATGATCAATTTCCCCCAGATAATGCCAAAAAGGGGGAGAAAATTAAGGAATTGAGGAAAAAGGGAATAGATGATGGCCTTTATGTTGAACCAGGAAAAGAAAAGCTGGCTACTAAACCATCTCCCAAAGACTCCAAGCACCAAACCTCTATCCAAACAGCTGATGTAACCCCTGCTGTATCAACAACTGTTGGTACATCAGTAGTTTCAGCAGCTGCTAAAACCATCAGTCCAACACACACCACAACCACTACTCTACCTCCACCTAAAATCACCTCACCACCAAAAGCCATCACTTCAACTACATCACCACTCCTCAAATCACCACCTGCTCAAAAGCAGAAGACAACTATTGACACATCAGTAGTTGTAATGACAATAGAGGATGAAACACCAGTTGTTTCAATAGCTATTTGCCAGCCATCTACCACTACTCTCACCATTTCCACAAACACCGTACAACCTAGTGTCACTTCACAACCAAAACCCCCTTCACCCAAAAAGCTTTACACAAGAAAAAGGAAATATCAAAAGAATAATGATGATATACCAGCACCTACTCCGTTATCCTCCACACCTTGCAATATTATCAAACCATAACCATCCACTCCACCAACTCTGGCCAAACCAGTGAACCCTGCAAACATTGTATCTGCTGCTGAAACTTATCCACTGGAATTGGAAGCTGTAAAGGATGAGATGAAACAATTCTATATGGTGGATGATCCTTGGAAAAGAAGATTTCCTTCTCTCATTGGCTTCAAGAATCCAATAAATATGAATGAGTATATAAAGCTCAAAGCCAGGCAAGCAGGTATCAGAGCTAGAATTGAATGCAAAGATCAAGGTGATAAAGCCATCTCTTAAAGAATCGAGTTTTTACTCACTAAGGTCAAACAAATTGAAGATTATGCAAAAGACCTGAGCAAAGACATGTCAAATATGCCACCTGATGCTGCTCTACAAAAGGTAATGAGAAAGGAGTATCTTGAATACATCATGAAAGAAAAGTTTTATCCAGCCAAAGAAGAACAATTCAGTGAATGGCCACTCATTGCCTTAAAGCATAAGATAAACAGAATCAAGAGAATTAAGAATGATCCAAGTAAGAAAAGAATAGCTCCAAACTGGAGCAAATACAGATAGGCCATTGATAAACTTACTTCAGAATACAAAAGAAAGAAGCGGGAGTTGGTGGATGCAAAGGTGGGAACTGCTAAAGCTATAACAAAATGGACAAAGCAGTATACAGATGAGGCTTATGAAAGGCTAAAGAAAAGAAGAATGACAGAGTCTAGTTTATCACAAAAGCCTGAACACAAAGAGCTAGAACAGATCAGTGCTCCTAAACCACTGATTACATCAGCAGATGTTTCAGTCACTGAGCTAGAACAAAGAAAAAGGCAAGAGCAGATTGGACAAGAAACTGCAGAAGTCATAGCTGCAGCAAATGAAGTCATAAAAAGGGCCTTCAAACAAATGTCAACTGAAAAAATCAGAATTAGCAAAGGCTCAGAGTACTGATCAAGCTGAAAACTCTGAACTAGCAAAAGCTCAGAGTACTGATCAGGCTGAAAACTCTGAACCAGAAAATGAAAAACTAAGATGAAAAACACAATACAGAGTAATGAAGTCTTTTGTTAGATGATTTCAGTATTGTAGAAACTGAAGGTGGACAACTAAGTGCTGAAACAGTGAATGAGTTGGCTGAAGCAGTGGTTACTGCAGTTCCTGGTGAACTACTGCTGGGAGAAAATTCAGAAACCCTGATTGAACCACTGTCTAACCCCTGGTCCAAAGAAGACAAAAGAAGAAGAGAAAGAAAAGAAGGCAGGTGAGAAAGAAGTTAGAGCTGATGAAGAAGGTGATTATCAATGTGATTGTGCCATGATGGCTGCTGCTAAGGTATCACCTCAAGTTCTTGAAAAACTGTGTTCAAACAAATGTATTATAGCATTTGCTAACATTAAAGAGGTAAATGAAAACCTTAGGGATAAAGTCTTAACTGATGAAGTCAAATTTGAAAGTCATTAAAAGAACTTAAAAACAAGTTGGCTGAAAAAGACAAAGAAATCAACAGTCTCAAAGAAGAGCAAAGCATAACCAAGACTCAACTCCAAACTATGGTAGAAAAATACCAAGTTTGTAAAAAGGAGTTGGAGTCCACCCAAATTACTTGTGAAAGATGGGTGGAATCTTGCAATGGTTATGAGGTCATGCTTGAGAAACAGCTTGAAAGCAATGTCAAGTTTGGAATAGGATTAGAAAATATGTTGTACTTGAAAACACTGCTCTCAAACAAGCTGGTTCAACTGAAATAAAACCAACCAACAAGAATGGCCAAGAAGTTAAGATTACTGATAAACTTGGTAACAAAATCACTCTGGAAAGACCATCTGTGGGGTCCTCAACCTTTGAGGAAATTGAGAAATACCAATTTAAACCCACATGGTCTAATGAGTGTGACATTCTTGAAAATTTCAAGCCCGTGGATTTCACAACCACTGATGGTGTCACAACTCCAAAAGCAAAGGTCATTCCTATCAAATACATCCCAACAGTGGTTCAAAACTCTGTTGCTAAGGAGTCTGAGAAAAGGAAGAAAATAGAAAAGATCAAAAACCTGTTTTGTGATTTTTGTGAAAAGAGAAATCATCTAACAAAAGACTGTTTTCATCTAAAAGCATATGATCTAAACAAAACAAGTGTTAATGTACCTGCTGAAAACTGCACCATCTGTGGGAAAACAAACCACAAAACTCAAGAATGTGTGTATCTTAAAAACTTTGATGTAAAAAAGAACGAGTACACTGCAAAAACATCCTTGAGTCCATCAACATCATCTATCAAGTTCACAAAGAACCAACCACTGTTTGTGCCAGTCGAAACAGCTGTTACAAAACAGTTGAACCAAACATCTGTCCAAAGAGATGTTCAAGTGACTGATGCACCCCCTGCCAATCAATTCAGAAGAGGTAAGGGACAACCATCATACCAAAGGATTCCACATGTTTATGAGGCTTACAAAAGGCCTTCTAAACCAAGAGTGAACAGGCATCCTTTTGGTTATCAACAGGTGATTGGTCAAAACCCCCAGCAGTGGTTAGAGAAAAACATTCCCAAAAATGTTCAAACCTCTGAGCTAACCACTGCCCATGCACCTAAAATCATCCCAGACACTGTTGAGACCCCATCCAAAGCCTTATTGGCTTTGGAGACCCTAATGAACTAATCCTTTTACTTCATTTGCAGGGAGCTTCTGCATGCTTAGATAGCCTTTGGTATGTAGATAGTGGAAGCTCCAGGCACATGACAGGATGTAAAGCCCTTCTCAAAGATTTCAAAATCCATAGAGGGGGTGATATATCCTTTGGCAATAATAGTAAAGGGAAAGTTTTGGGGTCTGGTACAGTACAGTCTATTAATGTAAAATTTGAAAATGTCAATCTAATAGACAATCTAAAATTCAACCTTCTGAGTGTTTCACAAATGAGTGATAAGGGGTATGGATCATTCTTCACAAAGGGGTGTTGTAGGATTGTTGGACCAGAAATGGTTGAAAAGATTGAAGCAATAATAAAAACTAGAAAAACTAAACTTGTTGCTCAAAGAAGTGGCAATGTTTATGTGGTAGATATGTCAAAAGAGTGTCCCAGAGCTGATGCCTGTCTGTTCTCAGCTGCATCAAACAAAGAAACTGAACTATGGCACAGGAGGCTGGGGCACACAAATCTCAAGACAATCACTGCCATTTCAAAACAGGGGTTAGTAAGAGGTTTACCTCAAAAACTCTTCACCTGTCCTGAGCATTTTGTTTCCTGCTTAAAAGGAAAACAGCATAAAAGCTCATAAAAATCCATTGATGAGTCCAAAACAACCAAATGTTTGCAAATGCTTCATATGGATCTGTTTGGCCCAGTTAAAGTCATGAGTCTGAAGAAAAAGAGATATTGTTTGGTTATTGTTGATGACTTTTCTAGGTTTACATGGACTTACTTTTTACATTCAAAAGATGAGACTGCATGCATTCTGCAAGACTTTGTGAAACAGGTTGAAAAGCAGTTTGACCTTCCAGTAAAAATCTTCAGAAGTGACAATGGCACAGAGTTCAGGAACAAGGAGTTAGATGATTTCTGTGTGTCAAAAGGAATTGTGAGGCAATATAGCATTCCAAGAACACCAGAACAAAATGGGGTTTTTGAAAGAAAGAACAGAACTTTGATTGAGGCTGCCAGAACCATGCTTGCTGATTCAGGTTTACCATTAATGTTTTGGGCAGAGGCAGTAAACACTGCTTGCTATGTCTAAAACAGAGTTTTAATCAACCCCATGCATCAAAAAACTGCCTATGAACTGCTGTATAAAATAAAGCCATTGATCTCATATTTCAAAGTTTTTGGCTGTCCATGCTTCATTTTAAACTTAAAAGATTTTATCTCAAAGTTTGCTTTGATTGTGGTTATCATCTGGGATACTCAACCACTGCTAAGGCCTACAAAGTGTTTAACACAAGGACCAAAACAGTGGAAGAGACTTTGAATGTAAAGTTCAATGAACTTTCATCAATGAAAATCCCAGCAAACCCTGCTAAATTGTTTGATCTTGATAAATTCACTTTTGAAAATACTGCTGTCAAGACTAACAGTGCAGGTCCATCAGAGGATTCATCACCAGACTATGGATATGAGATCATCATTCCTCAACAAAAGTCTGTCACAATGGGAAGAGCAGCAGATGTTCAAAACAGCTGTCAAAGTTCAACCACTGCTACCTCAACAGTTATTGACCAAAGTAGCCCCTTAACCCCTGCTTCCACATCATCAAACACTGTTGATAAAAGTCCTCAAACAGTGGATCAAAGTCAGCATGTGTCCACACCAATACCACCTATTCCACCACCTTTTGAAACCACTGCTGGGTCATCAAAGTCATCAGCAGTGGTTAGCTTAGATGATTCACATCTGCAGCCATCCCCATTCAATGCCATTGTTCCATACCAAGGAGAGCTCATCTTCTTGAAATCTCATCCACCAGACCAAATTATTGGCAACATCAATGAAGGGGTGCTCACAAGAAGTCAATCCCAAAACCTTTGTCTTTTTGTTGGTTTTCTATCACTCCATCAGCCAGTCAAGTACCAAGAGGCACTAAAAGACAACAGCTGGGTAGAAGCCATGCAAGAGGAGCTTCAACAGTTTAGAAGACATCAAGTATGGGAGCTTGTACCATTGCCAGAGGGTGTAAGTCCTATTGGCACAAAATGGGTCTTCAAAAATAAAACTGATGAAAGGGGTATTGTTGTCAAGAATAAAGCCAGGCTTGTGGTTCAAGGGTTCAGACAAGAAGAGGGCATTGATTATGATGAAACATTTGCCCCTGTAGCAAGACTTGAAGCTATCAGATTATTCCTGGCCTTTGCTGTCAACCACAACATCAAGGTGTATCCAATGGATATCAAATGTGCATTCCTCTATGGTAAGATTCAAGAAGAGGTTTATGTCTGTCAACCTCCAGGCTTTGAGGATCCATTTAATCCAAATCATGTATACAAGCTGAATAAAGCTTTGTATGGCCTGAAACAAGCACCAAGGGCCTGGTATGAAACTCTTTCCACCTTTCCACTTTCCATTGGTTTAACAAGAGGTAAGATAGACAAAACACTATTTCTAAAATGGAGAGGGAAGGATTTGATGATTGTCCAGATTTATGTGGATGACATCATCTTTGGAAGCACATGTAACAAAATGTGTGAAGAGTTCAGAAAACTCATGATAGCTGAGTTTGAAATGAGTGCAATGGGTGAACTCCAGTGCTTTCTTGGTCTCCAAGTAAGGCAACTGCAAAATGGCACATTTATCCATCAAGGCAAATATGCCAAAGAACTTTTAAAGAAATTTGAGATTGATGATTGTAAGCCATGTAGTACACCCATTGCAACCAATAAATTAGTCATGTCTGATGAGAAGGATGAATTGGTTGATCAAACTTTATATAGAAGCATGATTGGGTCTTTATTGTACCTAACTGCATCTAGGCCAGACATCATGTTTGCAAAATGTGTTTGTGCAAGATCCCAATCAGCCCCAAGAAAGTCAAACCTTATTGCTGTAAAAAGGATATTCAGATACCTAAAAGGTGCTCCCACACTTGGTATCTGGTATCCACCTGATGGTAAAATTGAGCTTTCAGGTTCCTCAGATAGTGACTTTGCTGGATGTAACAAAACAAGGAAGTCCACTTCAGGAGGGTGCCAATTCCTAGGAAATTGCTTAGTGTCTTGGCAAAGCAAAAAGCAAGCAGTTGTTTCCACATCCACTACTGAGGCATAATATATAGCTGCTGCAAGCTGTACAGCCCAACTGCTCTGGCTTCAAAATCAGTTGCTGGATTTTGGTATCATTGCCTTAAAGACACCACTCATGTTAGACAGCCAGGCAGCAGAAAATATCATCAAAAATCCAGTTTCCCACTCAACCACCAAGCACATTGACATCAGACATCACTTTGTGAGGGATTGCTATGAAAAAGGTTTGATTTCTCTGCATCATGTTCCAACTAAGGATCAGGTGGCAGATGTGCTAACCAAAGCATTAGACACATCCACCTTTGAAAGCTTGATCTCTAGGATTGGCATGCTAAACATGGAATAACAGGCAAAATCCTGTGTTTCTATGAATAAAAGCATTAAAAGGTTTTCAAAAAATAAAAAATCCATCCTTAAAAATAGCTAAAAAATGAAAGTTTTCATTAAAATCCTTAAAAGTCTGCCATAACCACTGCTTTGTTCAAAAGTCTGTTTTACTTCAAAGTCTGACCACTGCTGAAAGTCAACCCCTGTTCTCTCATTTTCATGATAAGCGCTGTTGTTCAAAATCAGTGTTTTATCCACTGATATGCTATCCACTGATAGTAAAAATCATCCACTGTCTTCATTTGTTACCGTTGCAACCACTGCCTTTCATTAGTGGCTTTCATAAAAGTATTGTCCTTCATTTCATCAGGGGTTGGCACATGGACAGTACATAGTGGTCAGACCTTTTGTAACCGCTGCCACGTCAGCCTTCACTTTTTCTCCATAAAACCCTCTTTCAAAACCCCAAACAGGGTTTTACTGTTGAATTGAACTTTTAAAAATTCCTTTCTCAAAGCAGTTTTCATCTCATCTTCTCAAATTTCTTCACAACCATCTTCGATCATCTTCTCCAAAATGACAAAATCGAAGTCATCCGCTAAATCCACCTCAAAATCATCGTCAACACCCACTAAAATTCCACACAAACCTTCTCACAACATTTTGGGTCTTCTTACAAAACCCGGCACCACCGATGCTTTCGATTCCATTATTGATCTCATGTCTGCATCAAAGTACAAAACTTTGCTTACAGCAAATGCTCCAATCTACATGAAAACCCAAAGAGAGTTTTGGAAAATCTGTACCCTTGACAAACAAGGCGAAGATGTCATAGCCATTAACTCTACTCTAAAGGGTAAAGCAGTCAAAATTACACCACAATCCATCTCGGAAGTCTTTGAACTCAATGATCAGGAAGGTAAAAATTATTTTCCCAAAAATGAGTTAAAAATTGATTTCCTTAAAGGAGAGTATGCTGATCCAATGATTAAGAGGGATACCTTACAAAAAAGATATTTCCCTCCTGCAACAAGATTTTTATTTCATACTCTATTATTGTGTGTTTCAAACAAAAGCACCTCTTTCAATGAAATACCATTAAAGATTCAAAACCTGGGGTATGCTATTCTTCAAGAAGAAAATTTCAATTATTCCCAGGAAATCTTTAATGATTTGGTTAAAAATGTTGATAAAAAGCCATTCTTACCTTTTCCAAGATTTTTAAGTTATTATTTTGAAAAGAAATTTAGTAAGGATGATGCTTCTACAATAAAACAAGGTGAATCTTTTCAAATAAACAGCTTTACTGCTGAAACTTTCACAAGAATGTCAACACCTTGCAAAACACAAGCAGAGGTGTGATGTGCACAAAATGCAACATATAAATTACATCAATTATGGCATAAAACTAACCCTTTTTTAGTACTAATGTTGGAAAAAGTGTGCTTTTGTCTTCCTTTTGTATTTTCAGGATTAAATGAGCTCAAATAGACAAAAGAAGCAAAAAGACAGCTAAATCTAACATAAATACAAGAAAAGGAACAAACGTGGCATGCCCGACCTCCCGACAGCATCTTCCCAAGCAAAACAAGAAGACAGAAGACTGAACACGCCCCGTGCTTAGTGAGCACGGGAGCTTGCCCAAGTGTTAGCAGAAAAGACAAAGTGGTAGAAGCTTCCATCGCCAACCACGGGGCCGTACTCAGCAGGCACGGGGCCGTGGTCAACTATAAGATTCGCGGAATCCAGGGAAATCTTGATAGTACAGATACGCTTCTGCACACGGGGTCGTGCTCAGCGGACACGGGGGCGTGGTCAACTAATGCAGACAAACTACATTTAATGAAGAAAGAGAGGAGGATGGACATGGGGCCGTGTCCAGCGGGCACGGGGCCGTGCCCGAGCTTCTGTTCAGCCTATAAATAGGAGTGCTTGGAGCTCTTGCAAATCATCCCTTGGCACACCACCTCTCTCACACTTCACCCACCACCCACCACCATCACAACACCATCATCCACCACCATCATCCATTGTCCATCATAGAGTGTGTGAGTCGTCTCGGGATCCAAGATTGATCGTAAGAGTTCTTGACAATCAAAGGCCATGTTTGCCTAAGTCTCTTACATCACTTGGTGAAGACAAGTGTTTAGTGTAATACTTTTTTATTTTTAATCTTTTGCACTTTTTAATTGGTTTTGTATTAGTGACCTTAATTACTAGTTTCTTATGTTGAAGGTGTTCTTCCTTATTGTTTGTCCGTGGTGTCTTGGCATTATTTTACTGTCTATATAAAATAAAAGATTTTCACCATTCATATCTCCACGGTCTATATGGAGGTATGTTGGCTACCTGGTCGGGGTTACGGGAACGGTTTGGTAAGAGTCTTGCCATTGTTCAGTGTATAGATCCTGCAAAGGACCTGGGTCAAATTTAGTAGGACCTCTTTCAATACACAACGGTATTGGATGGCGGGGGTCCAAACTCTTTGATCCCCTCATAAGTTAAACTACTATTAAAACTTAACCCGGCTACTTAGGACTGTATCCCTGCTGACTCAGACTACTTAGCCGAGGGTAACGTCGCCTGCAAAAGAGGGGCCTACTACATTATGCATTAATAACTTAATTAATTATCTTTCAATAATCCGACCCTTTAGGATTGTATCCTTGCTGACTCAAACTACTGGGTTGAGGGTAACGTCGCCTTCAAAAGAGGGGCCTACTACAATAACTAAGATAATCTCTTAAACAAGTGCAAAAGTGCGAAAATAATCAAAGGTTACACTACACACGAGTCGGATCCAAGTGATTCATCTTGTCTATCTGTTTTTATTTTTATTTTTATTTTCAGCATTTTAGTTAGTTTTATTTTTCTAGTTTAAAAACCTTTTTTCTAACATTTTGATTTGATTAGACGTTGAGGATAAACCGGTAATAAAAGCTCTTGTGTCCTTGGACGACCTCGGTATCTTACCAACAATATACTACGTCCACGATGGGTGCACTTGCCCATATGTGTGTTTAGTGTTAGTAAATATCGTGTTTTATAAATTTAAAACTTGGCTAAAAAAAGTGTAAAAAGGGATTAAAATATACACCTAATATATATAACACTTCACACGCATTAGGTGCCTGAGCAAAATTTAGCAGTTACCACTGCTCCTCAGGTATCTGCTGCTGAGCCCACTGCTCAAGGTGATCAAAGCAGCAAAACAACTGTTTTGAAACCCACACCTACAATCCACAAAAAGCCAAAACAAAAGAAAACTCAAACCCCCCCCCCAAACCTACCAAAAAGGCAACTCTGGAGGATGAGATACCAGAGCAACTGCCAGTGACAGCACAAAAGTCACAAGAAACCACTGCTGCTACTTCCTCACAACAGATGGTAGAAATATCTCAATCCATAGCTGAAACTCCTCCTTCTTCTTCTCAAAAAGAACAGGTTGTACAAATAGGGACACCACAATATGATGCTCTGGAATCACTTGCTTCCATCATCCACAGCCCAATGCCCGGGGCCAATTCTCTTTCTACATCCAACCTCACCTCCACATTTCCCTCACCAACTAAACTACTGTTGGATGCTATTGATTTGAACCAGGCACAAACCAGTCCTTCTCAATCACCTATCAATGAGAATATACCTCAACAACTGACTGGGCATGATGTATCAATCATTGCTAACCCACCAACACAACCTGAGGAGGTTACACCCCTTGAGTTACAAGTAACTCTTGGTGGTAGTCCAAGAGAAGCAGCCACTACAAGTATTGAACCCACTGGTTTACACTTGGACAGTGGTTACATCAATAAGACTTCCTTGGAGGCAATTCCATCTATAGCACCTCTGATAACCACTGGTGAATTTGTTTTAACCACTGGTACCATCAAAAGGTTATCAAGTGTTGAAGGAAGAAGTCCCCAGAACCAAGAAAAAGGGGCATCAGTGGATGATACTTGGAGTACACTCCCTGCATGAACCACTGTTACAACCACTGTTAGTGGGAAATCAGATGATCCCATTAAGTTGGGTGATGGTTTAAAGTACCTGGAATTGACGGAACGAGTTGAAAAACTGGATACTTCTGTTGTAGAAATCAAAGAAATGTTGCAACAGTTGTTGACAGTACAAAAGGTGCAATCCACTGTTGCTCCACCTCAAGCACCTGCTCCACCATAAGCACCTGCTGCAGATGAGTTATGGAACCTATTTCAACCTTTTCTCCAACAACAAAAACAAATGGCTGATCAGCAACATGCAATACATGTACAAGAGCTGAGAAACACAATGGAGTCCAGGTTCAAGAACACACAAGCAGACATTAAGGCTATCAAGGCCCACATATTAAACACCATTGGCACTGCTCTTCCAACTGTTATCTTCATTGATCAATTACCCCCAGATAATGCCAAAAAAGGGGGAGAAAATTCAAGAGTGGAAGAAGAAAGGAATAGATGATGGTCTTTTCATTGAACCGGAAAAGGATATCCAAGGCCAAATAATATTGAAGAATATTTGAAAGTCAAAGCCAAACAAGCAGAGGATAACTCAAAAAGAAATTCACAAGGGAAATCTGACAGAGAAATTAAACAAAACTATCAATTCTTGCTCACACAAGTTAGATCTTTGGAACAATTTGCAAAGAATGTGTGTCAGCAGATATCAGAGAAGGCAGATGAATCTCTGAGGAAAGATTATGTTGAAAACATCATGGCCCACAAGAAATACAAAGGAGAGAGATACATGTATAAAGACTGGACCATTCCTGAGCTGGAAAGTAAAGCAGCCAGGATTCAAGACATGATCAAGAACAAAGTCAAACATACTCCTCCAGATTGGGCAAAATTCAAAAAGAATGTACCCGATAAAAAGGTAGAGCTGAGGAGAATGAAAGAGGGATTAGCTGCTGCTGATTATGGGTCCTTAAATCAAGTGTTGAGATGGAAAGAAGATAAAGTCAGGGCTACCTACAAAAGCTTGGAGAGACTATGAAAGACAGATCCTAATGCTCCACAAAAGCATGACTATCCTGAAGTAGAGGTTTCAACAAGACCACCAAAGCTGCAAATCAGGAGAGCCACTGCTCCAGCTAGTGCAGCCATCATTAAAAGAAGGCAACAAAAACAGTTGGGTGTTGAAACAATCCAAGAGCTAATGGAAGGTGATGACCTTGTAAAAGAGGGCATTAAGCAGATGATTGTAGAAACTCTTGGATTGGATCAAACTGCAAGTACTGCTCAGACAGGCATTAATAGGCCAGCATCACCAAAACCTCATCTAATAAAGATCTCCCAAGAAACCCACCAGAATCAAAAGTATTAAGGTGGAAAACTGATAAACAGAGCCATGTATTGACAGTGATCAAGTCTAGTGGAGAAGTGAAGAAAATAACAAGGGAACAAGCACTTGGCCTAAGTCTTGAAGATTTGCAGGATCTCCTTGATCTTCAACTTAGCATGGATGATGAAGACACAGATGCCTTAGCCTTTGAGTTACAACTCAAAGGGAAAATAAGGGAACTGCTAATGAGGCAATAAAGATCTTCCAATAATGAAGAGTTTTGGCATTATCTGTTCCAGGGGGAGATTGTTGGGATTGAACCCTTTCAAAGGAACAGATAATTAAAGCCAAAAATGGATCAGAACAGTGGATCCAGAATAAGCAAAAGTTATGTATTCAAGTCTCTCCCCTTGAAAGTGATCTCAACATCTGCTGACCTCCAATCCTCTGATCATTACAATTTGCTGACCTACAACTACTACCCAAGTCAAAGTCTGATGGAAGACTAAAGATCTGCTATTCAATCTACTGCTGTGGGTCAAGCTCTGCTGGATAGTTCAAAGTACTGCTGGGTTCACATCAGTGGAAGGATGCAGCAGTAGTTTAGTTTATATTATGAAATGAAATGTACAACAGTAGTTAGCATAGCAGAGTTTGTATAGGTCAGATGTTAGAAGTTTGTTAGGAGGTTAGATGTCACTTTCATGGTGACGTCAGCTTAGATGCTTCAGTGGTTTGCTCGTGCCTATAAATAGAACAGTGCTCTGTACTGTGCTATTAGCTCTTCACCATCTCCTTCTTGTACGAACAAATCACTGAGCTCAGGCTAAGGGGGAGTTTGTTGCATACATGCAAGTGTAATCGTTGTTTGAAATAAATTTAAGCATTCGGTTCATTGTTGAAAATGTGTGTTGAAAGCAATTCTCCTGTTTGATTGTGTAAAGTTTATTTCCATTATATTCCGCTGCACTTCTCTTTCATTGTTCATCTTATTTCAAATGGAAAACACAATCAAAATCAAACTCAGATCCTAACAACCTATAACCACTTAGCTGAAGTTTGTTAGGAAGTTAGATGTCACTTTCATGGTGACGTCAGCTAAGATGCTTCAGTGGTTTGATTTGCCTATAAATGGAACAGTGCTCTGTATTGTTACACTTGATGGACTGAGTGAGTTCTTCTCCTCTGATCCAATCCTTTCATCTTGTGCAATCAACCATGGAGTATCAGGCTGAGGGGGAGTTTAGTTTGTAAGCATGCTTAGTAATCTTTTGAATTGTATTGTAATCATTCGACTCAATGAAAAGCATGTGTTTATCAAAACTATTTTCTTCTTTGATTGTGTTTACAAAGTTTGTTTTCATTTTCGCTGCATTTAACATAAATTCTTATTCATTGATTGGTTCAAATTAAACAAACAAACACAATCATGAGAGCCTCAGATCCTAACAATTGGTATCAGAGCTAGGACAGTCAAATTCGATCTAACAGTCAATTTGACATAACAGTTCAGCTCAAAATTCATTGATACTAAGGTTGATTGTATTTTGTTGAAAAATAGAGTAACGATTAAGGACGTTCAAAGTTGCTACTCAAAAACTCTGTAAAACAACCAAGATGTCATAAGACACACAAAGTTCTTATAACAAGTGATGTCATACATAAACCACCTATAGCTTTCAGATCTGAAAAATGTCTGATAGCTATGGTATAATCGTTTTCTTTACAAATTTGATTTCAAGTGTTGATATGAAGTTTGTGCTGTTTCCATCATGTTTGATACTAAGGTATGAACCTCTGGTCAACAAAAACCTATGATTCGTATTTTTGTTAACATTAAAAGAGGGAAACTGAAACTTTAGTCACATAAATCTTATGTATTGAAAAACAGGTTGAGAATCCTCTAAAAGGACCAAAATCAACTCTGTTAAAAATGCATTAAGAAAATCAAGTATCAAAATAGTCCAAATCATATGTAATGTGAGATTTGATATAAGCAAGTACAAATATTGCAAGATCTCTCGAAACATTGCTGCAAAATGATTATGGGTTAAATATTTCTTCAATAAAAACCTCCCAGTGAGTATTTTAGTACTTATGAATGGGAAGGGTAAAAAGGGAAGAAGAAAAATCACAAAAACTCTAAAGTGTGTTTATCTCAAAACTTTTGTAGTCAGAAGAAAAGAGTATAAATGTAAAAACACTTAAGAGTCCAAAATTGGGTGAACAATGGTCATCAAGCAGCTGTGTGCTTTCATTGATTCAGGGAAGTTCAGGTAACAATAGTGCCCACCAGTGATTTAACTCAAAAGAGGACTAGGCAAGTTTTTTAGTGTCAACACATGGTAACAAAGTCTATGACAGGACTTTCAAAACCTATGTGTACATGTCTCCTCATTTTTGCAATCAATTAACAAGGAAGTGGTCTCAAACAGTTATCATCATTGACTACTTCCTTAAAACTTGAAGTGTGATGTGACCATGTGTCTTAATTAAAAATATACCAGATCCTTTTTGATGTTGTTTTCAGAATAACCTTTAATTATTTTTCTTGGAAAAGGTTTTTCTAAATAAAACAGGATATATTATTCATTTTTTTGGGGAATGATATATTTTGTACTTTTACCTATTTTTGATGATAAAAGTTTCAATCACCTGTCAGGATGTATATTTTTTATAGATACTATCTTTGAGAACAGGTCAAAGGAAATGGTTCAAGTGTCAAAGTCATGTCAACTCAAGTTTGGTTTAACTCAGATTAAAGATTGATTGCTAATAGACTTTAAAACGCATGGATACTCATATCATAATTAAAAAATTATGTCTCGAAATGAGTAGCCATTGTAAAAGAATTTTTATCATCTAGGGCACTAAACCACTGTCAGGAATTTATAAAAGCTTCAAATCTGGAAATAGACATGTGGCAAAACCTTGAATACCAATTCCTGTAAAAATGGCTGACATATTAAACTTGACATTGTGCATCTAAAATGTATTTTGTTAAGAATAGCATTCTTGCAGACACTTCACAAATCACTATCAATAGATGTTGGACATGATATTGTGGTAACACAAGACAAAATCATTCTCTTCATCTGCGCAGCAGATGCTAAAAACTTTTGTCAAAAGCTATACCTTTGTTTCTTAACTACTATTCTACTCAAACATCTGTTTCCTAAACACTGTCCACTGCTGAAAGTCAACTCTGATTCTCATTTTCATGATAAGCACTGTTGTTCAAAATCAGTGTTTTATCCACTGACATGCTATCCACTGATAGTAAAAATCATCCACTATCTTCATTTGTTACCGTTGTAACCACTGATCTTTTTCATCAGTGGCTTCTTAAAACAACTGTCCTCCATCATTCATCTTTTCATCAGAGATTGGCACGTGGCCAGTTTCTAGCCATCGGATCATTATAACCGCTGCCATATCAGTATTCAATTTTTCCCTAAATTAAACCCTGACCAAAAACCCCAAACAGATTTTTACACTGTCGAATTGAATTCCAAAATTCTCTTCTCAAAGCAGTTTCCCACTTTTCATCTCAAATCATTCTTCGTTCTTCTTCATCAAAATGACGAAATCAAAATCAAAATCATCTTCAACTTCATCTTCCAAAGAGGTCACTCAAATGGCCGCTGAACCCAGGGAAATCCTATACAAATCCCCTCACAATTACTTGGGTTTACTCACAAAACCCACTACCACCCACACCTTCGATTCCATCATCGACATCATGTCTGCATCAAAGTACAACTTTGCTAACAGCAGACGCTCCAATTTACCAACAGACCCAGAGAGAATTCTGGAAAAATGCCACACATGAGTCTCAAGGTGACACCATCATAGCCATCAACTCTTCCATACAGGGTAAAATGATTCAAATTACTCCTCAATCCATCTCTGAAGTTTTTAATTATCTGTTGAAGGATAATACAGGTGTGTAATAAGAATTGATCACTTTTATGGTGACGTCAGCTAAGATGCTTCAGTGGTTTGATTTGCCTATAAATGGAATAGTACTCTGTATTGTTAGATTTGATTGATTGAGTGAGTTCTTCTCCTCTGATCCAATCCTTTCATCTTGTGCAATCAACCATGGAGTATCAGGCTGAGGGGGAGTTTAGTTTGTAAGCATGCTCCGTAATCTTTTGATTTGTATTGTAATCATTCGACTCTATGAAAAGCATGTATTTGCCAAAACTATTTTCCTCTTTGATTGTGTTTACAAAGTTTGTGTTCATTTCCGTTACATACATCATTGATTCATGTTTAATCATTGTTCATCTATTACAAACAAACACAATCATGAGAGCCTCAGATCCTAACAATTGGTATCAGAGCTTTGACAGTCAAATTCGATCTAACAGTCAATTTGACATAACAGTTCAGCTCAAAATTCATTGATACTAAGGTTGATTGTATTTTGTTGAAAAACAGAGTATCGAGTAAGGACGTTCAAAGTTGCTACTCAAAAACTCTGTAAAACAACCAAGATGTCATAAGATACACAAACTTTTTATAACAAGTGATGTCATACATAAACCACCTATAGCTTTCAGATCAGAAAAATGTCTGATAACTATGGTATAATCGTTTTCTTTACAAATTTGATTTCAAATGTTGATATGAAGTTTGTGCTGTTTCCATCATGTTTGATACTAAGGTATGAACCTTTGGTCAACAAAAACCTATGATTCGTAAAAACGTTAGTGTTTTTGTTAACATTAAAAGAGGGAAACTAAAACTTTAGTCACATAAATCTTATGTATTGAAAAACAGGTTAAGAATCCTCTAAAAGGGCCAAAATCAACTCTGTTAAAAATGCATTAAGAAAATCAAGTGTCAAAATAGTCCAAATCATATGTAGTGTGAGATTTGATATAAGCAAGTACAAATATTGCAAGATCTCTCAAAACATTGCTGCAAAATGATTTTAGGTTAAATATTTCTTCAATAAAAACCTCCCAGTGAGTATTTTAGTACTTATGAATGGGAAGGGTAAAAAGGGAAGAAAAAAAATCACAAAAACTCTAAAGTGTGTTTATCTCATAACTTTTGAAGTTAAAAGAAAAGAGTATAAATGAAAAACACTTAAGAATTCAGAATTGAGTAAAATGGTCCTCGAGCAGCTGTGTGCATTTATTGATTCAGGTAAGTTCAGCTAACAATAGTGTCACCAGTGATTTAACTCAAAAGAGGACTAGGCAAGTTTTTCAGTATCATCACACGGTAACAAAGTCTATGACAGGACTTTCAAAACCTATGTGTACATGTCTCCTCATTTTTGCAATCAATTAACAAGGAAGTGGTCTTAAACAGTTATCGTCATTGACTACTTTCTTAAAACTTGAAGAATGATGTGACCATGTGTCTTAATTAAAAATATACCAGATCCTTTTGATGTTGTTTTCAGAATAACCTTTAATTATTTTTCTTGGAAAGGTTTTTCTAAATAAAACAGGATAGATTATTCATATTTTTTTTTGTTTTGAATGATATATTTTGTACTTTTATCTATTTTTGATGATAAAAGTTTCAATCACCTGTCAGGATGTATATTTTTTCTTTACTATCCTTGAGAACAGGTCAAAAGGAAATGGTTCAAGTGTCAAGGTCATGTCAACTCAAGTTTGATTTAACTCAGCTCAAAGACTGATTGCTAACAGACCTTAAAATGCATGGATACTCATATCATAATTAAAAAATTATGTCTCAAAATGAGTAGCCATTGTAAAACAGTTTTTATCATCTAGGGCACTAAACCACTGTCAGAAATTTATAAAAGCTTCAAATCTGGAAATAGACATGTGGCAAAACCTTGAATACCAATTCCTGTAAAAATTGCTGGCATATTAAACTTGAAACCCACACCTGCCATTACCAAAAAGACCAAAAAGAAAACATCCAGAAAGCCCCGCAAACCCAAAACAAAGGCAACTCTGGAAGATGAGATCCCAGAGCCACTGCCAGTGGCAACACAAATGTCACCTATAACCACTGCTGTTACTTCCTCACAGCAGATGGAAGAAAGATCTCCACCTTTGCCTCAAACTCCTCCTACATCCTCACAAAAGGATCAGGTTGTAAACACAGGGACCCCACATTATGAAGCTCTTCATTCACTTGGATCCATCTTCCTCAGTCCTGATCCCAAGGACATGTCTCTTTCAACACCCATATCTTCACCCCTCTCACTACCACAATCCATTATACCCTTGTTGCATGCAGTTGATATAGTACAGACACAAACCAGTTCCTCTCAATCACCTATCACTGAGTGACTGGGTCTGATACTCATACCTCTGCTATCCCAGCAACAATTGAGGAGGTTACACTGCAGGAATTACAAGTAATTCCTGACAATAGTTCAAGTGGAGCAGCCACTACAAATGTTGAACCCACCGGTTTACACTTGGACAGTGGTTACATTAATAAGACTCCCTTGAAGGCAATTCCTTCTATAGCACCTCTGAGAACCACTAGTGAGTTTGTTATGACCACCGGTACCTTCAAAAGGCTATCAAGTGCTGAAGGAAGAAGACCTCAGTACCAAGAACAAGGGGCATCAATGAATGATTTTTGGGATTCAGTTCCTAAGTCATACATTGGTACAACCACTGCTGGTGGGGAATTAGATGATCCCACTAAATTGGGTGATGATTTACAATATCAGGATTTGACGAGGAGAATTGACAACCTTGAAACATCCGTCACTGAAATAATGGATATGGTGCAACAGTTGTTAAAAGCTCAAAAAGCACAACCCACTGCTGTTCCAGCTCAAGCACCTGCACAACCTGCACCTGCTGCAAATGAACTATGGAATTTATTTCAACCCCTGCTTGAAAAGCAAAGACAATTGGCAGACCAGCAACATGTTATATATGTGTAGGAACTGAAAAATATGATGGAGTCAAGGTTTAGAAACACCCAAGCAGATATCAAGGCCATAAAGGCGCACATTTTGAATGCCACTGGTACTGCTCCTTCAAATGTTCTTTTCATTGATCAATTTCCCCCAGATAATGCTAAAAAGGGGGAGAAAAATAAGGAATTGAGGAAAAGGGGAATAGATGATGGCCTTTATGTTGAACCAGGAAAAGAAAAGCAGGCTTCTAAACCATCTCCCAAAGACTCAAAGCACCAAACCTCTATCCAAACAACTGATGTAACCCCTGCTGTATCAACAACTGTTGGTACATCAGTAGTTTCAGCAGTTGTTAAAACCATCACTTCAACACACACCACTACCACTGCCTTACCACCATCACTGTCACACCCCCAAAATCCACCTGCGGAGTATCACCGCTTGGGAGCGTGACTGACCAGGATCAAGCCACCAATCATATAGAACAATGTATAAAGTAAAAGTAATTACAATTTAACCAAACCAATCCATATGAAAGGTGTTCCAAAACATAAATATGTTATCACTGTTTAGCGGAAGCGTATAAATAAAACCCAACATAATATAGTATGAAAAGTCATAAGTGTGTAATGAAACAATCACGATCCAAGCCCACAACGACCAGCTCCTCCCTGTGCAAGCTCCATGTATCTAACGACCTGCAAGGCATGTAACAGAGGATCAACAACTAGTTGAGCGAGTTCACAGTAAGTAAATGCGTAATAGTAAGTTCGTTGGTAACATGTGGCTCTACTGGGCCGATAGTACGTTCTATTGGTGGGGGTTTCCCATGTTGTATATCCACTAGACTATTCGTAACCATAAGTGTTCTACATATCCCGAGAACAGTAATACGTACAAGTTTACGTAGGTTTTACGTAAGTATCCTTCACAACCGAGGATAGGGGTACGCGGGGGTTTACGTAGGTTTTACGTAAGTGCCTTACACAACCGAGGCAGTAGTGAGTATAAGTTCACGTAGGTTTTACGTGAGTGTCCTTCGCAACCTGAGGATAGTGAGCAATACAAGTATACGTAGGTTTTACGTATGTGTCCTGCACAACCGAGGACGATGGTATGGTAGTCTAGTAACAGTGTAAGTACGATTCTATTCAATCTCATTCCTTCAATCCCAATTCCCGTGCCCTGGGAATCCCATGCCTTAGTAAGAGTGTGAACTCACCTTGGTTTGCTCGGTATGTTATTGCTTCTAGGGTTAACTAAATGTCTAAGTCCGTTACACACGACCTAGGATACATTGCACATACTTGATGTAAGTATATAAATTCCATTAGGGTTTGCAAGTCTTTGATACTCAAGCAATTGTGTTATGTGTGTTCACTGTGTACAGGATGATATGATAAAGATTGTTCCTATCTACAGTATCACACAATCATATACGGTAACATACGGTAGCATGCTGTAATGTACAGAACATACAGTAGGCTCTATACACTGGTGTTTACAAGTAACTTGCTTCATACATCACTTTGTAAGGTTCTGATTATACATAACGTATGTAATTCTGACTATCATCAAAGCATAACACTTAAACAAAGCATCAAGGCATGAGAGTTCGGACACTAGATCACAAGTAAAAAGGTCGGGCTAAGCGTGATAAGCAAATTTGGACCTTGAAACATCATATAAAGGTCGGACATCAACAAACAATAAAAGTCGGATCCCTTTATCTAGTCACAGAACTCGGACAATGGACATAACCACAACAAATTCGGCCATGTGGACTTAAAAGTCGGACAGGCTTCATGCCTTAAGAAACTCGGACAAGTAGGCTTGCCTTCTCATAAATTCGGACAAGGTTATAAAGGTCGGACCACCCCTTACATCTATTAAAGTCGGACCTCTCAAGTCCTATAACAGAAACTCGGACATGGGGGAACTCCCTTCAAAAACTCGGGCAGCATTCTTTTAGGCAAGAAAAGTCGGACAAGAGGTTAGGCTCACAAAGCTCGGACAACCCATCCTCTATTTGAAAAACTCGGACCCCCATTTTCTTTTACAAAGGTCGGACTAGGGCTTCAAGCCCAAAACTTCGGACCACATCTCTTGTTAATGGTCGGACCATGTAGATTCACAATGTTCGGACCTCATTCTTTTAAAACTCGGACATCTACTATCATTAAAGGTCGGACATGGTTAACTTTATTACAAAAGTCGGACTAAGTGTAATAACCAAAAACTCAGACAATCACATTCATTCACAAAACTCAGACAGCAAAAAGTCATACGTTCATTGCATCGTAACAGTTACGTTTTCACAGTTCCACACCTACGAAACCCTAGTTTCATTGCATCATCAGTGTAGCAGTAATCCAATTAATCATCAATAGTTTTAACATACCAACATCTACATCATCAGGCAATTGATTACACAATCGATCATAAACTATTTACCACAATCAAACCAAAACAAACGCAGAACTATCACATATAGAATTAGGGTTTCTATGAATCACATATTCAAGAATTGAAAACAATCAAACAATCAATAACCATTTACCTTGGATTGAGTCTAACTAAATTGCAAGATTAAGATTGATGTAGGAGACTTGTGCTTGTGATGGAGATGATGATTGCCAGAGAATCAGAGAATGAAAGTACGTGTTTTGTTTTGTGTAATGATTAGTGAAAAGGGATTAGGGTTAAGAATAGTTTAAGTTTCACTAATTACTCTATACACCCTTAATTATTATATTTTTCAATAGTACACCATCTCAAACAATTTCACAGTTTCACCACCAAGTTCATACATTTGACAAATCTTTCATAAGTAACAAACAACATGCACAATCACACAATACAATTCATTGTATCAAAACGTATACAATTCCACAACAACTAGTTGTGCAAATAAACAACTAAACAACCAATGAACGTGCAATAAATGCGAAATGGGAATCTTGGGAACTCGAGTTGTCACAATCACCACCAAAAATCACTTCACCTCCAAAAATAGCCACTCCATCATCACCTCCTGCCAAAAAGCAGAAGACATCAGATGTTACAACATCTGTTGAAATGACAACAGTGGTTGAAACACCAGTTGTTTCAACAACTGTTAGTCAATCACAAACCACTGCCACTAAAATCACCACCACCGATCCACCCAAAACATCATCAGCCTCTCCTCAACCAAAAAGGAGAAGGCTAATCCTGAAAGATGATGACATTTCACCACCACCAAAATCTTCAAAATCTCTATCACTTGTTACCATACCAAACCCTATTCCTCTCTCATCAGCTCAGATTCAAAAGCCATTAGCTCCTGCAGGTGTTCAATTTCCTCTTGAGCTTATAGCAGTCAGAGATGAAATCAAATCTTTTTAATATGAGGATGACCCTGCAAAAAGGAGACTGCCATCTGTTGAAGGATATCCAAGGCCCAGTACTCTGCAAAAAGGAGACTGCCACAGGATCGCGTACATATATACAGAAAGAAATAGTTGTTAACATATTACACACCTGTATTATCCTTGAGAACGACATTGATTACATCTAGTCCCGCCCTTAATCTAACCTACAATTGCCACGCCATACAGAAAGAAATGGTTGACGCTTTGAAGAATTACTATACCAAATGTGTTGCCACGTGCAAATGTAAATCTTCCAGCAGTCGATTCTGCGATTGTTCTGGGCTATGGCCTGCCCAGCCCCACTCAACAAATGGAACTGCTTAATCAATGTTGTAGCCACTTGTCGATGTGACTGTCATCTGCAACAAACACCAAGAGTTAGCAGCATGGATAGGTTGATCAGGGTTCTATTTAATCTCAAAAGGGTTGGGAAAAGAAAAGATTTGCTTAAAGGGAAAAACGTAATTTTGGATTCATACTAAAAGTGTCAGACCGAAAGGAAACCTAAATTAACCGACAATACTGTTAAACCATTTGATCCGTTTGACGCAAAGTATAGACCAAATAAACTGCCTCGATTAGCTCATCAGATGCCATATAGCCAATAGCTTCTTCAAGTGTCATCTGCATAAAATTTGTACAGAACATAATCAAAAAGATGGTAGAAACTTTTTTTTTAAATTTTACAGAAAAAAATTAGCATCAGTAAGCTCAAAGTTTCTGGTTAATATTTAGGTAATCTTTCGTTAATTTAACATACTAAAACAAATAAGATAATTAAGATTAAGTAAAATAGATAAATGAGACGAACTCTGTGAGGTGGTGATAGCTTCACATTCTCATCATTCCCAGCAAATCTTATATTTGTAAGTACCTTGTTTCATACTGGGTTAACCTATCACAAATCCTCAAGTTATAAAAAGAAGTCATAATTTCCTAGCGAAATTAACATAGGTTTCCTCCTTACATCAAGATCTATGTCTCGTGAGTGTTCGCCAACAATCATGCCATCATATGTCTGCATCAATCATAAAGGAACTTAGTGAACAATAACAAAGATAAAAATTTAGCTAGAAATAAAACGGATCAAACGGATCAACATTTCCAACACATTTGCATTGCAAAACTATCCAACATGAATGTTATAAGCCGATTATATATGACACAACAATTTCATGTAAGAATGACTGTAGCCGACTCGATAAACCTTGAATTATGTCTAAAATAAGTTTTTGTGTGACCCGAACCCAAGACCCAACTCGATAAACATATTGCACATTCAATTTTAATGAGTCTTTACCTTCTTCTGCAAATGCAATTGGAACCATTGCAGGTGCAAACAACGAACCAAATACAGCGAGCATCAAAAGATCTCTTCTTTGAACTTTTAGAGATCCATCTTCAATAGCTAAGCTGGAATCCAAGAACACATCAACAATAATCAAACCCTTTTTAAAAATGTTAAAAAAAAAAAGCAAACTACATTGTGGCATTTGCTTGAACATAAAAGCAGATAACCTCAACTTCGAAAAAAACGGATCAAATCTTAGGACAAATAAATATTAAGAGGTTCTCCAATAACTGAATATTTCGGTTTCGATTCAGTTTGATTGGGGCGTAAAACCGAGCCGCCAAATGCACAACTAATTTCACAAACATGCTAGTTACATGTTTTCAATTGCTATCATGGTAATATCACAGAAGATATGAAAGTACCTTCTAAAGCACATTTATTTTAGTCCATCACCCAAACCAGTTGTGAAGGAACACGGAACTAATTTTAGGGTTAATTAGTTTGGTTTATGTTTCAAACATGAGGGTTAATCTTCTTATAACTTTCCTGAGCTCCTTGATGGTCCAATCTTCCTACAAAACAGAACACCATTAGCTCCTTAAGAGGGGAATATGGGGGTTTCCCTCTTAACCAGACTCCAGCTTGACAACAAGTATCTGCTTTGAGGAAATAAGTGTGTGTTAAGAGTGAGAGTGAAGAGAACAGAATGAATTAACCTGTGCATATATTTATAGCCTGTGAGGTGTAAAAGGAGTTGGGCTGATGGGCCTTGGGCCGGAAGGCGACAACTTAGGGGATATGCTATTTGTCTCACTGGTGTCGACCGTTAGTATCTTCTAGAAGATCTCCGGTGCTGGCGCACCGTGATTGGAGCCACGTGTCTCAGCTATCGGCCTTGTTGTCCCTCTGCCATCAGCAGGTAAGTGGAGATCATGGGGCAGATGTCGCCGCCCCCTGATTGGTGCCACGTAGGCGTCCTTGTGTGCTTTCTGTCTCCGGCACGTCAGACGATTGTGGAGCACGATTGAGCACACCCTGTAGGACGCTGATTGGCTTGTTCTTCTGCCACTTGTACCTTTGGTACTCTCTGAAGTGACCTTGCGCTTTGACTCGTGCGCGGCACTTGCTGGGCACATCAGTAGCCCGCGCAGGGTTAAAGGAGTGAAGGCTCTTATTCAGGAAGCTAAGTATAGAAATTGATGTTATCTCCTGTTTGGACCTCGCGCGAGATTAGGCTCTGCTGGATCATCTCGCGTGGGTCTGAATATTGATCACTAGAATGATTAAGGAGTATGGTCCAACGCGCGACCTAAATGGTCTGCGCGGCATTTTTGGGACAATACCCCTTCAAGTCCCCCCAGTCCAGTGCTGCATCACGCGCGAAGTGAGTGGTTAGAGCTCTGGAATTAGAAAAAAGGAAGTGCTGGGTTAGAGAGATGCCTGCTAGATCTTGGTGAGTCGCGCGTGTGTAACTTTTTGTCAATTATTACGACGCGACTACCAGGTTTATCTGTTGGAAGTTCTCTACTTTCGAATGTAAGCACGCAGGTGCATTGGGTACTTGTGAACGTTGCGTGGCCTGGGTAACTTCTGCATGAAGTTTGTAATAGACTTGAGAGGGAAAACCCTCGATATTTTAATTCTGACAGCTTGGTGGAAAATGTCGTTGATGGACACGTTTGAGTTGACTGCTGACACGGCCGTCATCAAGTTGTCACTGACGGTTCGGCTTTCCGTCAATCGAGTGAGGCCCACGCGCACGTGGTACCCGTCACTCTATGAATTACGACGTACGTGGCAGCTGCTGATTGGATACGCGCGCTGTGAATCCGGCACGCTTACTCATCGCATTAAATGCGATGAGTATATGTAGTCGACGATAGGAGAGAGTGGATCATAATCCTTTCTTCTGTTGCTATCTTTTCTCTCTATTCATCTTTGAATCTTCTTTGAATCTTCAAACCTTCGAAGAAAACACTAGCAGATCTTCAAGTTTTTTCAGAAATTCGAAGATCTTCACATTTTCAAGAAAATATTCGAAGCTTGTACTTGAATATCTATGGCTGAAGAAGAAAACCCAAGTGATAAAGGTCCCCTCCGTGTCCTCAAATGGGACCTGGGGTTGTTTGAACAAATTACGAGAGGATTCTGGTTTCCACTGGAGTGGGATGCACGATATCCCGGTCAAAACTAAACAGCCGCCGATGCACCACCGGGGTATATTACCCTTTTTGAAGATTTATTCTTACAGGGCAACTTCCGGTTGCCGGCGACGAAGTTCATGGCCATATTATTCAATATTATGGGTTTCATATCTCACAGATGAGTCCAACCGGTATGGTGAGGGTGAGACACTTTGAATTTCTATGCCGATCCCATGATATAGAGCCCACAGTGGATAAATTTAGGGTATTCTATCAGTTGATTAGGAACTTGGGATTCTACTCCTTTGGCAACCGGGGGTTTGCCAAGAAGATCCTTCTGAATCCTCCAAAGAGTTTCCATGACTGGAAACAGAAGTTCTTCTTCATTAGAGAGGAGGTTATGTCGATTGCCATGATCTTCCGTGCGCCAGATACGATCAAGAAGGAGGAACTGGCGATTCCCAAGAAAGAAGACTGGTACGTGAAGCTCACTGTCACACCTAATCGAATTTTTGGCGAAAACGTTTTGGTTGCGGCGCAGATGAGTGACTAATGGCCGGAAGATAGCACTGGGGTGCCCGTGTTGAAGTTTCAAGATAAAGGTTAGTTACTTCTTTGATTTACTTCCTCTTTTTAAAATTTAGTTACGCTTAATTGCTGATTTTGGATGCAGAAGCGCGCCTTTATCAAGCTACTTTCCCCACCTTCGATGGGGCCATGGGTGTGCGCCCACTGGAACCAGGCGAGCAATACTGGTATGAACAGATCAAAGGAAATTTCTTGTATCCTCCTGCTGGATCTTTTGCTAACCCTCCCACTGCAACTGAAGGTGCGCATATACCTAACCACAGGCCCTTGCGCGCTGTGACTTCTGCTGGGAAAGAGATTCTTTATCTTTCCAGCGAGGAGTCTATAGGGTCTTCAAATGGGGAACTAAGTTCCTAGTCTAACATCTTTGCAGGTGTGTTGCACAACCTTGGGATTGACCCAGAGGAGAAGAAGAAAAAACCAAGTAAGAAGAAGAAGGTTATTAACATCGATGCTGAGGTAACCAGCAAGAAAAGTGGGAGTAGCCACGCGACTGCCAGTGCTTCTGATAAAGGTACTCTACGATTTCGTCAGAGTAACTTGGAGGATTATGTTATCACCAGTGACTCACTTGAAGGTTTGTCGCGTATAGGCGAGAAGAAGACCAGCGCCGCTGGTTCGAAGAGCTCAGGGAGCGCGGGTTCATGGAACCTAGATGCTGGTGCTACCCCTTCTTCCATCGCGCTAGATGAAGATGAAGAGGAAGAAGAGGAAGAAGAGGAGGAAGAACCTGCTGTCAAGTTGATAAGTAGGAAGAGAAGCAGAGAAGAGACTACTGCGGGCGCGTTGGTGGCGCAGAAGACTGGGGAAGCCCCAGTGATAGGCAAGCACAGCAGTCTACGCTCCCTCTACAAATTCTCTCCAGATTAGTTTTGTCACTTCGGGTTCTTCTTTAATGAAATCTCTTTATAACACTTGGTTTCTGCAGAAGCCAAGAAGAAGATCCCTGAAAAGAAGGGTGTTGAGTTTAAAGACCCCCAAGAACCGGCGCAGAAGAGAACCAGGGTTGTGATCAAGCCCTTTAAGTCTCTTGGGTTGGAGGCTGAGAAGGAGAAAAAGAAGGCTGCTGAGAAGCCTGTTGATAGGGAAAAGAGAAAGAGAAAGAGAAGGTTGCGGAAAAGCCTGAGGGCGATAAATCCAAGGAGACCGGGGCCGCTGCTACTACTGCCCATGAAAAGGCGCAGGGTCCGGAGGCCGTCCATATTACGGGGCTTGACCAGCCCCTTTATGAGAAAAAGAAGGAAACTGCTCGAGGAAAGGGACCCGAGGTTGTGAAGCCAACCAAGCCTGCGCAGGTTGATGCCCCCACTCAGACTGTTCAAGTGACTTCTACTACTAGGGGGTCAGCTGCTGCTGCGCATAAAGAAACTACTGCTGCTACAGGTGGTGCAGGCGCGGCTGGTGGTGCTGGAGGATCTATGCCACAGACTCCTATCGGTCCTAAGGATACCGTAGGCGACATTTATTACAAAACTTATACCGAGGAGGCTCGTGGTGATGCTCCGCATCAAGCTCCCTAGGGTTTAAAACAGAAGGACACATTCTTTGAATTTTCCCCAAGTCGCGATTGGTTCCTGAACTCCTCCCCCCTCCCCCCCCCCGGTGAGGTCAACCGGCAAAGGGCGCGAACTCACGATGGGCTATACCATGCTTATGTTGTTGGGGAAGCCAACACCCGCGCTGCTAACCACCAAATCGTGCCCGAGTGGCGTACTATGGTTAAAGAGCGGGCTGAATGGAAAAAGTACCATGAGCGCCTGGTGAGGCAAGTTAAGGACTTTGAGAAGGCTAAAGCTACATTTGCCGAAGAGAAAGCTAAGTTCGATTCAGATAAAAAATCGGAGGAGTGGGCTGAATGGAAGGAAGTATGTAAGAAAGACAACCAACGCATGTATGCCGCTCGCAATAAGATTACCGACCTTGAGGCCTAGATCACTTCATTAACAAAGAAGGTCGAGGATGTTGGAGCGGACAAAGAGCGCGTTGAGGTGCCAGTCGTAACCTTTCCTTCTCGTTTTTGTACTTGAAAATATTGCTTAAATCTTCGTTTTCATTCTTCGTAGGCTGAGTTAAAGGCGTAAGTTGCCAGCAAGGATAATGACTTGCATGCCAAGGATGTAGAGATTGTGGAGTTGAAGCGTAGATTGCGTGAGCGGACTGAAAAGAGCGAGTCGTTGGAGATTGATTTGGAGGCTGAAAGAGTTAAGGTTGCTACCGCTGAGGAGGCCAAACAGAAGGCTGAAGAGGCGCGAGATATCAGTACGTCTGCCCTCAACGTAGCATAGAACAATTACTCTGAAGCCTAAGGCATCGTTGATATGCTGGTCTCCGAGGCTGAATAGATGCGCGGTAGAGGTGTGGTCCTGGTAGGGTTCTCCTATTTTTAGCTTAGGCTTTATTTTTGATATCGTATTTCTTATCCATTGCCTTTGTAGTAGATGGCCAACTCTATCCTGAATGCTTATGAGCTGGATGCGGTTGTTGCTGCTCTCATAGATGCCTCGCGCGCGGTTGGTCATCGTGGAGGTTATCTGGAGTGTGCGCAACATGTTGAAGAGGCATTAGGACAGAAGTTTGATGTCAGTTATTGCTCAGTGACCGATCAGGCTGATGTTGCATTAGCCCGCGCTGAAAGGGTCTATGACTATTTATCACTGCTTGTGATGGACTTGGTTGCAGAGGCGCTGAAGCATGACGACTGGTGCCAACGGCTAAAGACTATTCTAGACCCTCCACAGACTGTGGAGTTATCTGATGAAGAAGAACCAGCCGGTGGTGATGGTGATGGTGATGGCAATGGGCATGATGACGATGACGGTGGTGACGGTTATGAGTAGATAGTGTTGATAGGCTTTATTCCTTGTAATTTTCTTCTTAGATGTTAGATGTGACTTATCGCGTGGTCGCGCTTTTCTGAATCGAACTGGTGATGTTTTGTTACTTTATTACGTAATCATTGCGCAGTCACGCTTTTTTGAATATAATCCTTATGTTTACTTTTTATTTGCCAAGTTACAATTATTGCATTGTTGTTAGAAACTTTGGTTAAGTTAGCGCGAATAAATGTAAGTGTGGCTCTTGTGTGAATGTAACTGCCCGGTCTCGTGCTATGTTCGCGGAGGACCTTGGAGGCATAACTCAAGAGCTCGTAATTTACTGAATTGTTTTCGTGCTAATCAAGAGTTTAACATGCATTTGTAACGTAGAAGTCATGATGATAAAAAACGTAAGGCATAAACAATGCTTTCATTAGCTAGGAAACAAGGGCTTAGGCCAACTTACATCATGGAAATAAAATAAAGGGCGTATAGCTGACATAGGTAATCAAAAAGGCATGTGGCCAACATAAGTGGATAAAGGCGCATGGCCGACTTACGCAATTGTTGCGCGTTCCACGTGCGCGGGATGATGTATCCATCCAGTGTGCGCAGCTTGTATGCCCCTTTTCCTAGCACCTCATGTATCAAGTATGGGCCTTCCCACTTGGGTGCAAGTTTCCCGGGGCGTTCAACATTGGAGGCTTCATTGTCTCTGAAGACGTACTCTCCTGGAGTGAAGGTACAAATGCGCACTCTTGCATTGTAGTACCTCTCCAACTGTGTCTTCTACTTGGCCTCTTTGATTCGCGCTATTTCGCGCCTCTCTTTGAGTAGGTCCATGTCTAAACGGTGCTCTGCCTCGTTATCGATTTTGTTGACTGCTGTCAATGTAACACCCTTATTATTTTAAAGGTTTTCGTATAATTAATGAAAACAAACATGTAATTACAATTAAGTATCCTCAGAAAAATACGAGTAATTTAAAACTTTTACAACTTAAAAGTTTTCAACATAACATAACTAAGTTCGTCGTTTAAAAGTTACGACGTAATGCTGTGCGGAAGCTTTAATCTGATGTGTTCGGTTCTTCTTCTTCGAGCTTGATCTTCATCCGGGCACTCTTGGCAATCACCTATGATCAAAACCATCTTAAAAGTTAGTTTTGATAGTTAAATGTTAAGTTCAAACAAGTACAGGGGTTAAAATGACAAAAATTAAAAATTTTCCGGAGTTAGGGGCGTCGCGTGACGCCAAGGGCCTAGGCGTCACGCCTAGCCCTTGTTTTCATAGACTGTTGCCTTCAGCTGTTGCTGTACATTCCCAGCTCAACCCGATTTCACGGAAACGGCCATAACTTCTTCGTTATTGATCCGTTTTACCCGATTCTTTTTCCTACGTGTCCGTAATTTAATTCTCCATCTCATGGAGTTAAAATCCAACATCCAATATAAATAAATTTTGAGACTTTCAAGCCTTCGACTCGTTACCTTCTTATCAAATTTTACCCGTTTATGCATTTTATCAAACAAACATATTTGTTTGATTCCTACATCACCTACACTTCTTCAAATAAATGTTATATACCATATTAGGTTCAAATCACAGGTTTATTACACAATTTAAACCCATTTTCGCTCGTATGCTTATTTTGACCCGTTAAGGGTATTTAAGCACTTTCGAGCCTAAATTAGCTTTCGATTGCTTCTGACATTCCGTTACCACATTTCTTATCAGATAATCTCCCACCCCAGCTGTATTTAAGGTAGGTTTAATGTGGTGATCGATATAAACCAAATTTTACCTCTCGAATCATTATTTTACGGCAAAAACTCAAATAGTGCCATTTAGCTAATATAATACCTCTTTCAGCTTCTATACTTATTCTAAGTATTTACCTAGTCATAAAACTCGTTTCCAAACAACCTCTAAGGGTCGTTTGTTCTATTTAGCCTACAAGGGCGTTTTGGTCGATTTTGGTCCTTTTATGACGAAGGACTCTCTCTCAATTTATTCGACCAAAATAACACATTTAACTACAACATAATTATGCGTACCTGGCCCGGATCAACAAGTAGACCCGATTTATACCTTGTTTTCATTATCACACCATCAATGGTGACGCAATTATCCGATTGGCTAATCGGTCCTGTTAACACAAGGCTTGACAACCACATTAGTCGCTATTGTCAAATGGTGTTATTACCACCATTCGACCCGTTTGGACTATATGCCCAACGTTATCTATTTAATCAAAAACATCGTTTTTGATTTCCAATTCATACATCCATCCCATCCCGGATTTTATTATCATACCCCTTTTCTTTTAAACTCTTTTCTTACAAATTCAACCCATTTCGGCTTACGCCATGGGTATTCTTTTAACTTCGGTTTACATTAGTCAACACTTGACAAATTTCCATTTTATCCTTTTTATCATTATTAGATTACACTACAAGGTAATCTTAACGGGAATTCATAATTTCTTAAATCATTACATGATTTATTTACCGTTTTGCCCTTTTTGATAAACCAAGGTTTTTATCATCTTTATATGTTCCGACTCGTATCGATCGCGTCGGAAACTCATATTTTCTATATTATCGTTATCGCATTTATATCGTATAGAATAAACAAGTATTCTACAAAATTGTGTAAGTTTCACTTACCTTGCATCCCGAATACGCTTTTCCTTTATGCTTGACTCGTTCGACCCGCTTCCTCCCCAAGCTTCACCTAGCTTGTTAAGCGCCAACTATCATTCATCATTCACAAGGTTGTTAGATTAGTCATTCTAAATCATGACTTTCACACCTTATGAATCTTTGACTACTTTTCTTATTGAACTAAATCATAAATCATGAGTTTAATTCTTGTGTCAAGACCCACTTCAAATCAAGTATGAACTCTTAACAATTCCCCATTTTGTTCAAGTAGTTCATTCATACAAGTTAGTATGGTGTTTATAAACACCAATACAACATCAATTTCATTAAATCATCCAAAAACCCATTTTTCAAGTCATGTATGATCAACACTCAAACTTGGAAATTGTTCAAGTATCTTGCATCAACTATCAACTATGATGATTTCTAGCATAAACATATCCTCATCTTCACTACACAATCAAAACCCACTTTTCTAAAAGTGCTAAATCATCAAATTATTCAAATCATAGAAATTTTACTTCAAATTTCTACTTAGGGTTTGTTCCTAAGCAATCACACTTCACTAATTCGGCCATAGCCTCTACGATTCGTACATAGATTGCATCATGCAAAGTTAATCGATTTTCACAACTTCAAGAATGTTAGAAATTCGACATGCCTTACGATCCCCTTGACTTGGTGACCGTTTCTATGTGTTCAAATCCGAATTTGGCCCTTGTTTGATCCTCCAATTTGAAGATCTTGTTGAAATTAGGGTTTGGCTCCATGGGAGCTTGCTCCTGTCGATTACAGAACACACACTTCAAATGTGTGTTTTGTTTTGATTTTTCTTTTATTTTATAACTTGTTAGGTTATCCCAATTTAACCCCTCATGTTTGGTTCGTTATTAAGTAGGCCACAACCTACTTATTTTCCACAATATTTCCACTTATTAACTAGGTTAAATATTCCTAGTTAACTTAGCGGGTTTGGGAATATTTATGACTAAGTTTATTTTAGGTCCCGTTAACTCGGGCCTTCTATCATTTTATTTCTTAAAAGCTTTTATTCACTTTTTATTTATTATTAGGATTAATTATTTAAATCCTAATATTTACCGGGTAAACTTTTTACCATTAACGGTATTTTACCCGTCAGTAATATTAACGTGGTTTGATTACCAAACCCGTTTTTGGGGTGTTACAGTCAAGCGCGGCGAGGGCAGGCTAATTTCAGCTGGGATAACCGCCTCTGAGCCATAGACTAGGCTAAAGGGGGTTTCGCCAGTGCTCGTTTTCGGCATGGTTCGATGAGCCCACAAGATGCTCGGGAGCTCATCTACACAGCCTCTTCTCTTAGTGCCCAGATGGGCTTTTATCCCTTCAACGATACTCTTGTTGACACTTTCTACTTGGCCGTTGCCCTGAGGGTGCGCAACGGAAGAGAAAGTGTGCTCGATATTCATCTCTTTCATCCAATCTTGAAGATCTTCAGAAGCAAAATTGGTGCCGTTATCGGTTACAATCTTGAGTGGAAGACCAAATCTGCAAATGATGTGTTCCCATATGAACTTGCGCACCATCATTGCAGTAGTTGAAGCGAGTGCTTTGGCCTCCACCCACTTGGTGAAATAATCAACGACCACAATTATGAACTTCACAGATCTGGGAGCCTCAAGGAAGGGTCCCACTATATCAATCCCCCACTGCTGGAAGGGCCAGGCAGTGGACACAGGGATGAGATCGTTTTTTGGGCGTAGGGTTTTCGGGGCGTGCCTTTGACAGGAGTCGCATTTGCGCAATTTCTTTAGAGCATCAACGTGTATCCCTGGCCAGTAGTAACTAGCATTCATGATCTTCACGACAACCATGCGTTTGTCCCACTCTTTGGGAATACCGTCTTTTCCTGTGATAGTCCTGATGAGGCTATCACAGCGAATAGCTTTCTTGAAATGAACGCGCATCAATTGTTCATTAACACCACCAATCTCCAATCACTCCTTGTTGAAGCGAGTGATGAAATCTTCTAGCCCCTCGTTGTCTCTGCGCCAGATGTCTGTTACCTCAGCTGTGTCGCGCTGGTAACGTCTTTGTTGGCTGAAATGATTTACGAGTTGGGTTCTGAAGTCAACCCATGACGTGATCTTCCCTGGCGGAAGGCTGTCGAACCAGGCACGAGCAGCCCCTGTGAAAGTCTGGATAAACAGATGGCACCATATCGGCATGTTCCATCCTCCCATACAACCAACGCTTGTGAATACTCGGACATGATCGTCAGGATCAGTTAGACCATTGAACTTTCCCACTGTTGGAGGCAATTTTTCTTTTGATAGCGGGGCTAGAGCTATTTTTGGAATAAACTTTGAGTGCTCGGCTGCTTCAGCTGGCCTATAGGCGAGGGTGAAGTCTCGCTCAGCTTCTTCGCTGTATGCGATGCCCTGCCTTGGCTTGTAGTATTCATGATTCTTCTGCGAACGATTGAAGACTGAGGACCCTTCGTCATCTTGCCAAGTTGGATCGTTTGGGTCTGTGTCATCCCATTCGTTGTTCATGTTGCGCGGCCTGAGCCGGCTATGAACTGGACCTCTTTGAACGTTCGACTGATGGTCATAATAACTGCCTGTCTCCCCATGTGTGTCGCGCGTGTCGTGCACGCTTGGCCTTCTCAGGGGAGGAGGTCAGTTTGTTCTTCCTTGGATATTCTGCTGCGGGGGTGTATGGCGCGCCCCCTGACTTGGACCCGGAGGAGTAACCAAGGATGGTTCAGCTTGCAAAATTGCTTGTTGTGCGCTCAAAAACTGATACGTGGCATTTATGGTAGCAATCTGTTTGGCGTACCAGGAGGCTAGAGTTTCGCCCTCTGGTAGCCCTAGAAGTGCCGAAATGTTCGGGTTTGGAGCTGGGTTTAAAGGACCAGCGACATTACTTCCTGGGGTTCCCATTGGAGTGATGCTCGCGCGAGGTCCCCTAGTGTTGGTTATTTCGATTTCGCCTATCTCCTCCACAGGTTGGACTTGGACATTGTGATTGTCCTCACCAAACCTGCGTTAGAGTTTGTGCCAAAACCGAAATCAGGGATGATTCCTTGACCAGCCATGATCAAGAGAAAAGAAAAAACTCAGAAAAAAGAAGATGAAAGTGATTGCAAAAATCGGTGGGGGCCAATGAAGAAACACGGAACTAATTTTAGGGTTAATTAGTTTAGTTTATGTTTCAAACATGAGTGTTAATCTTCTTATAACTTTCCTGAGCTCCTTGATGCTCCGATCTTCCTGCAAAACAGAACACTGTTAGCTCGTTAAGAGGGGAATATGGGGGTTTCCCTCTTAACCAGACTCTGGCATGAGAATAAGTATCTGCTTTGAGGAAATAAGTGTGTGTTAAGAGTGAGAGTGAAGAGAACAGAATGAATTAACCTATGCATGAAGGTCTCTATTTATAGCTGGTGAGGTGTAAGAGGAGTTGGGCTGATGGGCCTTGGGCCGGAAGGCGACAACTTAGGGGATATGCTCTTTGTCTCACTGGTGCCGACCGTTAGTGTCTTCTAGAAGATCTCTGTATTGGCGCACCGTGATTGGAGCCACGTGTCTCAGCTGTCGGCCTTGTTGTCCCTCTGCCATCAGCAGCTAAGTAGAGATCATGGGACAGGTGTCGCCGCCCTCTGATCGGTGCCACGTATGCGTCCTTGTGGAGCACGTATGCGTCAGACTATCGTGGAGCACGATTGAGCACAGCCTGGAGGATGCTGATTGGCTTGTTCTTCTGCCACTTGTACCTTTGATACTCTCTGAAGTGACCTTGCGCTTTGACTCTTGCGCGGCACTTGCTGAGCACATCAGTAGCCCGCGCAGGGTTACAGGAGGTGAAGGCTCTTATTCAGGAGCTAAGTATAGAAATTGATGTTATCTCCTGTTTAGACCTCGCGCGAGATCAGGCTCTGCCGGATCAACTCGCGCGGGTCTGAAGATTGATCACTAGAATGATTAAGGAGTATGGTCCAACGCGCGACTTAAATGGTCTGCGCGGCATTTTTGGGACCATACCCCTTCAAGTTGCATAATCTTAAAGCAATTAATAATTCCAACCAAAATTAATAATTCCACGAACAGAGACATTTCCACAAACACCTTGGCTACACTACTCTTACAACAAAATTAATAATTCCAACCAAAATAACCATCCAAAATTGACATTGTGGAAGGCTAATACCATAAAAAACAAACAAACACACAAATCATCATAAGGAAAAAATTGTTGTTTGAAGAGAGAGTCTGCATGTAAACTACGATCAATTAGGTTTAGATTGTCTTACCAGGTTGTAAGCGTCATTGATTTACTTGAATCTTCGAAGCACCGTTTGGTGCGATTAAGTAGAAGACAGCGAGTGCAAACCCCAGCAATAGTTGATCGCCATTATAGAAGTGAGAAATCCGGTGAGTTACTTTCTGGAATGTAGATGATTCTTAACATTTAGGGTTTTTTGATTTGAAATAGAAACCAATTCATAATTTTGGCAAGATTAAATTGATTGGAGAGAGAAAGAGCGTGTGAAGGTAGCGTAGTGAGGAAGGAGAATTGGAGAAAAGAAACGGCTTGAGGGAGTGGTATTGGAGTGGCACTCAAATGAAAAAAAGAGGAGACCATCAGATGCCACGTGGCATCAAGCAGCCTAAGTACATGCCATGTGGCCTAAGATGGTTTTGCTTTATTATTATTATTATTTATAGATGGCGTTTTAGGTTTGGTGTGTTCAATGAAGGTCTGAGACGTTGTTTATATAGGATTTTTTTTGGCACGTATTTTAGGCGGGTTTTTATTATAATAAATGCTGGTAATGAAGTTTCGTCGTTTCAGTTACTGTTTGTTCAGCTTTATCGTTTAAAAACAAAGTTTGGCGTTTTATATCTAATAACTTTAGATTAGGATGATGTGTGCTTTGTAGTTTAAGGCGAGAATTTAATGGCGGTTTATTCATGAGTTTGGCGTTTTGTGTAGAGAAGTGAAAAGACCTTTTTACCCTTAATGAAGCGCGTCCAAGTAATTAAATTGATGTATTTTACGAAAACGCCACCGCGCCAATCTAGTCCATAGATGGTTTTGATCTGACGATCCATAAGCGTTCTTACACTTTTGATCTGACGATCCATAAGCCTTCTTACACTTCTCGGCTTCAACGGCCGAAGAGTCGGCCGTAACCGAGACAACATCCTTCAATTAAATCACAAAACAACTACTAAAGTATTAAATCAGGATTTATATAATACAAAGTGAAGTAATAGCTATTATACAATACAAACTCACCTTGGAAATCGAGTCACCGCCCCTCTGTGAATCTTCAGATAGTTGCATGGCTTTCGAGTCCGAAACTTCTTGACTAACCTAATAACAGAGTATAAAAAAACGTTAAGGAATTGATTTTTACTATGGAACACTTAGTAGCAGATTTCATGTTTGAAACAATTAATGTTTGAACGGTTAGGAACATCATACCTCATCAGCAATATTAGCAGCAATAACATTATCCGCAACCAGTTCATCTAATATATCCGGATCGTCACATATTTTTTGGACTGTGTAAACATGATAGTCATGATTAAGATTGTATTCAGAAATGTAGGTCCCTCGGAGGTTGAGGTTTAACCTATTCCTTGTTATGTTTAACCCACTAGCAAGTGCGGAATCCAAGCTAGCAAGCAAACCGGAGTTTATATGAAAGCAAAGTGAACAAGAGAAAGAGTAGACAAGCAAGTATCAAAGTTTTCTCTTGTATTTCAGTGGACACGGTTACAGACCTTGACCAAACTGAAAATACACTCTTACAAAGACCTGGGTTTCACACACAAAAGCTCTCTACAATGAACACACACTTTGGACAGAACTATCAGAACTATGTGAAAGTGAAACCCTTCATGGATATATATACCCAAAACGGATTCCCATGCACGAAGGATAGATGTCCTGGTCGAAGGATCATCTGTCGACCAGAAAACCTATCGAAAGATCTCGAAGGATCTAGACATACCTCGAAGGATAGTGTATCCTTCGAGGTCCATAAAGATCCTCCGAAAGACATCTTTCGAAGTCTTCGAAGGATAAACATCATCCTTCGAAGACATCCTTCGTGACACTCTATCTTTCAAATACTAAGTGTTGAAGTTTGGCCAAGTCAAACCAGGAGGATGGTTGACTTGGTCAAACAACACATTACAATACATAAACACACATAAAGGACGTAAACACAACCGACAAAAGACATCGTTTTATACATTACAAAATATAGACAAAGTACAAACACAAAGTGCACCAACAAACTCCCCCTTGGCTGTAGCTTTGTCTTCGTCTTCAAGTCTTAAGTCTCTAACGCCCTTTCCACGGCTACATGATGCGCCGACCATGCACTTCCTGCATTGATCAACAAGTTGAAGCAGTAGCGAGCCATCCTTTGAAACTTCATGGCTTGATCTCGATCTTGAACTAGGTAATTGATTTCATGATCCTTCAACACAATGATATCCGATCTGGACATGTTTGTAATCCACATCGGATCGATTATCCTGAAGTTCTCTGCATTGTCTCTGAACAAGATCACAGCTTCACCGGTATCCGCATCATAAACCCAGCAGCGGAAATTCTCAAGAAAGTCAGTTTTCATCTTCAACAGCGGAATCTTCTTCATCACCCTAGGAGGATCATATACCAGACGATAACGAGCGGTGTTAGTCTCTGGATCAAGAGTGAACTTGATCTGCTCGTATCTTGGAAATTGAGGTTTGTATAGAGGATCCTTCCACCCCAAACGCCTTTCAAGCCTGATTTTCTTCGCAAAGAGATCTACCATCGCTTCTTTAGCTCGATTGATTACATCAAGCTGCGCCAACACTGCCACATCATAATATGGAAGTGTGAGAATACTAAGAAGAGTTCTGAAGTATTGAAGACCAGATTCTCTCTTCACAACCATGCAGTGTAAGTCTTTCACAAACATCCAGCTGATGATGCGACCCCTTGCCTGATTTTTCTCCAACAACATGTAGTTAGCCTGTTCCAATGGGGCAAGCGGAGGAGGATTCCTAGCCAGGAAATCCGCTCGCCATTCATTAATAGTTCTCTCACGGCTTTCTTGAGCAGTTGGCGAATCAGAAGACAGATTTTCAAACTCTGCTGTCTTCTCAGCAACAAAGTTATCATCCAGAGTATTCATTTCAGCATCGTCCTCTCGAACATAGACAGGACGTTCAGGATCAGAACTGATGAAGATTTCATCAATTGAGGAGAAATCAGTCTGATCCTGTACCAGTGGAGTAGCATCAATCAAACATTCAGCAACGTCATCCAACTCAAACAACCTTGATAACTGTTCATCTGTCATCCCAGATACAAACTCTCCCTCTTCCAGTAGTTCACCCGTGATAGGATGAAACTTTTGAGCACTTGAGGATTCAGGAGGATCTTCAGTAAAAGTTTCTGGTTCTAGGCTGATCTGTGAAGGATCTACAGACGTTTCCAATGTTTCAGTCTGTTCAGTTGGACCAGTAGAGACTGTAGGAGGAGCAGACGGAGTCTCTTGAGAAGTGCCAGATCCGCCTGCAGCACCGGATGCAGCTGCACCGGAGCCTGAGGCTGCTGTTTGATCTGGATTAGCAGAATCATCATCCTGATCATCTTGACGTCTTGGGAGTACTATCCCTTGAGCGTTGCACCTCTCTCTCCATAATATCCCAACCTGTTTATGAACCCTACCAAAGTTTTCATGCATAGGTTGGAATGCTTTCTTCAGTCTTTCATCACGATCGCTAACTGTTTCCCTTAACGCTTTTGCTGAATTTTCCAGATTAGTGCTGTGTCTTTTCATGATCTCCACCTCTCTATCTCTTGCCAAGTTAGCCTTCTTTAATCTATCAATTTCTTCAGCTTGTTCTTTGATCTTCATACTTTGAGCATTTACAATAGAACACAGCTGATTGTGAGCCTCTGCATCCTTCACTCGTTGTACACGATGTTCTTCAATCGTTCGTGTATGACGGCCAACTATATCACCCAGTTCACTGATTTGTTCAATCAAGAACTGTACCTTATCAGCTTCAGAGAAACCCGACAAGGTTTCTGCCAGAGATGGCCTAGAGGGCTCAGGTCTTGATGAACCAGATTGACCTGCCTGACCCGAACCACCTGAAGGACCAGTTATAACAAGGGTAGGTCGAGGTTGTGTACCTGTGGTGGGAGTTTCAGGTGGCTGTTGATCAACAGACACCTGATGAGCTCCCGAAGACCTCTGTGGAGAAGACATAAGATCAATTGTCTCAGAAGCAGTTAACTGATCACCAATTGGAGGAAGCTGCTGCTCAGGATCAGATGAAGGCTGAACTGACACTGGAACAGAAGTGTCAGCAGTAGATTTCTTTGATCCACGACCACCCTGTCGTTGAGCCTTCCTTTTCCTAATAAAGCCTGGAGATGTGAGCGTATAATCTTCATCATCTTTATCGGAGTCTCCAGTACCACCTGTCTTCTTAATTCTTTCAAACCTGGTATTCCCACGACTATCCTTGTATTTCCTCAACCCCGGAGGAGTAGGATTATCATCATCAGGCGAAGAATCACCATCATCATCACCAGAACCACCTGCTTCATCTTCAGAAGATGAACTGCTATCATCAACAAGTGTTCTCGGCTGATCCACTTTGCCCTTTCCCTTGTCAGTCGCAGCAACACTCGACTGACCAGCACCAACATCACCACCAGAAACAACTGGAACATCAGGATCAACAGGCATGTCCTGAGCCACTTCAGCAGTCACATTCACATCAACCTTAGCACTAGCTGCTGCACCAGAACTGCCAGCAGATCTTCTAGTGGCTTTGATTCCATGCTTAGATGTGAGTTGCTCATCAGCCATAGCAATCAATCTTGGTTCTTCATCGTCAGACACACTTCCTTCACGTCGCCATCTGTTGTTCTGTGGAGGCTCATACTCAGGAGCATCAAGATGACCAATCATTTTCCTATCTGGATGCGTTCCCGTGTAAACCCCCATAGACTTGACAATTAGAAGTGTGCGCTCGTTCATAGGATTCACTGGAAATACATCTGCCTCGGCTTTAGCAAGATCAGGAATCTGATCGTCTATCAACATTTGCAGAAAGCGAGGATATAACCAAAACTTGGTGTTAGTTCGCTGCTTATCGGACGGAAGTGGCCTCTGAGAGTTCTCCTTCAGATTGTTGAAAATATAACGAGAGATGTTGAACGGCTTGTTCAGAATCAACGCCGTAAACAATCCCGTCAGATCTATAGGAGATAAGTCGTACCCAGAGCGCTTGTTGCTTAGGCAGTGAATCAGAATGTGCAGAAGGAACTTGTACTTAAGCGGCAGATATTTCTTGTTGATTTGATTTGTAAGGACGTTGTCGCTGTACTTGAGCCTTAACAATAACCCCCTTTGACACTGCAAGTCTATTGAAGTTGGATCTTCAGAATTATCACCAAGTTGAAGACGTTCTCTAATAGAATTCTCAGTAATGACTACTGGCTTTTCTGCAACGATTGCCCTGATTACTTCCTGATTATCCACTGTTTCCACCCTAGCTGTACTCCAGAATGCTTTGATATGTGACTGATAGGCGACATGCTGTGTGGTAATAGCATAATTAATTCGCGCCCGGTGAAGATATTCCATAATGCCTGCAAATTCTGGACTGATGCCCCCTTCTGGTTGTAAATTCGCCACCATATTATGTCTAGATTCAGACATAGCTTCCAGTTCCGATTTCACTTTCTTGGTGGGTTTGGCCCGTTCAAACTTAACTTTTGGTGCCATTTCTGCACATCACAATTACACGTAATAAGCACGGGTCAAACAGTCAACATTGAGTTTTACACTTAGAAAAATTCTCAATTTCTTGAAAATTTCCTAAGTGTTAAACTATCGAAGGATACATTATGTCCATCGAAGGATGAAATGTGGCTTGAAGGATGAAAAACAGTTCGAAGGATGATGATCACATTCGAAAGATGTTGATCCAGCTCGAAAGATACTGTTTATCTTGAAAGATGTCTGACTTATCGAAGGATTATCTTTCGAATGAACAAGATATTTTGAAAGATATCTTGATCTTTCGAAGGCTGATCCAACGAAGGATGATCTTTCGGGATATCCATCATCTTTCGAACTTCACCTCGAAGGATGCTGTTTGGCACATCTCTCGAGGTGATGACTCATCATCTTCCTTCGATCTCATCCGGTTACTGTTCATCGGTTCATTTTTCCGGTGAGTTTTCCGGTGATCTTAATTGATTTTCCGGTGACATTTTAAATGATTTTGTTATGTGTTATGTCAACATCAACACACCAACATCATCAAGATTTTTACCATTTTCAAAAACATCAGAATTTTAACCAACCCGGATCATCACCACAAGCCAACACTTCAACTTTTACCCAAACCCTAACCTCCCCTGTTTTAACCAACATCAAAACCCTTGAAATGATTCAATCACAAACATATAAAAACAAGGTTCAAATACTCAGATGATACATACAAACATATACAACAACACTACATCACACATCAACAGATATATGAACAACATATTCAAATTTCAAAACTTCAAACACAAGAACATTTGAGAATAAAGACATGACAAGTTAGATGTTTATGTTGTTAGAGTTTGAATGTTGGATTTAAAAATCAAAGTATGATCATCCTACCAATAATGTAATCAAATCCTGGTAAACAAACAAGTGTTTTTGAAATTTTGGCAGAGTTTCGAGAGGGTTTTGGGTTTTTGAAAGCTGTTAAGGATGAATGATGAAGAAGACACCTATTTATATTCCACCTTGAAAGTTGAACCGTCTCGAAAGACACAAACCTATTCGAAAGATGGACAGCTATCACGAAGGATCCCTTTTTGTTCGAAAGATCCAAAAATTGCTCGAAGGATCCAGATATTTGAAGGATCTGGATCGAAGGATGCCAGATATTTATGGATCCTTCGAAAGATATCCTTCGATCTGAAATCATTTTTCAAAAAGTTTTGGTCAACTCGAAGGATCACTTGGTCAAATCTTTCGTTGACCAAGCATATTTCGATGAGACTGTTTGACTTTCATTGACTTTCTTGACCATCTGATCTTTCGAGGGCCATTGCTTCCTCGAAGGATCAGATTTCCACCAACACTTGGATTTTTAGGGAATTTCCAATTTAACCCTTCAACATTTGAGGTTTTTCAGAAATGATCATGTTGAAAATTGTCCGTTATGAAGTTCAGCAAGGTTAATTTTATGAAGTATTTCGGCTTGTCAGGTATCGGATCGAGCACCAACATCATTCAATCAAAAATAAGGTTAAATTAAAAATCTTTTTGGATTTTGAAGTTTGATAAAGATAAAAGGCAACAATTTTGAAATCCTTTGAATGTTATCAAACGACATCACCGCTAATGTCGTGCTGATATGCACCAAACGAACACAAACTGTTTTAAAATAAAGCAGTAAGTAAATATATACAAACACAACAATATTTTTGCGAGTTTCTGGTGAAGAGAATCATATCAGCTGGCGGTCTTTTGTCAAAAACACATTTCCTTTTAACATTTTACAGAAATTGATAAATATTTTACCACAATTACCGATATTGTTATCCACCTAAACTCAACAATCAAGTGTAATCATAACACAAAGAGATACGCTTAAGGTATGAATTATACTTACCGACCGGTGTTCATCCACTTCACGACACATTCCCGTATCAAGGTATGCACGCGATTCATCATACTGGGGAGTATACCGTTTATCATCCGTTTTCTTAACGTATAAATATTTACAATGTGAACAAGTCACTTATTTTGAATTTGAAAACAAGCCCTATGTGATAGAATCACTTATTGATGAGGAACTTGAGTTTCAATGCATGAGGGCACAAGAGCAAGTCCGTGAACAGGTCAGTACTTTCGTACAGCAGAGAGACGAACTTGACTCCCGGATGAATGTGATATTTTATCACTTATTTTGGGACATGTGATTGTTTATCACTTATTGAGGTCGAATGCAGTATGTATTATGTACACGTATGTATGGTATCATGGAATATCTTAGACTTAGTCTATTTATAGAAGCAACCATGATACCCGGATGATAAAAAGCATAAACCCCGAATATCTCAGAACTCCGGCAATCTATCAAACGAAATTTCGGTACCAAGACCATATGCCAATGAATGGTTCCCACCCGGTTTTCAGTCTATTATGTTTATATCTCCTGCATACTTTGAAATGATTGTGAGTCTACCGGTACATCATAAGTAAAGCTACATATCATTTTCCGTTTCTATTGATTTTTAGAAACATGTTTCAACTGACCTCTGATGTAATATCACCTTCCCTTATATTACCAAGAAACTCATTTTTGTTTTTCTATTGTTTTTGTGTTTTTCTGGATTTTACTCCCCCTTAAATGCAGAAATTAAATAAATTAAAGACATATTTTTGTATTTTTGAGATTTTTCAATGTTTTTGTATTTTTCTTGAAATTTTCTCCCCCTAAAATTCAAAAATAAAAGGAAATGAAAATATTTTTGGATTTTTGATTTTTAGAAAAATATTTACAAAAAAACGATTTCCTGATGTTAGTTACTCTTGCTTCACCTTAATGCCGTTTACCAAAAGTAAGTAATCAAATCTTGATTTATCGAAAGCTTTGGTAAAAAGGTCGGCACGTTGGTGGTCAGTATGAATGTGAACCACATCGATAAGTCTCTTTTCAAAACAATCACGTATGAAGTGATATTTGATATCGATGTGTTTCGTTTTCGAGTGCTGTACAGGGTTTCGAGTGATCTGTAAGGCAGCCTCATTATCAACATAAATAGGAGTAGTTAGAAATTCAAAACCGTAGTCCCGCATCTGTTGTTGGATCCATAGAACCTGTGAACAGCAATGTCACACCCCCAAAATCCACCTGCGGATAACACCCGCTTCGAGGGCGTGACTGACCAGGATCCAGCCACCAATTATACTGAGCATTTAATTAATAGTAGAAATATTTAATATCCGAAGTAATTAACAACATTAGAGTTTAGATTCGGTAATTGGTTTGACAAAACAGCGGAAGCATAAACCAAAACAGTTTTAAAGACAGTTCATTGGTCAAAACAGTTATCCCAACACACGGGTTTGACGAACACTACACATCCCCAAGCAGCAGCTCCTGAATCATGGTTACCTGCAAAGCATGCAGTAAGGAGTCAACAATAATGCTGAGTGAGTTCACTAGTTGTCCAGTTTTAATTACCAAAAACTTGTTTCGCCGGTTAATTTACCCGTTTATACATGCCATGGGGAGCTACCCCAAAAGTTAGCGACTAAACTGTTTTTCCAATACCGAACACTAGGTAACCGTTGCGTATCCGCAGGATGCCCCGATGTCAATGTTCTATCATCATTGACGGATTTCTGAGTACATTAGTTCACGACCGTCCCAAACCAGGGCACGGTGTGAGGCTGGTAAACACCTAAATAGCGCTATCAACTAATAACCCGCTCGCCTAACCCGGCGACTAATCGGTATTTGTAGTAGGGACTTGAGTGATAGAGTTTCGTTTAGTGCCGTTGGTTGCAATCCGTATAAACAGTAATTAACCAAAAGGTTTCCCAATACCCGGGAAGGAAAAGTAAGTTTTGTTCCCAATAACTAGGGAAGGTATGTAAATGGTATCCCCTTTTACCAGGGGATAGGATTGTCCAAAAGGTTTCCCAATACCAGGGAAGGAAAAGTAAGTTTTGTTCCCAATAACCAGGGAAAGTATGTAAATGGTATCCCCTTTTACCAGGGGATAGGGTTGTTAGTCTCGTGTCCCAAACCACCGGGACGCATGCTTTTAAGTTGTGAACTCACCTTGGGTTGCTCGGTAGGTTTAGGTTACTTGGTCAAACACGCTGGTCACCACGTCCTAACATGGTTACCGGTATAGGTCAGATACAAGTATTCACGTAAAACACATACTGGCACGTAACATGCAAAACAATACAAACAGTCATGGGGTTATTGGGCCGGCCCTAACATTCACACATTCAAACAGAACACAGTGACACATAGTCCATTTATCAGATAGCCCATGATACACATAATGGCCCAATAACCAAAGTGAGCAGCCCACTCGCAACCAGATGGTCTCGAGTCGTAACCAGGAGATCTCGGCTTGTCACGTTATGGTTGCGAGTCGCAACCGTGCGGTCTCGAGTCATCATGCTGTGGTTGCGAGTCGCAACCGTCGTAGTCTCGAGTCGCAATCATGAGGTTTCGAGTTGTCATGCTATGATTGCGAGTCGCAACTATGTGGTCTCGAGTTGTCTTGCCTTGGTTGCGAGTCGCAACGACGCGGTTGCGAGTCGTAAGCTGTCCCTTTCACGTACACGTGATGATGCAGAAGCAACAGTCCGAAATTGTACCATGTATTCAGACCCAGATTAGGAAACAACCAATAATATTTCACTAACACTTTTCCTAATCTGCCCATATACAACAATAGATCAAACATTACCCTTTTTAAAATCTTCAAACCACATTCAAACAAGTTCATCTTACATTCATAGTTTTCTAGGGTTTTCATGTCACATATAACCATATTTTATGAACAAAAATCATATGTTTATAACAAGATTATCATGGCAAGAACAAAGAAACATGCATTACATAGCCGAAATCTTAAGTTCAACATCAACATTTTGCAAGAAACAAAGAAGTATAGTTTGGTTGGCCATGAACTCTCTTAGACTACCATTTTCTAAACATGTTACCAAATATTGTCAAACTTTACAAATCAACCTAAGAATCATGCATAACCATTCTAACCAAGCATTTCTAGTTCATACAACATACATAAATCTCATGCACATAGTAACAACACTAACCGGTTGTGAAGAAGGAGGATGAGCCGAAAGAAAGGAAGAAAATGAGAGAAGATGAAGTGTCCGAGTGATGGTCTTGACCGAGTGTCTTGTCCGATATGCTCCAAGCTTGAACCGAGATCAAGGAGAAGGAAAGTGGTGTTGTTGGGGTTTTCTAGTGGGAGAGAATAGAAGAGTCTATGTGTGGATTGTTTGGTAACAAATGAGAGAAATGGGGAAAGTTGGGGATTATATACCAAGGGGTCACGAGTTGGGCTAGGGATTTCGGCCCAAATGGTTTCGGCTCAAAGGCCCACTCGAGACCGAGTGGCCCACTCGCAACCGAGTGGTTGCGAGTCATGGTCTCGGGTCGTAGTCTCGGCTCTTATATATTTATATATAATACACATACACAACACATATCATGTACTAAAGTCACGTTTTCATTTAATAATAATCATATATGCACAAAATATTACAAGGTGTTCGTTCGGAAAAACCTCGAGTGTCACATTATCCCCAAGTTTTAAGAACTTTCGTCCCGAAAGTTGAAGCAGCCACTGCCAAGCTAGCGTGTTTTAACGGGGTGTCACATCATCCCCCCGTTAGTTTGGAATTTCGTCCCGAAATTCGGTTGTAGCTTCAGTGCTGGGGTTTTCGTTTGGGAATAACTGGGGATACTTGGACTTCATCTGGTCCTCCCGCTCCCAGGTAAACTCTGGGCCGCGACGTGAGTTCCAACGAACTCGAACAAAAGGTATTCTAGTGCTCTTGAGGACCTTAACATCCCGGTCCGTGATTTCGACAGGTTCTTCGACGAATTTCAACTGTTCGTCGATAGTGAGTTCCTTCAGAGGAACTACGTGCGTCTATCTGACAGACACTTCTTCAGATTCGACACATGGAAAACGTTGCGAACTGCACCGAGTTCTGCTGGTAAGTTCAGTCTGTAGGCCACCTTGCCTATTTTCTCAAGGATTTCGAAAGGTCCAACGTACCGTGGGTTGAGTTTGCCTCGTTTACCAAAACGAACCACACCCTTCCAGGGTGAAACTTTGAGTGATACCCGCTCCCCAACCTGGAGCTCAAGTGGTTTCCTGCCCTTATCGGCGTAGGCCTTCTGACGGTCACGAGCGGCCGCCATGCGTTGTCGTATTTGAGCAATCCGCTCAGTAGTGTCTACCACATGTTCTGGACCAGTGATTTGACTATCCCCCACCTCTGCCCAACAAAGAGGTGACCGGCATTTACGTCCGTACAATGCCTCAAACGGAGCAGCTTTAATGCTGGTGTGGTAGCTGTTATTATACGAGAATTCCACGAGTGGCAGATGCCTTTCCCAGCTGTTGCCAAAGTCGTTTACACTAGAGCGAAGCATGTCTTTTAATGTTTGCATAGAGCGTTCGGACTGCCCGTCCGTCTGTGGGTGATACGCTGTGCTCATATCTAAACGTGAGCCAAAAGACTTGTGCATTGCTTGCCACAGTTCCGAAGTAAAACGTGCATCTCGATCAGAGATGATAGAGGTGGGCACCCCGTGCCTCGAAACAACTTCCTTGAGGTATATCTTCGCCAGAGTGGAGAATTTATCTGTTGTCTTTGATCGCCAAGAAGTGTGCGGATTTCGTGAGTCGATTCACGATCACCCAGATAGTATCGTTTCCGCGCTGTGATCTAGGTAGGCCAGTAATGAAATCCATGGAAATTTGCTCCCATTTCCATTGTGGTATCTCTGGTTGTTGGAGTAGGCCTGAGGGTTTCTGATATTCCGTCTTGACTCGCGCACAAGTCAAACACTTGCTGACGTAAGTTGCTATGTGGGCCTTCATGCTAGGCCACCAATACGTAGTCTTAATATCGTGGTACATCTTATCCGAACCAGATGTGGAATCGACTGATGGCAAGTCATATAGAATCTCAAAAGTTCGTTAGGGTGTAAACACGACCTTGTGGGACGAGTGTCCGATGTCGACCTTCCTTCTACCACCCTCGATGGTTACAACGCAGTAGTTAGTGTGAATTGGTTACCCAGGAATCACGCGAATATACCCAGTGAGGAGAAAACTTTGTGTGGAGAATCGGCATTTGCTCTGATACCAATCTGTCACACCCCCAAAATCCACCTGCGGATAACACCCGCTTCGAGGGCGTGACTGACCAGGATCCAGCCACCAATTATACTGAGCATTTAATTAATAGTAGAAATATTTAATATCCGAAGTAATTAACAACATTAGAGTTTAGATTCGGTAATTGGTTTGACAAAACAGCGGAAGCATAAACCAAAACAGTTTTAAAGACAGTTCATTGGTCAAAACAGTTATCCCAACACACGGGTTTGACGAACACTACACATCCCCAAGCAGCAGCTCCTGAATCATGGTTACCTGCAAAGCATGCAGTAAGGAGTCAACAATAATGCTGAGTGAGTTCACTAGTTGTCCAGTTTTAATTACCAAAAACTTGTTTCGCCGGTTAATTTACCCGTTTATACATGCCATGGGGAGCTACCCCAAAAGTTAGCGACTAAACTGTTTTTCCAATACCGAACACTAGGTAACCGTTGCGTATCCGCAGGATGCCCCGATGTCAATGTTCTATCATCATTGACGGATTTCTGAGTACATTAGTTCACGACCGTCCCAAACCAGGGCACGGTGTGAGGCTGGTAAACACCTAAATAGAGCTATCAACTAATAACCCGCTCGCCTAACCCGGCGACTAATCGGTATTTGTAGTAGGGACTTGAGTGATAGAGTTTCGTTTAGTGCCGTTGGTTGCAATCCGTATAAACAGTAATTAACCAAAAGGTTTCCCAATACCCGGGAAGGAAAAGTAAGTTTTGTTCCCAATAACTAGGGAAGGTATGTAAATGGTATCCCCTTTTACCAGGGGATAGGATTGTCCAAAAGGTTTCCCAATACCAGGGAAGGAAAAGTAAGTTTTGTTCCCAATAACCAGGGAAAGTATGTAAATGGTATCCCCTTTTACCAGGGGATAGGGTTGTTAGTCTCGTGTCCCAAACCACCGGGACGCATGCTTTTAAGTTGTGAACTCACCTTGGGTTGCTCGGTAGGTTTAGGTTACTTGGTCAAACACGCTGGTCACCACGTCCTAACATGGTTACCGGTATAGGTCAGATACAAGTATTCACGTAAAACACATACTGGCACGTAACATGCAAAACAATACAAACAGTCATGGGGTTATTGGGCCGGCCCTAACATTCACACATTCAAACAGAACACAGTGACACATAGTCCATTTATCAGATAGCCCATGATACACATAATGGCCCAATAACCAAAGTGAGCAGCCCACTCGCAACCAGATGGTCTCGAGTCGTAACCAGGAGATCTCGGCTTGTCACGTTATGGTTGCGAGTCGCAACCGTGCGGTCTCGAGTCATCATGCTGTGGTTGCGAGTCGCAACCGTCGTAGTCTCGAGTCGCAATCATGAGGTTTCGAGTTGTCATGCTATGATTGCGAGTCGCAACTATGTGGTCTCGAGTTGTCTTGCCTTGGTTGCGAGTCGCAACGACGCGGTTGCGAGTCGTAAGCTGTCCCTTTCACGTACACGTGATGATGCAGAAGCAACAGTCCGAAATTGTACCATGTATTCAGACCCAGATTAGGAAACAACCAATAATATTTCACTAACACTTTTCCTAATCTGCCCATATACAACAATAGATCAAACATTACCCTTTTTAAAATCTTCAAACCACATTCAAACAAGTTCATCTTACATTCATAGTTTTCTAGGGTTTTCATGTCACATATAACCATATTTTATGAACAAAAATCATATGTTTATAACAAGATTATCATGGCAAGAACAAAGAAACATGCATTACATAGCCGAAATCTTAAGTTCAACATCAACATTTTGCAAGAAACAAAGAAGTATAGTTTGGTTGGCCATGAACTCTCTTAGACTACCATTTTCTAAACATGTTACCAAATATTGTCAAACTTTACAAATCAACCTAAGAATCATGCATAACCATTCTAACCAAGCATTTCTAGTTCATACAACATACATAAATCTCATGCACATAGTAACAACACTAACCGGTTGTGAAGAAGGAGGATGAGCCGAAAGAAAGGAAGAAAATGAGAGAAGATGAAGTGTCCGAGTGATGGTCTTGACCGAGTGTCTTGTCCGATATGCTCCAAGCTTGAACCGAGATCAAGGAGAAGGAAAGTGGTGTTGTTGGGGTTTTCTAGTGGGAGAGAATAGAAGAGTCTATGTGTGGATTGTTTGGTAACAAATGAGAGAAATGGGGAAAGTTGGGGATTATATACCAAGGGGTCACGAGTTGGGCTAGGGATTTCGGCCCAAATGGTTTCGGCTCAAAGGCCCACTCGAGACCGAGTGGCCCACTCGCAACCGAGTGGTTGCGAGTCATGGTCTCGGGTCGTAGTCTCGGCTCTTATATATTTATATATAATACACATACACAACACATATCATGTACTAAAGTCACGTTTTCATTTAATAATAATCATATATGCACAAAATATTACAAGGTGTTCGTTCGGAAAAACCTCGAGTGTCACAAGCAACTAGATGCAGCAATGTATTCCGCTTCACATGTAGACGTGGCCACACATGTCTGCTTCTTGCATTCCCAAGTGACTAGGCGATTGCCTAAAAACTGACATCCTGCAGTAGTTGATTTTCCATCCTTTTTGCAGCCACCAAAATCAGAATCACTGAAAGCTGTGAGATCAAAGTTATCATCCTTAGGATACCATAACCCGGTGTCAGGGTACGTCTTCAGATAACGAAAGATCCTCTTGACAGCAGCATAGTGAGAGACCTTCGGATTCGCATGATACCTAGCGAGAAGACAAGTTGGATACATAATGTCGGGCCTTGATGCAGTGAGATACATTAACGATCCGATCATAGCACGATAGAATGAAGAATCCACGGTGAACTTCTTGTCGCAGATTTGAGAAACACTCAAGAGATTGTGATCCAATTGTTGTACATAATTGATCTTATCAAAGCTCACAATCCCATTAGAAATTCTTCCCTCGCCGGTAATGTAACCTCCCTTGTCGCCTGCAAATGCGACATATCCTCCTCTGATACTTCTCACATCAAACAGAAGACGATAGTCTCCAGTCATGTGCCTGGAAGCCCCACTGTCAACAATCCAAAGACTATTAACAGTTCCTCCTGGAGCCGCCTGCACATACAGTTAACACATCAGATTGAGAGGGGGACCCAAGCCTTTGTTGACTTGGGTCGTCCTTGATCATCAAGGAAAGTGATCTCTATCACTTGATGATTAGGAAATAAAACTTCTGGTGCTCCCCCTGAATTCAATACCTGCTTTTGTTTCCAAGCTTGTGGCACTTTACCAGTATTTGAATTAAACATTTTTGTATTTACTGGTTTTACGTTTGCAGACTTAGCTTGTACAGGTTTTGCATCCTTGACCTCAGATTTCAAGGCCTTCTCAATTACCTTTTTGTTCTTTTGTTTTTCTTTCTTTTCCCTTTCTTGTAAGACACGCGGGTCTTGTTTAGGGGAAACTGGTTGTTTTTGGTAATTGTTTTCATGGGGAACACTTCCTTTTTCTTTCAACTTCTTCAAATATGGGCAATATCTTACGATGTGCCCAATTGTTCCACATTCAAAACACATTCTCCGCTCTACAAACCTCGGAGAACTGTGTTGATGACTCGACTGAGAACCAGAGACTGAACTTTGTGGTTTAGATGTGCTAGGACCTGAGTCACATCCGTTTGTGTGTTGGGTATAATTGTTTTCATCATTTCTCTTTAAAATTCTAACTTGTTTTATAAATTCAATGTTAGATTTATTTTGAAATGTTTCCAATTTGTCCGTACCCTTTGATTCAACAAAGTTCATTTTCTGTTCTCCTTTCTTGACAGGAGCTCTCTTGTTTTGCACCCTAGGAACCTTAGGTTGCTCAACCCTAGATTGTAGAATTTTGGGTTGTGCAGCCTTGGGTTGAGAAGCTTTAGACTGTTCAACCTTAGGTTGTTGAACCTTAGGTTGTGCAGTTTTAAGCTGCTGTACTTTTGGTGCTTGAGCCTTTTGAGCTTTCTTTTCCTGTACCTGCTCTTTACCTTTTCCAGAATTCACTTGTTGTTTTCGCTCAGTTGACAGTTTTTGATTTCCGTATTGTTTTCTAATTACTTCACACGGAACGGGTTCACATTGAGTAACAGTGATTTTGTTACCTTTGTTTCCCAAAAACTTGTCAGTTCTTCCTTCAAAAATTTTCTCAATTAACTCTTGATTTACGTTTTTGATTGGAAAATCCTTGTCAGAATAAATTTTACTGTCTCCCTTGAGCGTATACAACAAGTTATTCTTTTCAATGCTAGGTACATTTGGCTTCATTGCCTTTGGTGTTTCAATCTTACTTGGTTTCACCGGGGGATCACACAAGATGTGATTCTCAATTGGAATTTCAGGTGCAACCAAGTTAGACTGTGGTTTCTCATTTTCTTCAGATTCATCGTCTGAAGAATCAGCATCCTCAATGATCGGAGGACTCTGTTCCTTAACAAACGATGAAGTTTCCACCTTTTCAGACTCAGACTGCCCCGAGGATGATGCACCTGCTTTGAACCCAAGGCCTACTGCAAAATCATCGAGATTGAGTGGCACTGTAGGTTCAAACCGGGGCATCTCCTTGTGATCAGGCATCTTAGAGTAGTTATGATTCATTGGAGGAGGACATGATTTGAATCCTACCCCAGTGAATTTCTCATCCTTCTTTTTCTTTTGCACATCAATAATGTGATCCAAAACATAGCGGGAATTGGAATAACTTTCCAATTTCTGCTTGATTGTTTCACATTCACACTTTGCTGTGGCTAACTCAACCATCTGTTGCTCAATTGTGTCAATTAAGTTGTTATTAGCATATTGTTTTCTTAAAACAGCCTTTTGAAGTTCAGAAACATCATGCTTAAGTGACTTAATTGTTTCTTTAAACTCTTTTTCATTTTTGGTTAAGAAGAAGTTAGCCTCAGATGCTTTAGCAAGATCCACAATCAATTGTTGATTGTGTTGCAGTGTAATTTCAAGCTTACTTTCCTTTTCTGCATACTCTTTACATTTAGCACATTCAACATTAGCAGAAATAGATTCAGGCTTAGGATCACATACCTGAGAGGTTTGTCCTTCAACGTGAGCCATAAAGGCTGTATGAAAAGAGAAAGATCCATCTTCAGAAAAGAATTGAGAAAGCTTCTCAGAAGTTCCAGCAGCTTTCTGACAAAGAATAGATCTTCTTTTGCATAAGGCTTCAGCATCAGCCAATAACTCATCAACCTCCAGATCCAAAGCTTCACATGATATATCACTAACATCGAGTGATTCCCCATCCGAACTTCCACTATAACCCGAACTGTCTTCATCCTCAGAAGATTCACCAGCATGCACGGGTTCTTCAACCTTTTCAACAACCTTGGCATAACAAGCTGTGCCACCATTTCCTCCTTCACCTAGCTGAAGATTCCAGTTGCAAATCTCGTCAGCTTGAACCACTAATCCTCTGTGGGGATTAGAGTTTGTGGATCCAGAAGAATTTCCTCCCACGGGAACTAATTGTCTGTCAGAATTGTTCTGTTGTTGCTGAGGCTGTCGTTGATTCCTAAACGGATTCTGATTGCCTTGCTTGGCTGGTTTCTGACATTCCCGCTTGAAGTGACCTTTTTCACCACAGTTGAAGCAGGTGACAGCATTTTTATCAAAACCATACTTGGTATTGTTGTTGCTTTCCAAGTTGGTTCTACCTGTTCGCTCCATAAACTCTTTAGCTCTCCGGATAGCACTTGCAAGAGCCCACTTTATATCCATCATCTCGAATTCTTCTTTATCAACCTGTTGATAATCTTCGTTGGTCAGGTTGATATTTCCAATTTGACCGGCAACCAACCCACAATAAGCGCTGACCAGAGTATTCAGCATTTCCATATGTTCCTTGGCAATCTCAACACTGACTTTTGAGAAATTGGAAGTATCCAATCTGACAGTGTTAGGGTTGGAAGTAGCTTGAAAGCTTGAAGAACTTCCATAGAACCCTTGTTGTTGTGGTGGTTGTTGTTGAGCTCTACTTGGATCCAGGAAAGGTGGTGGAGTGAACTGAGGAGCTGTCTGTTGCACATACTGTTGTTGTTGAGAAGAAGAAGAGTCTGGTCTTGAGAGCATAGTATATGCTGAGGGATCAAACTGATTTGCTGTAGACGCTCCGGTGTTAGAAAGAAAAGCAGTTTGAAGCTTAGCATGTTGAGGAGCTGGCTTATCTCCTTGAATACCGCCTGCAATCCCAAAATACACTTCTGGATTCTGAGGAACGATTGTTCTTTTAGCCTTGAGCCTTTCTTCAACGGCTTTGTTTTCTAGCTTCTGAATCAGCTCATAAATGGTGATTGTATCTAAAACACCATTTTCCTTAAGGATCTCGAGATAACCGCTCCACTTTGCTGGTAAACTATCAGCAAATTTCTGAACCATTTCTTGTGGAGTAGCGGGAACTTTGAAAGCAAACATTTCACTCAACAGATGGTGAAATCTTGTAGACAACTCTGTTAGACCCTCATTCTCCATGCAAGTAAAACCTTCAAACTCTTTCTTAAGCAGTTCCTGCTTGATCTTTCTTGATTGAGCATTTCCCTCACATCTCATAGTAAGCATATCCCACAGTTGTTTTGTAGTTGTACAGTAGACAAACTGATGATATATATCTCTATGAAGCGCTTGTGTGAGAATCATAAATGCTTTCTTCTCCAATTCGAACTTCTTTTTATCTTCCTCGGTCATTGTGCTGTAAGTCTGAGGATTAGATCCTGCGACTTCTAACTCATTCTCGAATGGAGTGAAGAAACACATCCATAAGTCTTGGCCTTGTCCTTGAACATACGTTCTCAATCTTTCTTTCCACCAACCCCAATCATTTATGTGATTGAGCTTTGGAGGCTTTGTGTTTGTACCCGTCTCATTGTCATTTTGCATCATGGCCTGAATACTGCTGTTCTGATTAGTAACTAAGGCCCACTGATGAGCAGATATCATGGCAGCTGAGGGTGGGGTAATAGCCTGCATCCAAGCATTCTTGAAATCTTGATCAGATTGAGAAGTAGATGATTGCGCAGTAGATGATTGCGGATTCAAAGACCATGCGGATGGATCCCATTGACCGTTTGTACCCATTTTATATTTTAATATATTCTGTGAAAATTAACTTAATAAAAAGTTGATTTTCACAAACTATGTTAAAAGTTTCGAAGGATAACAAGCAGCCGAAGGATGTAGGATCGAAAGACCTGAAATTCACAAACTGTTAAGTCTAAACAATTAAGACTCGAAGGATCCACGAAAGATCACACCTGTTCGAAGGATCAACAGTGGTCGAAGGATCACTGTTGAGATTCGAACGATGATCTCGAAAGATAAACTTGAAAGATTCACCTTCACGAAGGATCCTTATCTTTCGAAATGAACAGTAGCTCGAAGGATGATCTTTCAAAAAGATTCCTTGACTCGAAGGATAACCTACAGGCTTCGAAGGATGTTCGAAGGATGGCTATCTTTCGAATCTCCTTGATCGAAAGATGATCTTTCGAGTTCGAAAGTTATCTTTCGACGGTTCTGACACAAGTACAGAAGGTACAAAAGTTGGTGAAAAGTTGATGTGGTAGGTGACCAACTTTCGGCAAATGGGTATGATCTGACAACACCTTTTCACAATCAGATTTGACTTTCAAAAATAACACCCAAAATAGAAGTTTCTTATCCTCACCAAGGCAACCGGAATTTGACCGGAATAATGGTCGGAAAACAGAAAAACTATCGGATATGATTTTTAAGTTACCCAAACCTTCCCGTAACACACCCGGTTAGTTTAGAACACGTTTTTATGGTTAAATATCCAGAAAACACACTAAAAACGGGTGCTAAACCAAGAAACTTTTTGTCCAAAAACTACCAAGTCTTGCACAAAAACCCGGTTTTAACAAGGAAAAGAGCCACGGCTCTGATACCACTTGTAGGTCCCTCGGAGGTTGAGGTTTAACCTATTCCTTGTTATGTTTAACCCACTAGCAAGTGCGGAATCCAAGCTAGCAAGCAAACCGGAGTTTATATGAAAGCAAAGTGAACAAGAGAAAGAGTAGACAAGCAAGTATCAAAGTTTTCTCTTGTATTTCAGTGGACACGGTTACAGACCTTGACCAAACTGAAAATACACTCTTACAAAGACCTGGGTTTCACACACAAAAGCTCTCTACAATGAACACACACTTTGGACAGAACTATCAGAACTATGTGAAAGTGAAACCCTTCATGGATATATATACCCAAAACAGATTCCCATGCACGAAGGATAGATGTCCTGGTCGAAGGATCATCTGTCGACCAGAAAACCTATCGAAAGATCTCGAAGGATCTAGACATACCTCGAAGGATAGTGTATCCTTCGAGGTCCATAAAGATCCTCCGAAAGACATCTTTCGAAGTCTTCGAAGGATAAACATCATCCTTCGAAGACATCCTTCGTGACACTCTATCTTTCAAATACTAAGTGTTGAAGTTTGGCCAAGTCAAACCAGGAGGATGGTTGACTTGGTCAAACAACACATTACAATACATAAACACACATAAAGGACGTAAACACAACCGACAAAAGACATCGTTTTATACATTACAAAATATAGACAAAGTACAGACACAAAGTGCACCAACAAGAAATGTCAACCTTAAACGCCAGTTTCTTTTCGAGCAACCGAGTGAGCTCTTATGTAAAACTTTCAGTATCATTAGACTTCACTTGGCGTTCTCTTATGTCACTTGCACTTGAACCAACGATCTTGATAACATCTTTATCAAACATAACAAATGACACACTACCGGTTTCATCTTGAACCCTCACATGAACCTTGAACCTGAAATATATAGACGATGTGTTATAAAGTTAGAAAATCATTCTAAAAAGTGTATACAGCTGAAAAACCATAAATAATTGGAACATCCAGGTAATCTTATTTTATGGTTATGGATGTACATTCTTTTTCACACTTGGGACAGACCAAAGAAGTGGGCGCCAGGTTCATCACCGACTCCGAAATAGTTTGAGCATATTGCAAATATTCAGTTTTAGTCAGCACCTTCTTGAAACACTTTCGACAAGCAGGATAAAACCAACCATAGTTTTCTTGAAAATCTTGATGGTTGCAACTACCACACATGACATTGCCTATGATATCAATAAATTAAACTGTATTATTCAAAGTGTGTATATATATATATATATATATATATTATAAAATAAAATCTCAAATTGCAGAAAGTGTATATATGTATGTGAATTATTCAAACTGATTCGATCTCAATAATGTCATCAACATGTTTCTTCGTGGAATCTATCAGAAATTCTTGTCGGACAGGAAAAACAGTTTGAGATGATAGTATCGATTGAGAAGAAGAACCACCAGCTTGGACTTGTTGTACCAAAAGGCTATAAAATTAATTGTACAATGAATAAGAAAATCAGATGACAATAAATGTAAAAATAATAATAATATTCTGAAAATATTCAAACATATGAATTGAATGAATACCTCTTCTTGAGCTGTCTAACTTCATCAATTTCTGGATTAAGAAAGATACGTGTTCCAAACTTATCATTCTGAACAGTGAATTTTCCTGAACAATTTGGATATAGATAACCATCAATTTATTAAACTACAGTAATAAAACAATAAATGTTATTGACGAACTTACCCTGCCATTCATTAATCTTTGCATGCTGAATGACAGCCATCACATTCTCATTCGCTTTTTTTTTTATCCAATAAATCTTTAAACTGTTGAGCGTATTCATTCCACATTATACATCGCACTATATTACCACTGCATAAGAAAAAAAAGAGGTGTAAACATAGCTGTTATTACATAAAAAAAATCACACAACTTCAAAATTAACTAAAGGTGTATTACAACAGCAATTAATATACCAAATATGGGGTATTTTTAATATACCAAATTTTGTAATCAATGAGAGAACCCTAACAGCAATTAATATATCTTCATACTTTAAATGATATATGACAAATACACAACAATCATTGATAATAAATATCAATCATGTTACAAATAAATACCAATTCTCTTACAAATCTCAAAAATACAATCACAACTGGATGATTGCTTATAATAAATACAAATCATTTTCTAATTGTTGGAACTATATTGCAAAGAAGCCAAATAAATACAAATCATTTTTAATAAATGCAAATCATTTAAATCCAAATAGCACAAATAATTTCGGATGGATGAACCTACATGTAGATAAATAATACCCATGAAAGTAAAAATGCAAATCACCTTGCAGAATGTATACAAATAATAAGGCATACAAAGCACAAAAGTCTAAACAATATTCATGGTCAACAAAGTTAAGGAAGGAACTGAATTTCTTGAAAAACAATATACATTTTCACACAAATATAACACATATGTTTATATCACAGAAAAATACTTACTCCACATCTTGGAGTTCAAAGTTCATCCTTTTTCTTTCTTTAGGAGGTTTTCCATATATGTCCATATCACTACAGCAAACGACAGTACCTGCAACATCTGCAATAAAATAAGGACGATCACTTGCATATGATTTACATGCTCAAAAATAATAAGGAAACGTTATAAGAACTACAACTAAACAAAATACATACCAACAGTCAAAAGGCTTTTGCATTCTCCTTTGTCAGTAAGTGAATGTGAGATCAGCTTAAACCCGTATTCAACACCTTCCCAACCAAAAGCAAGTCTAACAGTTGTACGGAAATAAAGTGCTAATGTATCCAAACCCTAACTCATACCACTACACAAAACTATAAACAATACTCATGAAAAAGAAAGTTAAAAAAATAAATACCTTCTCATCCAGCAAGATCAGATCCATCCGAAACACCTGCGTCCATTTTCTGATGATTCGAGCCTTTAGATTCCACATATCTTTCGCAGGATTGAGATCACCGATGAAACTTAGAGAAAGGGACGATCCTCCGCCTTCAAACATAACCAATTTTGACAGCTCCGTCTAGATAGAGCCCTAAAATCTGAAGAAAAAAAGCGCCTAAAGAAGAAGAAGATGGTGCGTTTGTGTGTGTGTGAGAGAATGACTTCGAATGTGATATATGATAAGAAGAGATGAGAGGAAGTTAGGGAGCTTATGATGATGGTGTTCAGAAAAATTAAATGCAAAAACCACTTCCCTATGCAGTTCAAATTTCCCTCCAATATCAATTATCTCTAAAACACACACATATATTATATATTATATATTATATATATTATACAGATATATCTTAACATTGGATTAGAAAAAAATAGATAGAATATATTAACATTTTAAGTTGAGTAAATTGCCATTTTAGTCCCTAAGTTTTGTCCAAATTTGCCATTTTAGTCCAAATAGTTTTTTTTTGCCTCTGGGTCCCTGACTTTTCCCTTTTGTTGCCATTTTGATCATATACACTAACTCCATCCAAAAACTCCATCTTTAACCATGGGTATTTTGGGATTTTCATTTTAAATGTTTTCAATTGCCATTTTGATCCAATTCCAAAAAATCAAAAAAATTCCAAAAAATCAAAAAAAATTCCAAAAAATTCTAAAAAATAATAAAAATTCTAAAAAATCATAAAAATTCTAAAAAATTCTAAAAAAAAAAAATACAAAAAATCCGTTCGGCGCGAACCATTTCGAACCCGAACCGTTTCGAGCTGAACCGTTTCGATGCGAACCGTTTCGACCTGTACCATTTCGACCCGAACCGTTTCGAGCTGATCCGTTTCGACGCGAACCGTTTCGACCCGTACCCTTTCGACCCGAACCTTTTCGAGCTGAACCGTTTCGACCCGTACCGTTTCGAGCCGAACCGTTTCGACGCGAACCGTTTCGAGCCGAACCGTTTCGAACCGAACCGTTTCTAGCTGAACCGTTTCGAACCGAACCGTTTCGAGCTGAACCGTTTCGACCCGTACCGTTTCGAGCTGAACCGTTTCGACCCGTACCGTTTCGAGGCACGGTTCGCGTCGAAACGATTCAGCTCGAAACGGTTCGGGTCGAAACGGTTCGGGTCGAAACGGTTCGTGTCCAAACGGTTCGGCTCGAAACGGTTCGGCTCGAAACGGTTCAAGTCGAAACGGTACGGGTCGAAACGGTTCGCGTCGAAACGGTTCGGGTCGAAACGGTACGGGTCGAAACGGTTCGGGTCGAAACGGTACGGGTCGAAACGGTTCAGCTCGAAACGGTTCGGGTCGAAACGGTACGGGTCGAAACGGTTCGCGTCGAAACGGTTCAGCTCGAAATGGTTCGGGTTCGAAACGGTTCGCGCCGAAACGGATTTTTTGGATTTTTTAGAATTTTTTAGAATTTTTATGATTTTTAGAATTTTTTGAAATTTTTTTGATTTTTTGGAATTTTTTTGATTTTTTGGAATTGGATCAAAATGGCAATTGAAAACATTTAAAATGAAAATCCCCAAAATACCCATAGTTAAAGATGGAGTTTTTGGATGGAGTTAGTGTATGTGATCAAAATGGCAATAAAAGGGAAAAGTCAGGGACGCAGAGGCAAAAAAAAATATTTGGACTAAAATGGTAAATTTAGACAAAATTCAGGGACTAAAATGACAATTTACTCTTTTAAATTGTTATTTATGACATCAGCAAAACTTACATGACATGTCTAGTTAGTTGACATATATATAAAGTTACTAGTTTAAGATCCCGCGAGTTTCGCGGGTGGCTTAACACAAAATATAATATCTTTTGGCATTGAGATAAACTTTGTAATGAATTTTTTTTTTCAATATAAACGTATAATGATATTGAAATAAAAAATTATAGATGCCATTCCATTGATCCTTGAGTTGCACGGAATATCATTTGCTTAGTGTAGTCATAAGTAAAAGGTTCAAAATTGCCACTTGTAATATCTTATACGTACTTCAATACTAAAAAGAAGAGGGCCGACCAGCAAACTTCCTTATCTCACCCATTTCCGCTTTCACGTCATAAACGACCAAGTACTCCTCATAAAGACATCTACACAACTCAAGAAATTCAAGAACCTAAAAGACATCATTAGTCACAGTTAGATAGATGGTAGAACTCATAGTTTATAAAAAAAAACTATTTAGCTTCTCTTAATATGAAAATAATTATGTATTTTTAATCTTCATTTTGCCAAAGAAACTTAAGGATCTACAATAATGGGAAGTTTAGCATTTCAAAATTTAATTGAAAACATTTACACCAAAATCCTTTAACTTTTTCAAACGACAAAAGTTACACCTACTCTACTTTACACCAATAATTCTAAATAACTTTTTATACACCAATAATCCTTTAATCATAGCATACTTTTTTATACACATGTAGCATGTCATTACCGTTTCAATTAGTATCATAAACACATAGACGACTGGACGTGTCCAAATTAGTTAGCCAACTGTCGTGAGCCGTCTAAGAAAGTCTTTCCTTTTCTAAATGTCATGTTCCTTTTTTAACAAAATTAAGTCAAATTTGTGCAAGTAGACAACTTATTTATGTTTTAGAATGATATAACTAATCTATGAAAAATAAGAAGGCAAGTTCACAATCAATTTTCAAATAAACGAAGAAGCAAATGTGGGATCTTTATAATCTAACCGACCGTCAAACTGCCACCATTACCCATCCATCCCACATGGCCACTCTTACTCACACCACCATTTGCTTTACTACATGTCCCATTTCATCCCACAAATCCAAGCATTTGACTACCATTTCCATAGATTCCTAAGAAATTTGGTAAAAACATATCTCATTCCACTACTTGCAACACTATAGCTTGAGCTAGGCTGCAACGTAGGCAAATTCTCTGTAGCATGCTAAAGTTATCTACACACTCACACAAAGAGCTTTTCAATTTTCATCAATGCATTAGCAACAATATCATGTCAATTTTCATCAGTCAAGGTATCATTCCGTATTTCCAAAACACATTCCTGATCCAAACGTTAACCTAGGGTTTTTTCTAATTAGTATCAAACACTAATACCAAAATACGATTTTCAATTGCAGTTTTACACCAATACATACATGCCCAAACAATAGAATAAACGATCAAATATATAAAGGGGGAATGAAATCGAACTATCATGTAACTGAAACAAAATGTAAATCAGAGAAAATGAAACAAATGGTCTCATACTCGAAAGCAAACGAACCGCCGAAGAATGCAAAACCTTAATCGGAAACGGGTCAGATGGTTAACACGTACCTTAATGACGCTGGTCTTCACTGTTATGGAATGTGTTTTGTAAAAAGAGTAGCCAGAATCTCACCGAAACCCTAGTCGTCGCGCTAGGCTTTGAGGTCCCTGACACCCAAACAATCTTCTTTCCACCAATGAGTTTCAGATCTTCGTACCCCTCGATCTCGACACTCGCAAATCATTGGTGAATCTGATTAGTCTGTGTAACAGTTATATCTCTCTCGCTATGACTCTCTCTTGCCTAAATCGGCGTCTCCGACTCTCACCTTGGTAATTTCTTGCTTAAACCTCTATTCGCAACCTTCTGTTTTAGGGTTTGTGAATGTGGCTTGTATATATAGATTCAAATATAAAATATATAATACAACCAATAATTACTTGCACAAACATTGTATAAACAGATTCAAATAAAATTACCGAACATAAAATATTCATCATATTTCCCATTCTAAAAAACCCTTCTTTGAATCAAAACTTTAATGCAATGGAACTCCGATTTCACAATTCTAAATTAGAGTCATAAAAAATATTTGTTTCAAATCAAAACATCCTAACCTTTAACATTGTACCGACAATCATCATAATCGTAGCCAGAACCACCACCACCGCCATCTCTATTATCATCAGCCATCGCCACCAGTTGCGGAGGAAACCCTAGCTGACCGGAATCCTTTGAGAGAAGAATTGAAACATATAATCAGATCTAGGGTTTTTGTATATGAGATGAAAAATGAAAACTCACAAAAACGTGTTCATGTCAGCGCTGCAATATCTGCCACCAATCTGCAGAATTACAAAAGTAATCATTTGTTTATGATGCAAAAGAGACATTTTCCATCACTCATGCATAAGTAAACGGGTCGAAAGCACAACCTCTTGAAAAACTACAATAGAAGATTTGAAAGATGTCAAAAGCTCTATAAGTAGAAAAGCAAAGTGGGACAATACCTACCCAAGGCAAATTGCTCTCAAAACCCCTTTAGCAAGGTCCACTGGCATGTCTCGCCTAAACGAAAATCAAATATTTTGTAAAATTATTTACCATAAAACACATGCATCATTACTGATTAAAGGCCCAAATTAACGAAGTATGAACCTGTGTTCAGAAGGAAATTGAGGAAGCATCTGCCTTATTGCACAATTATGGTATCCTGTTGCCTTTAACAGAATATCAATTGCAGATCTGTTTTTATGATAATAAACAAATTTTAATGTAACACAAATAACAACACTGTTGAACATCCAATACTTGTAAGAAAACACATGATGCAACAATAATATTAAAAACTATCATCTATTGCTCGGAAAATGCCCTCGAAATCAGCTCTCTGATAAGGTACTAAGAGGTTCAGAGTTGCTTTTCTCTGCTTCGCAGTGATGCGGCGGCATGTTTCATTTCAATTAGGTTGTTGATAATGTTAGTTACAAAATGCAGGATCATGTACCTCCGTTCCTCATAGTGTAGTTCATTGAATGGGTGACAAAACATGGATATTGTTATAGCTAAAATTAAAAGTGGTCAATCATGGTTACTTTGACCAAGAAGTTCAATTGGAAATAGTAAAATCCGTACAGGTCATATGCCCATAAATCAACAATTTGTAGAGCAAGTTTGTAAATAAGATATAAACGATAACACGGGGCACACCGCACACCATTGAACATACATTTTGTACCTACAAACAAATAATTCCACATCAAGTGTGTAAGCAAAGTTATCTAAGAAGATAAAAAAAAATAGAAATGCTTGAAAATTTTGAAGAGTGATAAATAAGGGACTGGTACAACAGTGACATCCATCAACAGCACAACCACCATTTTATCTTAAAAAAACTATATATAGTGACAACAAAACCAAACTAAACTTAAATTTAAAAGAGATTGCAAACCAGCATACATCGAACACCTGGTGTGCAAACCTTTTGTTTGAAGACAATCCTGCATCATACACCGGGCGGGTCTGTTTGTAGACATTCCTGCATGAAACAAATTATGCTCGCATAAGAAGAAAATAAATGACGGGTTAGACGGAACAAAAACAGTCGAAGGCCGAACAATCCTGCATAAAACAAACTGTATTCGTATAAGGAGGAAAATAATTGATGGGTTAATGTTATATATATGTCTACTTTAAATGTAAGGCAAACATGCCAGATGGATTAAAAGAATATCACCTAAGTGTATTTTCTATTCACAAAACCTCCCAAATCATTTCACACAGGTATACATATCTTGATTTGCTACACGTTTGATAAACTAACATCATGACCAGTTTAGATGGAAGCAAAAATCTCAAAGTCCACATCTTGATTTAGGTGGGTAATCAAAATGTTTTTATTTTTTTATTTTAAGAGAACAAAATAAGAAGTGATGTTTGAAGAAAGCTAGCAAAGCATAAAAGAATTGTCTTATTTTAAAAATTGATAAAATATTGGTCATTAAGAATAGTATTTCAACCCAGCAGGGTATAAATCCTAAACTTGGAATAGAACTTCCAATCAATTACCAAAATTTAAAATAACTTGACTTGACCCATTACCAAACCAACTCAACCTCCATTTTGGCACATTTGCTCTTTTTTTAAACAACCGATATAATGAAAGTAGTATTAATCTAAATATAATTCATGTAATTATAAAATTCTAAAAATCAAACCTAGTTTAAAGCATCTCCGCATATATAAAGAAATTTGGATCACTTTGTATATTTGTGAATTTTACCAAGAAGTCAGTAAATAAATCCAAGTATTGCAGTTAATATTTCAAATGTACACATAAATCAAGCTGAATCATAGTGTTTAGATATGAACAATCGAACAAAACAACATTAACAACAATGTAACCTACTTCCAAGCACCTAAAAAACTGCAGTTGGAAACCTTAGCTTCCTCATAATTCAACATAAGGTCCGTTTTTCTTTTCACTAAATACAAACTACATTTTTCTTTTCACTAAATGACTAAATACAAACTATGGTTTACCATTAGAAAATGAAGTGCCATTCGATTAAAGTGAAACACGAACCTCATCTGGTTGCCTTGGAATCTCCTTTCACACACGAACTAATTTTACCTATTGCATTTGTAAGTCAAATTGAATGCAAAAATCAGTTCAAATCCTAGCAAAATCATAACATTTACACAAAATATTCATCTGAAGAGTACAACTAAAAATTGATACCTTATTAGACCTTTGGCCAACCTTCCTATCGCTTAGGTTACCGCCAAATCGTCATTATTCAGAAAATAAATCAACCAAAGAACCAAAATATTTAAGATTTTCGTCCGATTTTATCAATTTCGAAACCCTAGGCAATATCCTCTATAAATGTGTCGGTTCCAGATCCGGCGAAGACTCTATCGTTGTTCAATCTCCGGAGTAGAAATTTGGCAGTCGAATCGAGTCGTCGTAATAGTCGCGGATACATGGAGAATTTGAAAAAAAAAATGGGAAACGCCTTACAACAATCGACATACAACATACTTTGATTTCATGAGCATGAGAGAGCGGTGACCTTCAAACTGATTGAAGAAGTTGCAAAAATGAAATGAAAGAGAGAAATATTTTCTCAAATGTAGATGATTGCGAACATTTAGGGTTTTGATATGAAATTCATTTGAAAAAGAAAACGATTTTATAATTTTGGCAAGATTGAGGGCGGATTGTTTGAGAAGCTATGTGAAGGTAGCGTCTATTCATTTGCCGTTCAAAGAGAGAATTCGAGAAACAATTAGATGCCACATGGCATCTGGTAGTCTAATTACATGCCAAGTGGCATAAGTATGTTTTGTTTTATTATAATGTATAGATATGAGCTCTACCTCTCCTTTTATATATATAGTTAGATTGTGTATTGGTATGATTGGATTTAATCCATTTCACGTATATTACCTTGGACAACTAACCAAGATGGAGCATGTGGTGTGCTCAAAATGCCTGTGGATCTAAGTTGCAATCATTAATAAAAGAGACAAAATATTAAACCCCTTAATGACGTCATTGCAAACGTTCCATAACTTGTCATTTTGAGAGGATATAAACAACGTAATACTGAACAAATTTGCTTAGCTTTACACCTGACACGCTACTTTTGGAAAAGTCACAAACCACTTGCGTTTAGACCACATAACATGTTTATTTATTTAATTTGGAGAAACATGTAAAAGTTAGGGTAATAGACAAATTTTAATATGCACTAATCTTAAAATTATAAAACGACGTGTATTTTATATATGTATAATAAACGTTTATTTTAAAATAACAGAAACACCTTTTAAAATTTATTATTAAAATAATTAACCATAAAACGCTTAAAACTATCAAATTTGTTTTAACCGTTAATATGTAGGATACTATTTTATCATAACTAGTAAAATACCCAGCACGTTACGGCGGTACCTTACGTTGTAAATAAAATTCGAGTAACATACATGTGACGATATATTGGCAAATCCTAAAAAAGCTACGTGATAAATTAAACACAAGTAAAACCATTGAGATGAACACATGCGACAATATATTCTCCAATCACGAAAAAGTTACGTCGTGAATTAAACTCGAGTAAAGCCGTGGCCTATATATCCAAGTTTATTACAACTGATTTATGAATTAAATAAAAAGAACCCGATAAAACTTTAACTATTCTAAAACTAAAACTAAAAGAAGAATAGAATAAATATAACAAGTATTATTTAACATATCTTATAAAACCATATGAAAAAAGTATATGAGTATATTATTTATATTTTCTTTTTGGTTTATAAAAATAAAGTTAAAAATGTTTAGATTTTATGTAGCTAAATTGAGAAAAGAAAAAGTTTTGGTAACTAAAACAAAAAGCAAAATAAATTTATTGTAGCTAATGATTTAATTTAGTATATAATAATAATAATAATAATAAATATTGATATCGTTTAATTTGTTAATATAATATTATATATTAAGTTTTAGTTTTAAATTAATAAGGGACTCTTGCTATGATCAAAACTCACGAAAAGTTATCTTAAAAAATAAAAACATGAAAACTTTGGGATAAAAAATAAAACTATTAAAACTTCCTTGTAGTTAAGAAGATATGATTTAATATATATAATAAATACACATAAGGTGGATAAAAAACGTAGTTTTACAAAAAAAGTACAAATAATTACTAACTTCTTCATACACTAATATTTAAAAAGAAAACTACATCATGAAAAGCATTTGATTTTTTTTTAATTTGATTATAATATCGTTACAGTTTTTTTTAATTTATATTTATACACACATTTTTATTTATACACATTTATTTATTTATTTTCTTTTTTATCTTTAAATAAAAAATTATAATAAATTAATAATGTTTTAATACGCCAAGAGTGACAGGTGGTACTGATATTTGGTACGACGGGTCGACGAGTGGAGATGATTGAGATACAAGTGTTGAGGATAGGATAGGAGAGAGAGAGAGAGAGAGAGAGAGAGAGAGAGAGAGAGAGAGAGAGAGAGAGAGAGAGAGAGAGAGAGAGAGAGAGAGAGAGAGAGAGAGAGAGTATGGTGTGTGTATATATATAAAATTATAAGTGTGTGTGTATATGTGTATGTATTTCAATTAAGTTATTATTTAAAAGTAAAAAAGAAAATTAAAAAATAAGTGTTTATATATAAATGTGTGTAAATGTATATAAATTGTATTTATAGTTGTTTTTATTATTTTAATTTAAAGATTGAAAGAAAATTTAAAAAATTAAAAAAAAGAAAAATAAATAGGTAATTTGCCAAAATCATCTTAGAGTTGACGAAATTGCCAAAATTGTCCCTAAGTTAACGATACATTTTAACAGTCTTTGTGATTTTGATGGAAATGACTACAAAATTGAAATATCAAGTGTCCAGTTACAAAAAAAAATATTATTTAGAATGTAATAGACAAAAATGCTCAAAACTCACGAACGATTTTGACATTGTACTCTTTCATTTTTTTTTTAAATATATTATCTTTAACTAATATTTTTTATAATATCTAGTTTATTGAAAACTAAAAATTGTTATCTCAATTGATGTAAATAATAATTTCAACATGTTTTTAGGATAATTGACTAAATATTTAGAGTTTTGTTAAAGTTATTTAAGTCTTACTATATTCTTTAGTTATATATAAGAAATTTAGTAGTTCAGGATTTATTAAAACCTATTTATTTGTCTTTCTGGTTGATTTGAAACTTAGAATAATGGTTTTTATAAAAGTTGTTGAAAATTTTATTTACTAAAATGATTGTAGTTGACAAAAGTATAATTACTAAAATAGTGTTTTCCTAAAAGTTTGCTGTCTCTTTTCTAATCTAATTAGATAATGACTTCTGGAAAAAAATATAAAAAATAAAATAGATACTTTGGAAAATAGTTATTTTTTTTTTTTTTGAAAATAGGTTTTATTTGTTTTATATAGAATGAATATATTCGTATCTTGTTAGTTTACTGAAATTAATTTTTAATTTAGTTTTTCTTTTTCAATCTTAAGCGTTTCCCACCTTCATTTACATTTTAACTTTTTTTTTCACCTTTTAAATCTTAGTTTTTGTTTAATTTGATTTTTTTCCTACTTTTACAATGACTAAATTTACATTTTCAATAGCTTGTAATTCCGATTTTTATTTAGGTTTTCTCGCTAAAAGCTTGTAATAATTTGAGCGTAAATGAGTTTGAGTTCAAGTTCGAGCTTAAAAACAAAACACTAGCTCAAGTTGTGTGCAAATCTAAACGAGCATGTTATTATATAGTTTTATCTAATATATTTATAAATTTAATTTAATAGTTTTTATAGATAAACTAAGGTAAAAATATAATTTTATAATATATTATATATTATGTTGTGTGTATAAATTAGAATTGTAATATATACAATATAACTAAAAATAATGTATCCAATGTAAACAAATTAATAAATAATATAGAGCAAACATAAGCTTGAAACACTACTTATGGATTGAGTTAGAACTTTAGAAATTGAGCTTCAAATGAGGATATATTCATTTATATTCGTTTATTTATATAGTCACATTTCACATTCATTCATTTATATTCTTTTGTTAACACTTGCCCCATTCCTTCATTCAGTTACTGCATCCAAAGTTGTAATAATGAGAAATTTTTAAAAGTTAAATGTTGGTGAGAAATCAGACACTACTACAAAAATAGGTATTTGTTACGATCAAATCCGTAGCTAACACCCATTTTGCTACGGATTTGCCACAAATTTGGTCCGTAGCTACAAGTCTCGTTGCGAATTTATTTGCTACGAACTTTCACTACGAAAAATTATCTTTGCGACAGGTTTAGCTACAAAAAGTGACGTCACTATTTTAGCTACAGATTCGCTACGAAAAAGTTTGCTATGGTTTTTTAGCTACGAAACTTTGCTACTATTTTTTTGCTACAGACTATAAGCTACGGAGTCTTTTTGCTATGGATTTTAGCTACGGTTTTTTAGTTACGGAACTTTGCTACCATTTCTTGGCTACGGATTATTAGCTACGGAGCTGTTTTCGCTATGGATGCTAGCTACGCTTTGGCGCTGACAATTTGTTACGACTTTGCTACTATTTTTGCCACGGATTTGTTGCAATTTAGCTATGAAATTTGCTACATATATGCTAGGGATTGGCTACGGAAATTTGCTATCTTTTGCTACTCATTTTGTTACCGAATTTAGCTACGAATTTCGTTTCAATTTTGCTATGAGTAAAGCTATGGGTTGTGCAAGGTTTTTGAAGCAGATTTAGCTACACATTTGGTCTTCAATTTTCCAATTGTATACTACTTTTTGCCACTAAACATTATAATCAAATCTCCATAAACATAAAAAACTATACCAAAGATTAAAAACTCAAAACCAAATAGAATAACTCAAAGTTTCAAACATAACAAAAGTAACATCATAAAGATCCAAGTTATCCCAATGCAACAATAAAGACCTAAATTAACCCAAAGCAACGATAAAGATCCAAAAGGAATACAATAAAGTTCAACATATCTAAGTTGGTGGCGGGTTTTGTGACAGCAATTGAATTCTCTCATTCATTTCGGCGTACAACCTTGCAGTTTCTTCGATTTTCTCCATCACCGCATGCTTCTCTATCTTATCTTGTTCCAACTCCGCAATTTTTTCCTTCAAACGTTGCACCTAAAACATCCAAAGCAAAAATGACCCATTAAAATCCATTATCACGCCTTAAAACGTGACACATTATATGAAGTTCATTACATCTAAATGGGGGATGTAATAGCACATTACAAACAAACCTAACTCAATATAAGTTGATACATTTAAATAACCTACTATTAGTATTACGAACATTCGTCACTGTCACTTCTCTCTTGCGGATTTGAACTATGGGTAATCGGCATTGACGATGCTCCCGGAATCACGTTATGCGAGTCAGCAATGTTGCCAATGCCATACAATCTCCCGGAATCACTGTTTTCACTTTTCACTCAATTGCCTAAATCCAGCTACAACTTGCAATCAAAGCGTCATATTTAACATATAATTAGATTACATACTCATCAGTCAATATTAGTGTTGTAAAAGTAGTGGAAATAATCTAAAGAAGAAGAATATTCAGTTCGAGCGGAAGAGAAACTGGAATTGCAGAAAACAAAAATAACATACCTGTGGCGTCTGTGTTGAACCAGTGGCGGAGTCGGAGCTGTGCAGCCGGAATTGCAGCGGCGTCTCGTGTTGAACCAGTGGCGGAGTCGGAGCTGTGCAGCCTGAATGCAGCAGCATCAATTCTCCAGTGGCGGCTGTTTGTTTGTTGTGTTGAACAAGAACGTGTTGTAGGGCAAATACAAAGCTTAGCCAAACATGCCCTTAGGTCTATAATTTAAAAAAATAGGAAATAAAATTGTTAAATAAACGTCTTTAAGAATCTATGCAAAATTATATGAGTAATTTATTAATATTACATACATATCTAAGTATTATTCTATATAACATTTAGAGTATTGCTTAACATGTGTTGCTGCAGTGCAGCTAATATTGTTTATTCTTGAACCGCTACAAAGACAAGCCCTTGCTTCGCTGGCTCTCTGCTCACCTTTTCAATTTCTCCAGATTACTCATGGGAGCATTTTCATTTTATTGAACCATATTTCTCACGCCATGTTAATTTATTTGTGAAACCATAGTTATGCTTTATGCCTGGAGAGTGTAAAACAAACGAAAAATATTATGTGCCTATTTAACTACTTGGTATTAAAATTAGATATTTTTTCTTCCTTTCCATTTCTCTTATTTATATTTTGATCCCAAATATATGTTTGCCTATTTTGGGTATTTGGGGTCTTTGTTTTGATTGCTATAGCGAGTGACTCTATGATAATTAACATAATCAATACTGACTTAATTCCCCGCACAAAGTGCGGTGAATTCTACTAGTTTCTACATATTACATATTGTTAGGATCTGAGTTTGGTTTTGATTGTGTTTTACGTTTGAATTAAGATGAAGATGAATGAGTTGTGCAGCGGAATTAAAATGGAAGCAAACTTTTCACAATCAAACAGGAGAAATGCTTTTAACATACAAGTTTAACATTGAACCGAATGATTGAATTTATTTTCAACAACGATTACAATATGCAAGTATGCAACAAACTCCCCCTCAGCCTGAGCTCACAGTATTTGTTCGTGCAGGAAGAAGATGGTGAAAGAGCTAATAGAACAGTACAGAGCACTGTTCTATTTATAGACATGAGCAAACCACTGAAGCATCTAAGCTGACATCACCATGAAAGTGACATCTAACCTCCTAACAAACTCTAACCTCTGATCTATACAACCTCTTGTCACGGCCCCCGGCCCGGTTTGACCCGTTCCAGGAGCCGCGGGACAGAAATCCCGTGGTATTCAATTTAGGCGACAGCGGAAGTCTTTTAAAACAGGATCTTTCAATATTTAAAACTGCACGTTTACATAATTTAGGGATAAAACCCTGTAATTTACAATAAGGTAATTTCACTGGGAAATCTTTATTTTTCAAAACATGTTTCTTTATTTATTTACATTGAGCCACTTTTCTAAGCTGGTAGTGCTCCACGGCACTTTTCTTAGCTCACAACAGATCACCTGAAACATGTTTGAAAAAAAGTTTTGTCAGCGGGAAATACTGAGTGAGTTCATTCAGGTTTTATAAAATGACCCTTAGTTATAAATTACAGCATAAGAGCGATTACAATGGTTTATATCTTATATTTATCTGGCGTCGTGTCACAATGGTGACATGTCACAATGGTGACGATGGTCATACCACTATTAGGTCAATGAACCCAAATAGTGATGATTATCCCTAGTAGGTCAATGAACCTTACTGGGAGAAAATTAGTAATGTGCACAATACCCCACTATCCAGTGATTCAAGATATCCACGACTTAGTCCCTGTAATTATAACTTTTGAAAATAATTTGGAGTATTGTAAAACAGTTGATAAAAAGAGAATGACTCATAAACTGTGAGAAAAGAGAATGGACTCACATTGCAGATTTAACGAGCAGTGTATAAGCCTACTGATTAGCCTTGATTATCCTAATTTAAATAATAATGCACACACACAAACGGGTTAGTAACTAATACAGCAGTTACGACAATTCACGAGATTAAACCCTCACAACGATTAATAAGGTGCAATACTTAACAATTCAACAGATTCACAACGAATAACAGAGTATAGTCCGAATTCGAACAGCACTCAACTATTCAAGTCAAAATCACGATGAATAACAAAGTATAAACTCAATTTGAGCAGCACTTAAACAATCGTTGGATAGTTACAATCGATCGGACGTTGAATCGTAATAGCGATCGAGTTATTACCCTGATTGCAGCAGCAATTAGTGATCCGTGTGTGTTTTTGGACTGATTCTGCTATAACTCGACGTCAATTTGAAGTTTGAGCGTCGTTTAAACAACAAACTGCAAGTGCCAATGTCTGCTATTTATACCCGAAATTTGAACATGCTTACGGACCGTAAGACTATTCCCTTACGGTCCGTAAGGGACACCTATTTACTATAGGGTAGCCACGTTTGGGACTAGGCCTGCTGAATTGATAAAATTGAAAAATTCAATTTGGACAGCACATAATTTAGATAATCGTTCACTAGGGTTTACTCCCCCCTGAGTTTTAGGGGCCCTGATCCTGTTTCCGATTGTTCTGAAAATTTTAGGGTTTGTACAGAATCACTTGGGTATCTTAATTAGGGTTTCCTATTGGACAAATTATTTTAATAAATATGACTTTTGATGACAGTTGTTACACCTCTGCTATGCTAACTACTGATATTACAATACATTACATAAAGTAAAAAAAACTACTGCTGCATCCTTCCACTGCTGTGAACCCAGCAGTACTTGTCATGATCAGCAGTGCTTGACTCAAGGCAGTAGATTGGGCAGCAGGGCTTTAGTTCTTCATCAGTCTTTGACTTGATCAGCAGTTGTAGGTCAGCAGTTTGTATGATCAGTGGATAGGAGGTCAGCAGATGTTGAAACCACTTTCAAGGGGAGAGACTTGTATACATAACATCTGCTTATTCTGGATCCACTGCTCTGATCCAGTTTTGGCTTTAATTATCTGTTCCTCTGATAGGGTTCAGTCCCAACAATCTCCCCCTCGAACAGATAATGCCAAAACTCTTCATTATTTTATAGATCTTTATTGCCTCATCAGCAGTTCCCTTATTTGCCCTTTGAGTTGAAGTTCAAAGGCTAAGGCATCTGTGTCATCATCATCCCTGCTAAGTGGAAGATCAAGGAGATCTTGCAAATCTTCAAGACTCAGGCCAAGAGCTTGTTCCCTTGATATATTCTTCACTTCTCCACTAGACTTGAGCAATGTCAGTACGTGGGTCTGTTTGTCAGTCTTCCACTTTAGTACTTTTGAGTCTGATGGGTTTCTTGGGAGATTTTTATTGGATGAGGTGTTTGGTGATGCAGGCCTATTCATGACTGTCTGAGCAGTACTTGCAGATTGTTCCAATCCAAGATCTTCTTTAATCATTATCTTAATGCCCTCTTTTACAAGGTCATCACCAGCCATTAGATCTTGGATTGTTTTAGCACCCAACTGTTTTTGTGGCCTTCTTTTAAAGATAGCTGCACCAGCTGGAGCAATGGATCTCCTGATTTGCAACTTTGATGGTCTCTTTGTAACCTCTACTTCAGAATAGTCAGGCTTCTGTGGAGCAGTAGGATCCGTCTTCCTTAATTTCTCCAAGCTTTTGTAAGTAGCCTTGACTTTATCTTCTTTCCATCTCATCACTTGATTCAAAGACCCATAATCAGCAACAGCTAATTCCTCTTTCATTCTCTTCAGCTCTACCTTTTTATCAGGTACATTCTTTTCGAATTTTGCCCAATCTGGAGGAGTGTGTTTGACCTTATTCTTGATCATTTCCTGAATCCTGGCAGCTTCACTTTCAAGCTCAGGAATGGTCCACTCTTTGTACATGTGTTTTTCTCCTTTGTACTTCTTGGTTGCCATGATGCTTTCAATGTAGTCTTTTCTTAGAGTTTCATCTGCTCTCTCTGAGATTTGTTGACATACATTTTTTTTTGCAAATTGCTCTAAGGATCTGACTTGTGTGAGCAAGAATTGGTAATTTTGCTGAATTTCTCTATCAGATTTTCCTTGAGCATTTCTTTTTGAGATATCCTCTGCTTGTTTAGCTTTGACCTTCAAATATTCTTCAATATTGTTTGGCCTTGGATATCCTTCAACTGATGGCAAACTCCTTTTAGCAGGGTCGTCCTCATAATAAAAAGACTTGATTTCTTATCTGACTGTTATAAGTTCAAGAGGAAACTGAACACCTGCAGGAGGTAAGGGCTTTAGAATTTGAGTTGATGAGTGAGGAACAGGCTTGGGTATTGTAACAAGTGATAAAGATTTTGAAGATGTTGGTGGTGGCTTTTGTCTATTATCTGTATAATTCTTCTGGCGATCTCTAGCCGTCTTCAGCCTTTCCTTCATGATACCGAATATCACAGTCATAGTCACTTAGGATTTTCATCCATCTCCTTTGCCTTATGTTTAATTCTTTTTGCTCAGTAAACTTACTTCCATACAGATAATGTCTCCAAATTTTAAGGGCAAAATTATGACTCCTAATTCTAAGTCATGAGTGGTATAGCTTTCTTCGTGCTTTTTCAATTGCCTTGATGCATACACAATTACCTTTTTGCGTTGCTTTAACACCCATCCAAATCCTAGCTTTGAAGCATCACCCTACACTTTAAAATCTTCTGTTCCTTCTGGTAAGGTTAGGGTTGGGGCATTTGTTAATTTATGCTTTAAGATCCTAAACGCTTCTTCTTGTTTAGGTCCTTTTTCAAACTTAAATGTTTTTACAGGTTAGCTTAGTTAATGATACAGCTATCTTGGAAAAATTCTTAATAAACCGTTTATAGTATCCGGCTAAACCTACAAAACTCCTAATTTCCATTGCGGATTGCGGAACCTTTCATTTGGTAATTGCTGCTATCTTATCAGGATCTACGTGAATACCTTCATGATTCACCATATGACCTAGAAATTGCACTTCTGGCAGCCAAAATTCACTCTTCGCGAATTTGGCGAAAAGCTTCTCTTTTCTTAACAAAGTTAAGAGTGCATGCAAGTGCTGATAATGTTTTTCCTGTCTTTTGGCATAAATAAGTATATTGTTGATGAAGACAATTACAAATTTATCTAAATATGGTTTACAGATCCTATTCATTTTGTCCATGAATGCTGCAAGTGCATTCGTTAATCCGAAGGCATGACTGTATCCTCGTAATGACCAAACCTAGTTCTGAAAGCAGTTTTAGGTATGTCTTCCTCTTGTACTTTCAATTGATGATATCCGGAACGTAGGTATATTTTAGAAAAATATCTAGCTCCTTAAAGTTGATCGAAAAGATCATCAATCCTAGGTAATGGGTATCGATTCTTAATTGTAACTTTATTTAGTTCCCTATAATCGATACACATTTTCATCGAACTATCCTTTAACAAACAACACTGGTGCTTTCCAGAGGGATGAACTAAGTTGTATGAAACCTTTATTTAGTAATTCATCTTAATTGCTTTTTCAGTTCTAACATTTCTATGGGAGTTAACCGATAAGGTGCCTTGGCTATTGGTATAGTTCCTGGAATTGGGTGAATCCTAAATTCTATCTCCCTATCTGGCGGTAATCCTGGTAACTCTTCTGGGAATACATCTGGGTATTTTGAAATTGAAGGAATTTCCTTAAGTTCCTTACTCTTAGTACTAATGATTACTAAAATCATATATACTATTCCTTGCTTTCGTTCATAACTAGCAACTTTCATTACTGATATGAACTTCGTGACCTTACGTGGTTTATTTCCTGTAATCACAATTACTTCTCCAGCGGGTGCCTGAATTTCTATAAAATTCTTATCACAGAGAATTCGAGCATGGTTGGCTACTAACCAATCCATTCCTAACCTAACATCAAATTCAGCTAATTTTACAGGTAATAGATTTGTAACGAATTTATGACCTGAGAGTTCTATATTTTCTTTTTTTTTTTTGCAAAACTTAATTTATGCTAACAGGCTTTCCGTTTGCCGTTTTGATTGTAAAGATTTGCCTAAGTTTGATTAATGGTAAGTTAAGAGCTTGACAGAATGAAGTATTTATAAAACTTTGGTTTGCACCAGAGTCAAATAATACTTTTGTGTAAACGTTGTGAACTAAGAACGTACCAGCTATCACATCTGGAATGAGTTCTGCTTCCTGAGCAGTCAGTTGGAAGGCTCTTACATTCCTTTTTGCTTCTTCTGCAGGTTTAGCTTTATTGTTAGATAGTTTGTTAAGTTTTGGACAATCTGACCTAAGATGTCCAGCTTCTCCACAGTTGTAACAGACTGAAAATCTCTTCCTCCTGCAGTCTTCTTCTTGATGCCCCGGAATTTTGCAAAAATTGCAATATCCTTTGCATCTTCCAGAATGCTTTCTTTTGCAAAAATTGCAAAATGGGTTAGTGGAAGATTTCCCATTCCCTCCTTTCTTGAAATTGTTATGGTTACCCGGACGGAATCCTTGGGTAATCTTTTGAGCTACTTCCTTCCTTCTATTTTCTTCTCTTGTCCGTACTAGTTCGTCAGTCAGAGTATTAGCTAAATCCACCGCATCGTCAATCGTGCGCGGTTTCGCATCCTTGACGATATTACGGATTTCAGCAATCAATCCCCAAATATAACGGGAAATAAGTACCGGCTCTGGCGAAGCCAGGGTTGGTACTACTCGAGCATATTCGAAGAATGTCGAAGTATACTTTCGACAATCTACATCTACCATCCGGTGGGTTAAAAACTTATTTGTCATTTGTTCCTTTTCATATTCGGGACAAAATTTTCTTTCTACAAAGCTCTTAAATTCTTCCCAGTTCATAGCATACGCCATCCTTCTTCCTTTTGCTTGTAACACTGTATTCCACCATTCTAGCGCCCCTTCTTTGAAAAGATTTGACGCGTACATGACCTGATCATCCTGAGCACATTTACTTATGGCAATTACTGCCTCGGTTTTCTCTAACCAACGCAGTGCCGCAGTTGCTCCTTCACTGCCTGCAAACTCAGTGGGTTTAGAAGTAAGAAATTCCTTATAAGTGCAACCAGGCGTTGCAGCTTTCATTTTCTTAAGGAGCGGAGCTTGTCGTGGTTCATCATCATGATTAACATGATTATTGCCTTTGTTTACACTATTACGGAAGTTATCTTCAGAAATACATTTGCTAGGAACGATTGGTTGTGGTTCTATTGGATTTTTAACAGCAGCAACGATTGCTGGAATAGCGTTGGCTATCCCTTGAGAAATTATTGTTGGAATAGTGTTGGCTATCCCTTGAGCAACGATATTTTCTATATCCTGCCTAGTCATATATTGATCCCCCAGTTGTGTCACACCCCAACCGATGGCGGAAACATCGGGATGAGACGAACAAATTGCTCAAAACAACATAACACTATTGTGACAATATGAATTAAATTTATTTCATTAAAACTTGAAAGAAGTACATAGTCTCAGAATTCAAACATAATTTCAAACAAATGATAAATTGCTAAAATGGGTTTCAAATGTCATCCTAGCTTGTTTCTTGATTCTTGAACATTCAACCTGCAATATGTATTAAAATAAAATCAACAAAAAACATGTTGGCGAGTATACAAGTTTTCATACATAGCATAGTACCTGTTTAAAATGTTGCTCATATCCCAATGTGAAATACAATATCATATTGACAGTATATACTCGAAACGATGTTACTCTACGTGTCCAAACCAAAGTTTAACGCAATTAACGTGCCTACCCAAAAGAGTATGGGTGGTTTTAACATAGATTAACCTAACAATACCCGTTAATATAACGGGAGGGGCGTTTCTCAACCTATAGCGCTACCATTGTTAGGGGAGGCTTGTACGAAGTTAATGAACACATAGTCATGAATGTTTACATTAGCATAACATGTCTAACATGATTAAAATGTATCACATAGAGTAAGGATAGAGTGTGCATAAAATGTTTGATGTGATTGTGATGTTTGATATAGAATACATATTGCACCCAAAAGTGGAAAATAGAAAATGGGTCATGTATACTCACCTTAGTTTGCGTTACGTTTCTTGGTAAGGAATTACGAGAGTGGATTGGATCCAAGAGATTGCAAGAAATTACCCTATTATGTTTGGGGAATTCGTTAATTGGTGAATTAAATAAATAAATATGGAAATGATAAGATTTGTGGGAATTATTTATATTTGCAAAATTTCTAAAATGGTAAAAATAATGAAAATACTAGAATTCTAATGAGGATATATTATTTCTGGCTTTATTTAGTATTGATAATGGTAATAATAGTATTAACCTTATTTTTATAATATTAAGATTTGTATTAATAAAGTTAACAATAATAACTTGGTGATTATTTCAATAATAATAATAATACTGATAATAGTAATAATAACAAAAAAAGCATCATTGATAAAAATATTAGTATAGGTAACATATGTTAACATTAAGGATAATTTATAATAGTGGAAATTCTGATTAATGCATATTTATATTAATAAAAATCTTGATTAACATATATTTATACTAATGAAAATTCTGATATATAAATTATTAATAATAAGATTCTGATTATATATATATAATACTGATAATATATTTTATTAATAATTTTATAATAACATTTCTGGTTAATATAGAAAACTAAATCTGATTAATGATCCGGCTTAACATTAATATTTCTGAATCTTCATATATTACTAATTCTGTAAATAATATTATTGTTATAAATTTCAGATTATTAAACTAACTTCAGGAAAAATAATAGTAATAACATGATAATATTAACTATATTAATAATAATAAAACGATAATAGTAATATTAGTAATAATAATAACAATATTAATAATAATATTTATAACAATAATAATAATAATAATAATAATAATAATAATAATAATAATAATAATAATAATAGTTACAGAATGCAATAAATAAAAAAAGGAAGAAGACGATTGGAGAGAAGGGTTACCGGAACCGGGCTTCTTCTCCGACGACGGGGTCGTCTTCTCCGGCGACGTTGGCGGCTCCGACGAGGACTTCAGCGGGCTCCGGTGACGTACAGAAGAAGGAAAAGCAGCGAGGGGAGCGGAGGGTGTCGTAAGTTCGAACGGAAGGTTGATGGAGGTGTGAACGAAGGAGGCGAGCGGGTTCGATATTTATAGGAGTTGGATAGGTCTTTGGTGGTTTGGAAAGTTTGGCTGAGATTTGGAAACCCGAAGGTGATTGTTTGTGTAAATGGAAAACAAGAGGAAAAAGGAATGATTGATCGTGACGCGGATTTGATTTAGAGTTACCGGCATTAGACCGATCGCAAAAGGAAAGTCAATGGTATTACTGTCAAATTGTTTGGCGGTAACTTTCAAAAAGAAGGAAACAAGAGAGGTCGCGTATATGTTTTAAACGATTCGAATTATAATCAGCGATGACGGTAGCCCGTCTGGTTGGTGCGTGTGTATTTGAAGCTAGTGATCCGAGTTCGAGTCCAGTCCCAGCCGGTTCCAGGGGGGTATCCCCTTTTTGTTTCTTTTTTTGATACTAACTGGACTAACTGAGTTTTCTAACTCAGTTAGTGGTCCCCTTTATAAAGCTAACATAGTTAGACTTTAACTAGGTTATCTCCAATGTTTCAAAGGATTAACTAACTTAGTTAGTTTAATCTAACAAAATTCCTTTTTATTTATTCATTTCACAAAATTTGAAAAAAATAATTTATTTATTTAATCAATTAGAATGTTAATTAATTATTTAAAATTAATAAATATTATAACTATTTGATTTAACCCAACTTTCGGGTAATCTCTTGAAAATGCTTGTTTCGAGAGCCAAGATTAGGATATCTTTCCACTGTTTTTACATGTTTGACATAGTTTAACGTGATTTAACGTGTAATAACATAACATAGTATCAAAACAAGCATATGATCAAAACGATGCACTTTTTCATTATGATCCAAGTCTCGAAATACAAGATGAGGTAAAACTAGAGTACAACTGATTGAAATTAGAAAGTTTAATACGACTTGCTAAAAAAATAGAATGGTCAAAAGTACGAGGCGTTACAGTCTCCCCTAGTTTAGGAGATTTCGTCCTCGAAATCTAAGAAGAAATTTTTGAAAATATTATATCTAAAGATTTATAAGGAAAAAAAATAAATGAGACTTTGATCATAATGTTTATTTGAAAAATTTGTTTTTATGAATGCAACATGTAGCACATTGTTTCACATAGAATAACATGAATAAGATGAAATTTTCACATAGGATAACATGTATGATAAAAGCATAATAAATTTAGTTTGTTCACAAGAGATTATTATTATTTGTTTTAGATTGCGAAGATAGGGTGTAACGTGTCTCCAAGCTTGAAATGAAAGTAACGTTCAAACGTAAAACACATAGAAATTGACATAAAAGAGATTTAACATAAAACATGGATTGTCACGGAACGTAACATATGACACTTCCAAAGTGAATCGAAGACCTTCTCGAATTAAGGAAACGTGCTTTGGCCTAATAGGTATTAGTACTCTCATCGATGGTCCCCAGGTAGGCAACGGGTCCTTAATGGATTTATACGAATGCCAAGCCTAGACAGGACGTCCCGACTACCGGTACCTAACCCTTCCAGTTACTACACGTTCTTAATCGATTGGGAAATTGAGACTTTGGCGAGAGCAAAAATCGAGGAGTGGGACTAGTTAAACAAGATGCGAGTTTCACCTCTAACTTGATAACATCGTACCCTAATGTGGTTGGTACTTATCATAAGATAAGGGTCCACTAGAGTATGAGATGGAAAACTCCCATCAAGGTTTGGATATCACTCCTAACTTGAGGGTAGATTTCGTGCAAAAATCCAAGTATAGCTGAGTGAAAATCATCACCAAGTGTGGGAATCACCCCTATCTTGATAAGTCATTTCGATTGTGTTGTAAGAGTGTCTTCATAGCCTCCAAGTGTGTATTGTGTTAGCCTTGGGAAAGGCATGTATATTAAGAGTCCAAAAGAAAGTAGAGGGAAGCAAAGAAGATAGAAAGGAAGTTGTTTTAAGCAACACATAGTGAATAAGCTCCTAAACTATAGACTAGGCAAGGCATTCCTAATTCCCTATAGTTATGGCTCTGATACCAATCTGGTATCAGAGTACTCCTACTATAGACTAGGGAAAAGTATGGCAATATTCCTAATTCCCTATAGTTATGGCTCTGATACCAATCTGTCACACCCCAACCGATGGCGGAAACATCGGGATGAGACGAACAAATTGCTCAAAACAACATAACACTATTGTGACAATATGAATTAAATTTATTTCATTAAAACTTGAAAGAAATACATAGTCTCAGAATTCAAACATAATTTCAAACAAATGATAAATTGCTAAAATGGGTTTCTAATATCATCCTAGCTTGTTTCTTGATTCTTGAACATTCAACCTGCAATATGTATTAAAATAAAATCAACAAAAAACATGTTGGCGAGTATACAAGTTTTCATACATAGCATAGTACGTGTTTAAAATGTTGCTCATATCCCAATGTGAAATACAATATCATATTGACAGTATATACTCGAAACGATGTTACTCTACGTGTCCAAACCAAAGTTTAACGCAATTAACGTGCCTACCCAAAAGAGTATGGGTGGTTTTAACATAGATTAACCTAACAATACCCGTTAATAAAACGGGAGGGGCGTTTCTCAACCTATAGCGCTACCATTATTAGGGGAGGCTTGTACGAAGTTAATGAACACATAGTCATGAATGTTTACATTAGCATAACATGTCTAACATGATTAAAATGTATCACATAGAGTAAGGATAGAGTGTGCATAAAATGTTTGATGTGATTGTGATGTTTGATATAGAATACATATTGCACCCAAAAGTGGAAAATAGAAAATGGGTCATGTATACTCACCTTAGTTTGCGTTGCGTTTCTTGGTAAGGAATTACGAGAGTGAATTGGATCCAAGAGATTGCAAGAAATTACCCTATTATGTTTGGGGAATTCGTTAATTGGTGAATTAAATAAATAAATATGGAAATGATAAGATTTGTGGGAATTATTTATATTTGCAAAATTTCTAAAATGGTAAAAATAATGAAAATACTAGAATTCTAATGAGGATATATTATTTCTGGCTTTATTTAGTATTGATAATGGTAATAATAGTATTAACCTTATTTTTATAATATTAAGATTTGTATTAATAAAGTTAACAATAATAACTTGGTTATTATTTCAATAATAATAATAATACTGATAATAGTAATAATAACAATAAAAACATTATTGATAAAAATATTAGTATAGGTAACATATGTTAACATTAAGAATAATTTATAATAGTGGAAATTCTGATTAATGCATATTTATATTTTAATAAAAATCTTGATTAACATATATTTATACTAATGAAAATTCTGATATATAAATTATTAATAATAAGATTCTGATTATATATATATATAATACTGATAATATATTTTATTAATAATTTTATAATAACATTTCTGGTTAATATAGAAAACTAAATCTGATTAATGATCCGCCTTAACATTAATATTTCTGAATCTTCATATATCACTAATTCTGTAAATAATATTATTGTTATAAATTTCAGATTATTAAACTAACTTCAGGAAAAATAATAGTAATAACATGATAATATTAACTATATTAATAATAATAAAACAATAATAGTAATATTAGTAATAATAATAACAATATTAATAATAATATTTATAACAATAATGATAATAATAATAATAATAATAATAATAATAATAATAGTTACAGAATGCAATAAATAAAAAAAAAGGAAGAAGACGATTGGAGAGAAGGGTTACCGGAACCGGGCTTCTTCTCCGACGACGGGGTCGTCTTCTCCGGCGACGTTGGCGGCTCCGACGAGGACTTCAGCGGGCTCCGGTGACGTACAGAAGAAGGAAAAGCAGCGAGGGGAGCGGAGGGTGTCGTAAGTTCGAACGGAAGGTTGATGGAGGTGTGAACGAAGGAGGCGAGCGGGTTCGAAATTTATAGGAGTTGGATAGGTCTTTGGTGGTTTGGAAAGTTTGGCCGAGATTTGGAAACCCGAAGGTGATTGTTTGTGTAAATGGAAAACAAGAGGAAAAAGGAATGATTGATCGTGACGCGGATTTGATTTAGAGTTACCGGCATTAGACCGATCGCAAAAGGAAAGTCAATGGTATTGCTGTCAAACTGTTTGGCGGTAACTTTCAAAAGGAAGGAAACAAGAGAAGTCGCGTATATGTTTTAAACGATTCGAATTATAATCAGCGATGACGGTAGCCCGTCTGGTTGGTGCGTGTGTATTTGAAGCTAGTGATCCGAGTTCGAGTCCAGTCCCAGCCGGTTCCAGGGGGGTATCCCCTTTTTGTTTCTTTTTTTGATACTAACTGGACTAACTGAGTTTTCTAACTCAGTTAGTGGTCCCCTTTATAAAACTAACATAGTTAGACTTTAACTAGGTTATCTCCAATGTTTCAAAGGATTAACTAACTTAGTTAGTTTAATCTAACAAAATTCCTTTTTATTTATTCATTTCACAAAATTTGAAAAAAATAATTTATTTATTTAATCAATTAGAATGTTAATTAATTATTTAAAAGTAATAAATATTATAACTATTTGATTTAACCCAACTTTCTGGTAATCTACCGAATTAACGTACGAAGTCCCGATTTTTGTTCGGTTTCGGGTAATCTCTTGAAAATGCTTGTTTCGAGAGCCAAGATTAGGATATCTTTCCACTGTTTTTACGTGTTTGACATAGTTTAACCTGATTTAACGTGTAATAACATAACATAGTATCAAAACAAGCATATGATCAAAACGATGCACTTTTTCATTATGATCCAAGTCTCGAAATACAAGATGAGGTAAAACTAGAGTACAACTGATTGAAATTAGAAAGTTTAATACGACTTGCTAAAAAAATAGAATGGTCAAAAGTACGAGGCATTACAAGTTGTTGCTCAGATTGATTAACCTCATTAACTGGTTCATTATTCGCGTTTTCCATCTGATAATTAATATATATATATATATATATATATATATATATATATATATATATATATATATATATATATATATATATATATATATATATATATATATATATATAATTTATTAGTATCAAATAAATAATGATTATACAAAAATCATCATACAAATTTCACAGTACACATATAGCCAAAACTATCGATTTCTCGATTCCTATTTTTATATTTTATAATAGGCATCAATACCTACTTTTATCTTACAAAATTTTATTTGTAGTTATTTTACAGACTGATACTATTACACAACCACAGTTCTATAAATCCCCTATCCTTTGTTAGATGATATTCTAGTAACTGTGTTCCCTTTCATTGTATTTCCAGGAGATCTGTCCCCCAATCTCTTGGATTCTATTCCCAGCATTCATTAGTTCTTGGTCAAAGTGGTGGAGTTCAGCCACATTCTCGTTACTCATTGGTGGATTTGGTAAAGGTTCTGGATTGCACTGAGGAAAAAGCCTATAGGGATTGTTTTGTAACTGTATTTCATTAGTCAACCATTCGTCTATTCCGAAAGGTTGCGGGTGGATTGAAGGGTTTGGAATAGCTGATTCTAAGTTAATTGGTAGTTGTGTTTCAAGAGAGTGAATAAAAACATTTTCATTAACAGGCTTAATAGTATTATAGCTTGCTAATATAAAATCTAGCTCTTCCTGAGATGGTAACTTTTCAATCTGTTTAGAACTTTCCTCCATTTCCATTTGCTTAGGCTTTGGTTTCTCGAGAGGTAAAGCGTTGAATTTTATAGGTTCTTCTATGTCTGGTATATACCTATTGAGATCTCTGGAAACCTCTATTCTTACTGGATAGAGATTTAAATTCTGAAGGGCGTCAGACAAGTCACTCATGGTGTTTAGCAAGATATACACAATTACTAAGTTAAAATTTATAACAAAATTTGATAGAAAAACTTTTATATATTATTTCATACTGGGTAACTATCAAAATAACTGAAATTTAAAACACCCTAGGTTTTATTTATAAATTTATTTACTTAATGAATAAGGCTTCTATACTGTCGAAAATAAAGGTGCTAAAACTTAGGTCAAATTATTTAAGAATTTGCATTAATTGCTATATTGGCTAGCATATAAAGATCTGCCCATGCTGTTCACAATTAGTCAGATAATAAAACACATAATCACAGAATAGCAATTAATAAAAATTAAGTATTTTCTAAATACTTAATTGGCTTAAATCAGTGGCTCGATCAGTGGCTCTGATACCACCTTTTTCTGTCATGGCTCCCGACCCGGTTTGACCCGTTCCAGGAGCCGCGGGACAGAAATCCCGTGGTATTCAATTTAGGCGACATCGGAAGTCTTTTAAAACAGGATCTTTCAATATTTAAAACTGCACGTTTACATAATTTAGGGATAAAACCCTGTAATTTACAATAAGGTGATTTCACTGGGAAATCTTTATTTTTCAAAACATGTTTCTTTATTTATTTACATTGAGCCACTTTTCTAAGCTGGTAGTGCTCCACGGCACTTTTCTTAGCTCACAACAGATCACCTGAAACTTGTTTGAAAAAAAGTTGTCAGCGGGAAATACTGAGTGAGTTCATTCAGGTTTTATAAAATGACCCTTAGTTATAAATTACAGCATAAGAGCGATTACAATGGTTTATATCTTATATTTATCTGGCGCCGTGTCACAATGGTGACATGTCACAATGGTGACGATGGTCATACCACTATTAGGTCGATGAACCCAAATAGTGATGATTATCCCTAGTAGGTCAATGAACCTTACTGGGAGAAAATTAGTAATGTGCACAATACCCCACTAGCCAGTGATTCAAGATATTCACGACTTAGTCCCTGTAATTATAACTGTTGAAAATAATTTGGAGTATTGTAAAACAGTTGATAAAAAGAGAATGACTCACAAACTGTGAGAAAAGAGAATGGACTCACATTGCAGATTTAACGAGCAGTGTATAAGCCTACTGATTAGCCTTGATTATCCTAATTTAAATAGTAATGCACACACACAAACGGGTTAGTAACTAATACAGCAGTTACGACAATTCACGAGATTAAACCCTCACAACGATTAATAAGGTGCAATACTTAACAATTCAATGGATTCACAACGAATAACAGAGTATAGTCCGAATTCGAACAACACTCAAATATTCAAGTCAAAATCACGATGAATAACAAAGTATAAACTCAATTTGAGCAGCACTTAAACAATCGTTGGATAGTTACAATCGATCGGACGTTGAATCGTAATAGCGATCGAGTTATTACCCTGATTGCGGCAGCAATTAGTGATCCGTGTGTGTTTTTGGACTGATTCTGCTATAACTCGACGTCAATTTGAAGTTTGAGCGTCGTTTAAACAAGAAACTGCAAGTGCCAATGTCTGCTATTTATACCCGAAATTTGAACATGCTTACGGACCGTAAGACTATTCCCTTACGGTCCGTAATGGACACCTTTTTACTATAGGGTAGCCACGTTTGGGACTAGGCCTGCTGAATTGATAAAATTGTGTAGGATCGTTAGACGACCTGATGAGTCGATCAGAAGAGTGCTTAGACAGAATCAGAGGCGGAATTCATTGACGAGTCGATCGTTAGACGTCTCGTTTATTGATTTGCTGACAAATTACAAGTTCCGGAGACAAACTGGCAGGGCTTCGCCTTTACATGCACAACTGTTCTACTAGATCCGCTCATAATGACCCATATATATTGGCTTATGGGTTCGCTTATATGGACATGTCCATATAAGCGAACCTCATATGATCAAATAAGCGAACCTTCAAGCTTATGATCATATGAGCGAACCTACATATATGACACATAAGCGGACCTGTCTAATACATATATTCTCGATTTCCGTTCACTATACAATCAACCCTAGCCTAAGACTCGAACTAAGATGTAGTCGACAGACAACTGCACCAACAGACTCCCCCTTGAATGTTGACAGAATCTTCAGTGAGAGTCTTCAAACATTGACAGCCCTTCACTCTTAATCGGTCTTCTTCAGGAACTTCCTGGAATAAAGTACCTGGATCTTTTCTCTGGCTCTAACTTTCATCAGACTCCCCCTATCATCATGCTGGGATCGCCGTCTGGAAATCGTTATCACCATTGAAATCAACTCCTGGCTTTATCAGTTTAAACTTCTTCTCAGGTTCTGATGTATCTCCTGGCTTTCCGTAGCAACAGGATTAGAAACCTGCACAACTCAAACAATCTATCACAAACAAACACAATTGTGATTCAACTTAATGAATCAACTAATCATTTAAGAATATTCAAGAATTTTTTCACATTTAACAATTTATTAAATTTTCCAAAATCTGATTAACCATTTCAAATCACTTTAACCAAACCAACTGTTCATCTTGTTTAGCCTTTGAAATTTTGAATTTCAGCTTTCCAACATCAGTTGTCGAAAATCTTTTTGAATTTTTCAAATATGAAACACAAATGCAATAACATCAATTAAAATGCAGAAATGAAATATATACAAATATATTTTTGTGAGTTTGTGCAAAAGGATCATATCAGCTATCGACTAGACACTAGCACCGTTAAGCTGTTAATTCATTTTAAGCTTTTAAACAGTTCACGTTGGTTGTCGATATATTGATCCACTTAAATTCTCACAAAATGTTCAACCTGTTCGGGATACAGATTTAGTGTTTTAGTACTTAAACATCTACATGTGTCCCACCTCAGTATATACTCCCGTATCCAGACCCCAATATTCAGTCTTACAGGTGAGTATACCACAGCTGATATCTGTTAAGGGGTAATGTGCGAGGGCCGTGAGAGCTCAGGTCGATACTTCCGTATACGCAGAGAGATGACGGCTTCGACTTTAGGTGGGTCCCCTTTTGAGGATCTTTTATTTTCAACAGCAAAGATTATCAATTTTATTGTTTAATCAAATTGCTGAGGGCGAGCTTGTATTTCAAAGCTTTTTGCAGAAAGTATTATCCGGGGACTAGGTCAGTACATCCATACAGCAGAAGTCCCGGGATAATACCCCAGATATCACTGAGCATAAAGACCTAGTATCTCAGAATACGGGACCCTTCAAACAGATTTCAGGGGTTACCTATATATCCTGGAGGTGTTCCCCACGTAGACGCAAGTGAAATTTATGTTTATATCCCAAACTGATCTACTAATTCTGTGAAAACCTACCGGCACATCTTTAGCGAGACTGCTTAATTGCATTTATTCATTACAAATCTTTAGCGTACTGTGCGAGTCTAGCTGATGTACTATCATTTCCCCTATTCGCACCAAAAACTCATTTTTAATTTTTCAATGTTTTTTTGACATTTTCAAATTTTCTATTTTTTTTAAATTTTACTCCCCCTAAAATCAAAATATGTTTCAATTTTGATTTTCTGGGAAAATTTGAAACAAACTATACAAAGCTTGACAACATGATATCGAATTGCTTCGATTCGCCATCCACTTGACGTAAACAATCAGAACTCCCCCTCTCAACAAACTATTTTCCCATTATGATCTCAAAACACTTAAGTTTGTTTTAATCAAAATGGTTTTTCTGGAAAAATTAGTTTGTTTACCAATCATTTGTAGATTCGGGGTTATCTCATCATCTTGTTTTCTTCAAACACATGATAGATTTTACAACTTCAGTTTTAGATCTCAATCATCACTTGTAGAAAATCAAGTACAACTTAATGTCCCTGATTTACCACATGTAAGTCGAAAAATCACCAAAGTGAAATTTCTCAAGAAATATGCCGATTCATGTGAGTTCACGCTTACCAACCTGGGAACTCCGGCAAGTCAGGTTTTTCATTTAAACAGATTCACCCAAGCCTGACGGTCCTTGGGTGATTTCGAATTCTTGTTCAACAATGGTGTAAAATTTGCATCATCCATTGTTAAACCTGAATTCTCCTTTTTTACCTCAACCACTGGCTCCTATGGCTTTGACGAACCAGAATCATTGCCTGATTGTGGCTTGTCTGACTTAGATGAGCCAAATTCATCGCCGACACCTTTCATCTTCTTCTTTTCCTCTTTCGTCCTCAGATTTGTATCTGATGAATTTGCCTGGTTTGACTTGGCATTCGAAGGAGTCGATTCATCAGAACTTTTATTTTTATCAACAGATGAGCCCGAGGACAAAATCTTCTCGAGTTACTCTCTCGCCTTCTTCCTCTTTTTCCTCAGTCTGTCTTTCTGCCCCTGTGAAAGTTTAACTTTCTTTTCTTGAATTGTCTGCTCTTGAACTTTAGGTTTTAGAACCTTCTGTTCATGGGGCTTGACTTTGACTGGAATTTTTGCCAATTTCTGAGATTTAGCCCTCAATCTTTCATTCGATCTCCTTGGGCAATCTCTGGCTATATGACCTTTGATCTGACAGTTAAAGCATCTCCTCATCTCAAATCTCCGACCTTGGCAGTTAACAACAATGTGTCCTTGATAACCGCATCGGTAACACACTCTGTTATCGTACCATATACCACCTTTACACCAAACGCTCAGATCATAGCATTTTCTGGCTTGGTGATATTCCTTCCTCATGTTTGCTGGATTTGGCTTTTGAGCACTGTGGTCCAACCTGCACCACTTATTACCAACAATTTTTGAGTTTTCATTTTTTACTTTTTGTAATTTTTCATTACGATTGGATGATCGATCTGATGAACTTTTATTATCTTTTTGAACATTTTTCAAATTTTTATCTTTTTGTTTTTGTTCCACTTTCTTCTTCAAAGGTTTTTGCTTAGAGCATTCTCTCTTTTCAGTCGATTGTAGAACAGTTTTCTGAAATTTTTCTTTTAATTTCAAAAACAATTTTTGTTTTTCTAATTTTTCATTTACATCATCAGATTTCTCATCGCAATCTTCGACTTTGACATTATCAAAGTTTGTGACATCGTCACTTATTGGAACTGAATTGATTGGTTTTGGACAAGGAAGCTTCAAACTGTCTGATATAGTCACAAAACCTATCAATTTCTTTTCAAGTTCATCAATCTTCCTTCTGGAATTCTCAGCTTCTTTTTCAAACTGAGATATTCTTTCAAGATGAGACTTGATTGAATTTTCATTTACATTCTTCAAGTTTTCAAGAACAGACTTTTCACTTTCCAAAACTTCTATCTGTTCTTGAAATTTTGTCTCATTAGCTTTCAGATTTTTGTTCTCAAGCTTTATCCAGAAATCTTCATTTTCGGAGGATTTCTTGTTGCTTTCAAACTCTTTTTCTTTTTCTTTCAAAAACTTGTTTGCAGATTTCAAACTGTTCAAACCATCCAACAGTTTGTCATTTTCAGCTTTTATTTTCTCACAATTTTCTTGCAACATAAGAATCTGTTTAATATCAGCTTGCTTCTCGTCTTCCAACTTCTTGACTTTCGATGTCAAACTTTCCGCATCCTTCAAGAGTTTGTCATTCTCAGTCTTGAAGTTGTCACATTTGAAGCACACTGATGCAGAATTTGAAGTTTCATACTTCACAGATTCTTCAACCTTTGACACTTCTTCTTTCTCTGTCTTATATGTACTTGCACCAAAGATTGTAACAAAATCAATAGGATTTTCATTATCATCAATATAACAACCTCTTTCATATCATATATCAAATTTCTTTTTGCTGCCCAACAAACATTGATTCTTTTGTTTATTTCTTTTATCACATCTAAACTCAAATCTTCCAAATTCATTTTTATCTTATCCAATATCTCTCTCTTCTTTTCATACTTCTCATAATCATGATTTTTAAGTTTTCTAATGAATTTATTCAGAGATAATTGTGAAAAATTATATTTTTTTCTCAAAGTTTTCAAGCAATCATCCCATTCAGCTGATAATCCATTTGCAAACTTTAATGTCTTATCAGCTTCTGTTATTACTATTTGATTATCCTTCAAATAGTCAATCAAGCGATCAAAACGTTTCTCCAAATCATCCAAGTTTTCATCTTTCTTACTCAAAAAACATTCGAAACGTTCACACCAAACCTCTTTAGGCAATTTCTGATAAGAACGACTAAGATATCCTCAATACCAATCATTCAACCTTTTAAGATCATTGTTTTCCTGCTCATCAAACCTCATTGTCATTTTTCAAATAATTCCGACAAATCTTTGTTGTTCACAAAAGCGAAACAAGTAATGATCACAAAAGCGAACTTGATTGTTCACTCGAGCGGACCTACTTGGTCAAATAAGCGGACCTGGTTTGTACACAAGAGCGAACTAGAATCAGTCCTAATGAGCGGACCAGAACAACAACCCAATGAGCGGACCAGATCAATCACTATGAGCGAACCAGAAATATGATCCTTGAAGCAAACCTCTTGAGCGAACCTTAGTACACTTTGGAGCGGATCTACTAAAATGTGTCCAAATAAGCGAACCTATCCACTGTCAGAATAAGCGGACCTAAGTTCGAAGTTATTATGACCCATTTTTAGTCCGTAATTTTGTCCGAAACATTCAAGGGTTTGTCTATGTCCAATAATACACAATCTGTGAAATTTTGAATCAATTTCGACCGGTAAAACTCCCTGAACTGATAAAAGAAGGTGTAGAAATCAGAATTTTTGAGCGAAAACGAGCTAAACGGTAAGAACTCTTCCTCCTGAGATCTGATACCACATGTAGGATCGTTAGACGACCTGACGAGTCGATCAGAAGAGTGCTTAGACAGAATCAGAGGCGGAATTCATTGATTCGGTCTTCGTGTAGCTTGATTTCACTATTTAACGTCTCGTTTATTGATTTGCTGACAAATTACAAGTTCCGGAGACAAACTGGCAGGGCTTCGCCTTTACATGCACAACTGTTCTACTAGATCCGCTCATAATGACCCATATATATAGGCTTATGGGTTCGCTTATATGGACATGTCCATATAAGCGAACCTCATATGATCAAATAAGCGAACCTTCAAGCTTATGATCATATGAGCGAACCTACATATATGACACATAAGCGGACCTGTCTAATACATATATTCTCGATTTCCGTTCACTATACAATCAGCCCTAGCCTAAGACTCGAACTAAGATGTAGTCGACAGAAAACTGCACCAACAAATTGAAAAATTCGATTTGGACAACACATAATTTAGATAATCGTTCACTAGGGTTTACTCCCCCCTGAGTTTTAGGGGCCCTGATCCTGTTTCCGATTGTTCTGAAAATTTTAGGGTTTGTACAGAATCACTTGGGTATCTTAATTAGGGTTTCCTATTGGACAAATTATTTTAATAAATATGACTTTTGATGAGAGTTGTTACACCTCTGCTATGCTAACTACTGATATTACAATACATTACATAAAGTAAAAAAAACTACTGCTGCATCCTTCCACTGCTGTGAACCCAGCAGTACTTGTCATGATCAGCAGTGCTTGACTCAAGGTAGTAGATTGGGCAGCAGGGCTTTAATTCTTCATCAGTCTTTGACTTGATCAGCAGTTGTAGGTCAGCAGTTTATATGATCAGTGGATAGGAGGTCAACAGATGTTGAAACCACTTTCAAGGGGAGAGACTTGTATACATAACATCTGCTTATTCTGGATTCGATGCTCTGATCCAGTTTTGGCTTTAATTATCTGTTCCTCTGATAGGGTTCAGTCCCAACAATCTCCCCCTGGAACAGATAATGCCAAAACTCTTCATTATTTTATAGATCTTTATTGCCTCATCAGCAGTTCCCTTATTTGCCCTTTGAGTTGAAGTTCAAAGGCTAAGGCATCTGTGTCATCATCATCCCTGCTAAGTGGAAGATCAAGGAGATCCTGCAAATCTTCAAGACTCAGGCCAAGAGCTTGTTCCCTTGATATATTCTTCACTTCTCCACTAGACTTGAGCAATGTCAGTACGTGGGTCTGTTTGTCAGTCTTCCACTTTAGTACTTTTGAGTCTGATGGGTTTCTTGGGAGATTTTTATTGGATGAGGTGTTTGGTGATGCAGGCCTATTCATGACTGTCTGAGCAGTACTTGCAGATTGTTCCAATCCAAGATCTTTTTTAATCATTATCTTAATGCCCTCTTTTACAAGGTCATCACCAGCCATTAGATCTTGGATTGTTTCAGCACCCAACTGTTTTTGTGGCCTTCTTTTAAAGATAGCTGCACCAGCTGGAGCAGTGGATCTCCTGATTTGCAACTTTGATGGTCTCTTTGTAACCTCTGCTTCAGAATAGTCAGGCTTCTGTGGAGCAGTAGGATCTGTCTTCCTTAATTTCTCCAAGCTTTTGTAAGTAGCCTTGACTTTATCTTCTTTCCATCTCATCACTTGATTCAAAGACCCATAATCAGCAACAGCTAATTCCTCTTTCATTCTCTTCAGCTCTACCTTTTTATCAGGTACATTCTTTTTGACTTTTGCCCAATCTGGAGGAGTGTGTTTGACCTTATTCTTGATCATTTCCTGAATCCTGGCAGCTTCACTTTCAAGCTCAAGAATGGTCCACTCTTTGTACATGTGTTTTTCTCCTTTGTACTTCTTGGTTGCCATGATGCTTTCAATGTAGTCTTTTCTTAGAGTTTCATCTGCTCTCTCTGAGATTTGTTGACATACATTTTTTTGCAAATTGCTCTAAGGATCTGACTTGTGTGAGCAAGAATTGGTAATTCTACTGAATTTCTCTATCAGATTTTCCTTGAGCATTTCTTTTTGAGATATCCTCTGCTTGTTTAGCTTTGACCTTCAAATATTCTTCAATATTGTTTGGCCTTGGATATCCTTCAACTGATGGCAAACTCCTTTTAGTAGGGTCGTCCTCATAATAAAAAGACTTGATTTCTTATCTGACTGTTATAAGTTCAAGAGGAAACTGAACACCTGCAGGAGGTAAGGGCTTTAGAATTTGAGTTGATGAGTGAGGAACAGGCTTAGGTATTGTAACAAGTGATAAAGATTTTGAAGATGTTGGTGGTGGTGATGGAGAATCAACATCTGGTATGATAATCCTTCTCCTTTTAGTTGAAGGAGATGCAGATGATGTTTTGAGTGGCACAGTGGTGGTGGTTTGAGTGGCAGTGATTTGTGATTGACTAACAGCTGTTGAAACAACTGGTGTTTCAACCACTGTTGTCATTACAACAGATGTTGTAACATCTGCTGTCTTTTGCTTTTTGGCAGGTGGTGATGGTGGAGATGATGTTTTTGGTGGTGATGGTGGTGGTGGTAAGGCAGTTGTTGTGGTGTGTGTTGAAATGGTGTGTGTTGAAGTTATACCAGATGTTGAAACAACTGAAGTACCAGCAGATGTTGATACAGCAGGAGTTACAACAACTGTTTTGGTGGAGGTTTGATGTTGGAGGCTTTTGGATGGTGGTTTTGGAGTATGCTTTGTGAGTCTGGATGGTATGGACTTGCGTTCCCTTACTTTTCTAGTAGGATTTCTTTTTGGCACAGGATTTTGAACATCCTTTAGCCCAGAACAACCCTGCGCATTCAGCTCCATGTAAGCTATTTTCTCCTAATTCCACCTTGACATATCCTTTGCCGCTCTGTCCCTTTTTACACTTGCTACTCCTTCATCAAGTGCATTTTGGGTAACATCAACCTTCTTACTGCCATCTGGCAAGGGGATTTTTCTGAGCATAGCATCCTTTTCTGGCTCAATATACAAACCATCATCAATCCCCTTCTTCTTCCACTCCTGAATTTTCTCCCCCTTTTTGGCATTATCTAGGGGCAGTTGATCAATGAATAGAACAGTTGGAGGAGCAGTGCCAGATGTTGTCAATAGATGGGCCTTTATAGCCTTGATGTCAGCTTGTATGTTTCTGAACCTAGACTCCATTGTGTTTCTCAGCTCTTGGACATGTTTTTCATGTTGCTGAGGTGGAACAGCAGTGGTGGAGCAGGTGCTTGAGGTGGAACAGCAGTGGATTGCACCTTTGGTACTGTTAACAACTGTTGCAGCATTTCTTTGATCTCTGCAACCGAAGTATCCAGTTTTTTAACACGTTCCGTCAATTCCAGGTACTTTAAACCATCACCCAATTTAATGGGATCATCTGATTTCCCACTAGCAGTGGTTTTATCAGAGGTTGAGGTAGGGAGCGTACTCCAAACATCAACAACTGATGCCCTTTTTTCTTGGTACTAGGGTCTTCTTCCTTCAACACTTGACAACCTTTTGATGTTGCCAGTGGTCAAAACAAATCCACTGGTGGATGTCAGAGGTGCTATGGAAGGAATTGCCTCCAAGGAAGTCTTATGGATGTAACACTGTCCAAATGCAAACCAGTGGGTTCAGCACTTGTAGGCTGCTTCACTTGTGTCACACCCCCAAAATCCACCTGCGGAGTATCACCGCTTGGGAGCGTGACTGACCAGGATCAAGCCACCAATCATATTGAACATGTAATTAATATGTAAAAGTAAATGCCATTCAATCCACCAATATGAAAGGTGTTCAAAATATAAGTATGTTATCACTGTTTAGCGGAAGCGTATATATAAAACCCAACATAATAAAGTATTAAATGTCATAAAGTGTTTAATGAAACATTCACGATCCGTGCCCACAACGACCAGCTCCTCCCTGTGCAAGCTCCATATACCTAACGACCTGCAAGGCATGTAACAGAGGATCAACAACTAGTTGAGCGAGTTCACAGAAAGTAAATGCGTAATAGTAAGTTCGTTTGTAACATGTGGCTCTACTGGGCCGATAGTATGTTCTATTGGTGGGGGCTTCCCATGTTGTATATCCACTAGACTATTTGTAACCATGAGTGTTCTTCTTATCCTGAGAACAGTAGTACGTACAAGGTTTACGTAGGATTTACGTAAGTGTCCTTCACAAACCGAGGACAGGGGTACGCGGGGGTTTACGTAGGTTTTACGTAAGTGCCTGACACAACCGAGGCAGTAGTGAGTATAAGTTCACGTAGGTTTTACGTGAGTGTCCTTCGCAACCTGAGGACAGTGAGTAGTACAAGTATACATAGGTTTTACGTATGTGTCCTACACAACCGAGGACGATGGTAGGTAGTCTAGTAACAGTGTAAGTATGAATCTATTCAATCTCATCTTTCAATCCCATTCCCAAGCCCTGGGAATCCCATGCCTTAGTAAGAGTGTGAACTCACCTTGGTTTGCTTGGTATGTTATTGCTTCTAGGGTTAATTAATGTTTAAGTCCGTTACACACGACCTAAGGTACATTGCACATACTCGACGTAAGTATATAAATTCAATTAGGGTTTGTAAGTCTTTGATATTCAAGCAACTGTGTTTTGTGTGTTTATTGTGTACATGATGATATCACATAGAATGTTCATACATGTAGGATCATACAGTTGCATTCAGTAGCATACAATCATATATAGAATCATACAGCAAGCTTCAACACTGATGTTTGTCATAAACATATATCATATGTGGAATTCTGACTAGTAGCATGCAATCAGGGTGATATCATGTTTAATTCACAAAGTTGGACACAACACACAAGCAACAAGGTCAGACAACATTCCTGGACCAGAAATTCAGACCAAGTGCCACTTCCAAAACTCTGACAAGTCTCCCCCCCTTAAAATTTGGACCCTATGCTTTCCATTCACAAAAATTCGGACAAGGGGGGGGGGGCATTCCTTACCAATAAACTCGGACAGGGGGTGGGGGGTTTCCCCTTCATAAAAGTCGGACAAGGGTGGGGGTTTTCCCCTTCATAAAAGTCGGACAAGGGGTGAAACCCTTCACAAACTCGGACAAGGGGACTTCCCTGGCTAAAAATTCGGACAAGGGTATTAAAACCCTGACTCCCTTTCTTCCCTAGGATAAAACTTGGACTCCTCATTCCCTAGGTTAAAATTCGGACCTCATGCAACAACAAGAAAAACTCTGACAACCTTATTAATCCAAAACTCAGACAATCATACAAATCAAAACTCTGACTTCATACAATAACAAAAGCTCTGACAAACACATTAACCAAAACTCTGACCTTTGTGACTTCACAAAGCCCTGACTGTTAGCTACGAGTTTCAACATACGTGATTTCCAATTCCAATCCACAGAATCAAAGTAACAGTTACATTCATACATTCATACGATCAAAACCCTAATTTCATTGCATCTGTACTGCAGTAATCCAATTATCAATCAATCTTTCTACAATTCTCGTATCTTAATCATCAGGCAATGATTACACAATAATCAACATCATTTCACAATAATCAGAATTCAATAACACGATATCATTACATGTAGAATTAGGGTTTTAACATGAATCAATCAATCAACGATTTACAACAAGCAGTGATTAAACAATTACCTTGAATTGATTCTAGATGGATTGAAAGACCAAGATTGATGCAAAAGACTTGTGCCAAAGATGAAGCAAATGATTGTAGGAGATGATCAGAGAATGTGAAAGTACGTGCTTAGTTTCTTGGGTGATGATTAGTGAAAGAGATTAGGGTTAAGAATGATTAAAGTTTCACTATTAGCACTAAGCACCCCTAAGTATTGTCAATTACATATTACATGCATAAGATACACAATTTACATTTTCATCACCACATTCAAGTATTTGTCAAATCATTCATAAACCTTATCAATTCCAAAATGTATACAATTATAAGGCAAACCAATTGTGCACTTAAATAACTAAACAAACAATGAACGTGCAATAAATGCGAAAGTGGATTCTCGGAAACTCGAGTTGTCACAACTTGGATTACCACCAAGAGTTACTTGTAACTCAAGGGGTGTAACCTCCTCAGGCATTGTTGGTGGGTTAACTATGATTGATACATCAGACCCAGTCATTTGTTGAAGTATATTCTCATTGACAGGTGATTGAGAATGACTGGTTTGTGCCTGGTTCAAATCAATAGCATCCAACAAAAGTTTAGTTGGTGTGGGAATTGTGGATGTGAGGCTGGGTGTAGAAAGAGAATTTACCCCGGGCATTGGGCTGTGGATGATGGAAACAAGTGATTCCAGAGCATCATAGAGTGGTGTCCCTTGTTGTACAACCTGTTCTTTTTTAGAAGAAACAGGAGAAGTTTCAGCCATGGTGTGAGATATTTCTACCAACTGCTGTGAGGAAGTAGCAGCAGTGGTTTGTTGTGACTTTTGTGTTGTCACAGGTAGTTGCTCTGGTATCTCATCTTCCAGAGTTGCGTTTTTGGTAGGTTTGGGGGGTTTTTGAGTTTTCTTTTTCTGTGGCTTTTTGGTGATTGCAGGTGTGGGTTTCAAAGCAGTTGTTTTGCCACTTTGATCACCTTGAGTAGTGGACTCAGCAGCAGATACCTGAGGAGCAGTGTTTGCTGCTAAATTCTGCTCAGGCACCTCTGCTTGTGTTTTGCAAGGTGTTGACATTCTTGTAAAAGTTTCAGCAGTTAAGCTGTGCATTTGAAGATAGTCACCTTGGTTTATTGCAAAAATATCATCCTTACTGAATTTCTTTTCAAAATAATAGCTTAGAAATCTTGGAAACAGTAAGAATGATTTTGTTTCAACATTTTTAACCAGATCATTAAAGATTTCCTGGGAATAATTAAAATTTTCTTCTTGAAGAATAGCATATCCCAGATTTTGAGTCTTTAATGGTATTTCATTAAAAGAAGTGGTTTTATTTGAAACACACATTAGGAGGGTATGAAATAAAAATCTTGTTGCAGGAGGGAAGAAACCTTTTTGTAAGGTATCCCTCTTCATCATTGTGTCTACATACCCTCTTTCAATAAAGTCAATTTTAACCTCATTTTTTGGAAAAGAATTTTTACCTTCCTGATCCTTGAGTTGAAAGACTTCCGAGATGGATTGTGGTGTGATTTGGATAACTTTACCCTTTAGAGAAGAGTTAATGGTAGTAACAGTCTCACCTTGTTTTTCAAGGGTTGCATTTTTCCAAAACTATCTTTGGGTCGCCAAGTAAATTGGTGCATCTGCTGTTAACAAAGTTTTGTACTTTGATGCAGAGATGGTATCAATGATGGAGTCGAAAGCATCGGTTGTGCTGGGTTTAGTGAGAAGACCCAGAAGATTATGAGATGTTTTATGTGGGATTTCGATGGGTTTGGCCTTTTGAGAGGCTTCTTTGGAAGATGATTTTGAAGTGGATTTTGCGGAGGGCTTCGATCTAGTCATTTTTGAAGAAGACGATCGAAGAAATTTGTGAAGGAATTTGATGAAATGTGAAGAAAACTGCTTTGAGAAGGAAATTTTTAAGAATTCAATTCGACAGTAAAACCCTGTTTGGGGTTTTGAAAGGGGGTTTTATGGAGAAAAGGTGAATTCTGATATGGCAGCGGTTACAAAAGGTCTGACCACTATGTACTGTCCACGTGCCATCCCCTGATGAAGCGAAGGACAGTACTTTTGTGAAAACTACTGATGAAGGCAGTGGTTGCAATGGTAATGAAGACAGTGGATGATTTTTACTATCAGTGGATACAACACTGATTTTGAACAACAGTGCTTATCAAAGGAATATGGGAACAGGGGATGACTTTCAGCAGTGGACAGACTTTTGAAGTGGAGCAGACTTTTGAACTCATCAGTGGTTATGGCAGACTTTTAGGATTTTAATGAAAAATTCATTTTTAGCTATTTTTAAGGATGGATTTTTGATTTTCTGAAAACATTTTAATGCTTTTATTCATAGAAAAACAGGATTTTGCCTGTTATTCCATGTTTAGCATGCCAATCCTAGAGATCAAGCTTTCAAAGGTGGATGTGTCTAATGCTTTGGTTAGCACATCTGCCAGCTGATCCTTAGTTGGAACATGATGCAGAGAAATCAAACCGTTTTTCATAGCAATCCCTTACAAAGTGATGTCTGATGTCGATGTGTTTGGTGGTTGAATGAGAAACTGGATTTTTGATGATATTTTCTGCTGCCTGGCTGTCCAGCATGAATGGTGTCTTCAAGGCAGTGATACCAAAATCCAGCAACTAATTTTGAAGCCAGAGCAGTTAGGTTGTACAGCTTGCAGCAGCTATATATTCTGCCTCAGCAGTGGATGTGGAAATAGCTGCTTGCTTTTTGCTTTGCCAAGACACTAAGCAATTGCCTAGGAATTGGCACCCTCCTGAAGTGGACTTCCTTGTTTTGTCGCATCCAGCAAAGTCACTATCTGAGAAAGCTCAATTTTACCATCAGCTGGATACCAGATACCAAGTCTGGGAGCACCTTTTAGGTATCTGGATATCCTTTTTACAGCAATAAGGTTTGACTTTCTAGGGGCTGATTGGGATCTTGCACAGACACATGTTGCAAACATGATATCTGGCCTAGATGAAGTTAGGTACAATAAAGACCCAATCATGCTTCTATATAAGGTCTGATCAACCAAATCATCCTTTTCATCAGACATGACTAATTTATTGGTTGCAATGGGTATAATGCGTGGCTTACAATCATCCATGTCAAGTTTCTTTAAAAGATCTTTGGCATATTTGCCTTGATGGATGAAAGTGTGATGTGTGTAAGTGTATATATGTTTTAGGTATATATTTTAAGCCCTTTTTACACTTTTTAGCCAAGTTTTAAATTTATAAAACACGATATTTACTAACACTAAACACACATATGGGCAAGTGCACCCATCATGGACGTAGTATAGTGTTGGTAAGATACCGAGGTCGTCCAAGGACACAAGAGCTTTTAGTACCGGTTTATCCTCAACGTCTAATCAAATCAAAATGTTAGAAAAAGGTTTTTAAACTAAGAAAATAAAACTAACTAAAATGCTGAAAAATAAAATAAAAATAAAAACAGATAGACAAGATGAATCACTTGGATCCGACTCGTGTGTAGTGTAACCTTTGATTATTTTCGCACTTTTGCACTTGTTTAAGAGATTATCTTAGTTATTGTAGTAGGCCCCTCTTTTGAAGGTGACGTTACCCTCAACCCAGTAGTTTGAGTCAGCAAGGATACAATCCTAAAGGGTCGGATTATTGAAAGATAATTAATTAAGTTATTAATGCATAATGTGGTAGGCCCCTCTTTTAAAGGCGACGTTACCCTCGGCTAAGTAGTCCGAGTCAGCAGGGATACAGTCCTAAGTAGCCGGGTTAAAGTTTTAATAGTAGTTTAATTTATGAGGGGGTCAAAGAGTTTGGACCCCCGCCATCCAATACCTTTGGTTATTGAAGGAGGTCCTACTAAATTTGACCCAGGTCCTTTGCAGGATCTATACACTAAACAATGGCAAGACTCTTACCAAAACGTTTTCTTTAACCCCCGACCAGGTAGCCAACATACCTCCATATAGACCGTGGAGATATGAATGGTGAAAATCTTTTATTTTATATAGACGGTAAAATAATGCCAAGACAGCACGGACAAACGATAAGGAAGAATCACCTTCAACATAAGAAACTAGTAATTAAAGTCATTAATACAAAACCAATTAAAAAGTGCAAAAGATTAAAAATAAAAAGTATTACACTAAACACTTGTCTTCACCAAGTGATGTAAGAGACTTAGGCAAACATGGCCTTTGATTGTCAAGAAATCTTACGATCAATCTTGGATCCCGAGACGACTCACATACTCTATGATGGACAATGGGTGATGGTGGTGGATGATGGTGTTGTGATGGTGGTGGGTGGTGGGTGAAGTGTGAGAGAGGTGGTGTGCCAAGGGATGAGTTGCAAGAGCTCCAAACACTCCTATTTATAGGCTGAACAGAAGCTCGGGCACGGCCCCGTGTCCGCTGGGCACGGCCCCGTGTCCATCTGACTCTCTCTCTTCATTAATTGTAATTCGCAATTACAATAAATGCGCATGCAGGAAGTTGACCACGCCCCCGTGTCCGCTGGGCACGGCCCCGTGGTAGGCAACAGAAGCTTCTATGAGTTTGTCTTTTTTGCTGACACTTGGGCACGGCCCCGTGCTCACTGAGCACGGGGCTTGTTCAGTCTTCTGTCTTCTTTGTTTTGCTTGGGAAGATGCTGTCGGGAGGTCGGGCATGCCACTTCTGTTCCTTTTCTTGTATTTATGTTAGATTTAGCTGTCTTTTTGCTTCTTTTGTTCATTTGAGCTCATTTAATTCTGAAAATACAAAAGGAAGACAAAAACACTCTTTTTCCAACATTAGCACTAAAAAGGGGTTAGTTTTATGCCACAATTGATGTAATTTATATGTTGCATTTTGTGCACATCAAAGTGCCATTTTGCAGCTACCTTACTTGGAGACCAAGAAAGCACTGGAGTTCACCCATTGCACTCATTTCAAACTCAGCTGTCATGAGTTGTCTGAACTCCTCACATATTTTGTTATATGTGCTTCCAAAGACGATGTCATCCACATAAATTTGGACAATCATCAAATCCTTCCCTCTCCATTTTAAAAACAGTGTTTTATCAATTCTGCCTCTGGTGAAACCAATGGAAAGTAGAAAGGTGGAAAGAGTTTCATACCAGGCCCTTGGTGCTTGTTTCAAGCCATACAAAGCTTTATTTAGCTTGTAGACATGATCTGGATTAAATGGATCCTCAAAGCCTGGAGGTTGACAAACATAAACCTCTTCTTGAATCTTACCATCAAGGAATGCACATTTAATGTCCATTTGACACACCTTGATGTTGTGGTTGACAGCAAAGGCCAGAAATAATCTGATAGCTTCAAGTCTAGCTACAGGGGCAAATGTTTCATCATAGTCAATGCCCTCTTCTTCTCTGTAACCTTGAACCACAAGCCTGGCTTTATTCTTGATAACAATGCCCCTTTCATCAGTTTTGTTTTTGAAGACCCACTTTGTGCCAATAGGACTTACATTCTTTGGTCAGGTGGATGAGATCTCAAGAAGATTAAATCTCCTTGGTATGGTATGATGGCATTTGTTGGTGAAGGCTGCAGATGTGTATCATCTGAGCTAACCACTGCTGGTGACTTTGATGATCCAGCAGTGGCTTCATAAGGTAGTGGAACAGGAGGTAAAGGTGTGGACACATGCTGACTTTGATCCACTGTTTGAGGACTTTTATCAACAGTGTTTGATAATGTGGAAGCAGGGGTTAATGGGCTACTTTGGTCAACAACTGTTGAGGTAGCAGTGGTTGAGCTTTGACATCTATTTTGAACACCCGCTGCTCTTTCCATTTTGACAGACTTTTGAGGGATGATGATTTCATACCCATAGTCTGGTGTTGAATCCTCTGATGGACCTGCACTGTTAGTCTTGACAGTAGTATTTTCAAAAGTGAATTTATCAAGATCAAACAAATCAGCAGGATTTGCTGGGATTTTCATTGATGAAAGTTCATTAAACTTTACATTCAAAGTCTCCTCCACTGCCTTGGTCCGTGTATTAAACACTTTGTAGGCCTTGGCAGTGGTTGAGTATCCCAGGTGATACCCACAATCTACTTTGGCTGCAAATTTTGAGATGGAATCTTTTAAATTCAAAATAAAACATGGGCAGCCAAATACTTTAAAGTATGAGATCAGTGGTTTGATTTTATACATCATTTCATAAGCAGTCTTTTTGTGCCTGGGGTTGATTAAAACTCTGTTTTGGACATAGCAAGCAGTGTTTACTGCCTCTGCCCAGAATGTCAAAGGCAAACCTGAGTCAGCAAGCATGGTCCTAGCAGCTTCAATCAGAGTCCTATTCTTTCTTTCAACTACCCCATTTTGCTCTGGTATTCTAGGGATGCTGTACTGCCTTACAATCCCTTTCTTCACACAGAAGGCATCCAATTCCTTATTTTTGAATTCTGTGCCATTGTCACTCCTAAAGACTTTCACTGGAAGGTCAAATTGTTTTTCAACCTGTGTCACAAAGTCTTGCAAAATGCCTACAGTCTCATCTTTTGAGTGTAAAAATAAAGTCCATGTAAACCTAGAAAAGTCATCAATAATAACCAGACAATATCTCTTCTTTTTGAGACTCATGACTTGAACTGGGCCAAACAAATCCATGTGCAGCATTTGCAAACACTGGGTTGTTTTAGACTCTTCAATGGACTTAAAAGAGCTTTTATGTTGTTTTCCTTTTAAACAGGAAACACAATGCTCAGGATATGAAAACAATTTTTGTGGTAAGCCTCTTACTAGGCCATTTTTTGAAACTTCAGTGATTGTCTTGAGATTTGTGTGCCCCAGTCTTCTGTGCCAAAGTTCTGTCTCTTTGTTAGAGGCAGCTGAGAACAGACAGGCATTAGTTCTGGGACACTCTTTTGATATATCAACAACATAAACATTGCCACTTCTTTGAGCAACAAGTTTTGTTTTTCCACTTTTTATTATTGCTTCAATCTTTTCAACCATTTCTGGTCCAACAATCCTACAACACTCCTTTGTGAAGAATGACCCATACCTAGGGCTGTAAACGAACCGAACGAACACGAACAAGGCCTTGTTCGTGTTCGTTCATTAAGGAAATAAATGTGTTCACGAACGGTTCATGAACATTTACCGAACGAGATTTTATGTTCGTGTTCGTTCGCTAAGGAAATGAGCGTGTTCGCGAACGGTTCACGAACACAAACGAACATAAATAAATTTGGCGAACTCGACGAAGGATAAAGATAGATGGCCCAGAGAGTAGCACTCGAACTTGAATCTCTTATTGTGGAACGGAGGTGGATCTTGTTCGTAGATGTAAATAATGAGAAATGAAAGGGAAATGATGCATAAACAAGGTGAAAGTGGGTTTCCTAGTTTAATTGTTAGGGAAATAAAATAAATAAAAGTTTAATAATATAAAAACTACAAATAAAATATAAGAAAGTACAAAGATCTTCAATTAAAACACAAACATATGAACATAAACGAACGCAAATCAACGAATGTTCATGAACACCTTACCGAACGTTCACGAACACAATCGAACGAACGAGACCTCTGTTCATGTTCGTTCATTTAACTAATCGAACGAAATTTCTTGTTCATGTTCGTTCGTTTATTAAACGAACGAACATAAACGAACTTCCCGCCGAACGGTTCACGAACTGTTCGCTGAACGTTCGGTTCGTTTACAATCCTACCCATACCCCTTATCACTCATTTGTGAGACACTCAGGAGGTTGAATTTCAGATTGTTTATCAGATTGACATTTTCAAATTTTACATTTCCAGATTGAACTGTACCAGACCCCAGAACTTTCCTTTTACTATTATTCCCAAAGGATATATCACCCCCTCCATGGATTTTGAAATCTTTGAGTAGGGCTTTACATCCTGTCATATGCCTGGAGCCTCCACTATGTACATACCAAAGACTATCTAAGCATGCAGAAGCTCCCTACACATGAAGTAAAAGGATTAGTTCCCAAAGCCAAAAAGGCTTTGGATGGGGTCTCAACAGTGTCTGGGATGGTGGCAGATGCATAGCAGGGGTTTGAACATTTTTGGGAATGTTTTTCTCTAACCACTGTTGGGGGTCTTGGCCAATCACCTGTTGATAACCAAAAGGATGCCTGTTCACTCTTGGTTTAGAAGGCTTTTTGTAAGCCTCATAAACATGTGGGATCCTTTGGTATGATGGTTGTCCTTTGCCTCTCCTGAATTGATTGGCAGGAGGTGCATCAGTCACTTGAACATCTCTTTAAACAGATGTTTGATTCAGCTGTTTTGTGACAGCTGTTTGGACTAGGACAAACAATGGTTGTTTCTTGGTGAATTTGACAGATGATGCTGATGAACTTAAGGATGTTTTTGCAATGTACTGATTCTTTTTCTCATCAAAGTTTTTGAGATACATACATTCCTTAGTTTTGTGGTTATTTTTACCACAGATGGTGCAGCTTTCAGCAGGTACAATGACACTTGTTTTGTTTAGATCATGTGCTTTTAGATGAAAACAGTCTTTTGTTAGATGATTCCTTTTTTTCACAAAAATCACAAAACAAGTTTTTAATCTTTTCTCTATTCTTCCTTTTCTCAGATTCCTTTGCAACAGAGTTTTGAACCACTGTTGGGATATCTTTGATAGGAATGACCTTTGCTTTTGGAGCTTTAACACCATCAGTGGTTGTGAAATCCATTGGTTTGAAGTTTTCCAGGATATCACACTCATCAGACCATATGGGTTTAAATTGATATTTCTCAATCTCCTCAAAAGTTGAGGATCCCACAGATCTTTCCAGAGTAATTTTGTTTCCAAGTTTGTCAGTTATTTAACCTCTTGGCCATTCTTGTTGGTTGGTATTATTTCAGTTGAACCAGCTTGTTTTTCAGCAGCGTTTACAAGATCATCATATTTTCTATGTCCTATACCAAACTTGACATTGCTTTCAAGCTGTTTTGCAAGCATAACCTCATACCCTTTACAAGATTCCACCCATCTTTCACAGGTGATCTGGGTGGACTCCAACTCCTTTTTGCAAACTTGGTATTTTTCTACCATAGTTTGGAGTTGAGTTTTGGTTATGCTTTGCTCTTCTTTGAGACTGCTGATCACTTTATCTTTTTCAGCCAATTTGTTTCTAAGTTCTTTTAGTGACTTTTCAAATTTGACTTCATCAGACAAGACTTTATCCCTAAGGTTTTCATTTACCTCTTTAATGTTAGCAAATGCAATAATACATTTGTCTGAACACAGTTTTTCAAGAACTCGAGGTGTTACCTTGGCAGCAGCCATCATGGCACAATCACATTTATGATCACCATCTTCATCTGCTCTCCCTTCTTCCTCACCAGCTTTCTTCACTTCTTCTTTCTCTTTGCCTTCTTTGGACCAAGGGTCAGACAGGGGTTCAATCAGGGTTTCTGAATTTTCTCCCAGCAGTAGTTCACCAGCAACTGCAGTAACCACTGCTTCAGCAACTTCATCCACTGTTTCAGCACTTAGCTGTTCACCTTCAGTTTTTACCCCTTCTGGTATTGGCTCTAATGCCATCAAACAAAATTCATCATCAAAAGTATCATTAGAAGCATAGAGAGCAAAATTTTCATCACCAAGTTCATCAGGCATGCTGCTCCAATCAACAAAGCCTTGTGTGAAAAAGCTTTGCTGATCTGGTTGTGCCACTGTTGGAGCAGCTTGTTGAGGTGCAACAGGTTGCACTTGTGCTTGAGGAACAAGGGCCTGAACATACTGAATTTGTGGAACAGTGGTTTGAACATAATGCACAGGCACAGGGGTTGCAGCATAGTGAGCAGTGTTAACATGTGCTGCAGGGGTATATTGGGTATAGTGCATAGTGTTTTGTTGTTGTGGTCTAGGGTTTGAGCTAGGATGAGTAATTACTGGACCAGTGGTTTGACTCCGGCATTCCCTAGCAAAATGACCTAGCCTATTACACTTGTAGCACTTAATTTTTGACTTATCCAACCCCACCTTTAAATTCCCATGAAGCCCTGGGAATTTTCTCCCTGTTCTTTTGTAGAATTTTCTTGTTCTAACACTATGCAAAACCAATTGATGCAAAATGTTCATCTCTTCTAAGTCAGTGGGATCAAAATGTTGCAAATCATTGAGTTCAAAGCACAAGTTATCTGACATCTGGTTTTCATAGTTTGCAGTGAAAGCATAATTTGCAGAGTGAGAATCAGAGTTGTTATAATTTCCACCAGCAGTTATGTCTATAAAATGATCATAACTTTGATCCTTACTACTGCTACCAAATTCTTCCTGACCAAAAAGAGTTGTGCTGCCAAATGAATAATCATCAGCAACTTTACCAGACTCTTGCAACTTCCTTTTCTGGTTTATCTCCCTTTCATAGGTCAGGAGTCTACCATGGAGTTGGGTCACGGTCAGATCTTTGAACTCAGCTGAATTTCTAGTGACAAAAGCAATTATGTCCCATTTTTCAGGTAGTGATCTAAGAAACCTGCTATTTTGAGTTGCATTTGGAAATGTAACTTTAACAAGCCTTAGTTCACTAATGAGACAGCTAAAACGTTTAAACTGTTGGGTTAATGATTCACCCTTGATGTGACAAAATGTTTCATACTGCTGATTCAGAATTTCCCTGTTGTTTTCAATAACCTCTTCCGTCCCCCCAAATTGTTCCTTCAATGCATCCCACAATTCTTTGGCACTGTTACAATGTAACAGCCCAGTATAGATTTCATTGGGTAATGCAGATGCTATGATGCTAAATGCCACTACAAGAAAACTGGGTTTTTAGTACGCGCAAAAGCGTCCTAAAATGCTATTTTATAGGACCTTTCATTTAATAGGACCAACGGTAAAAGCGTTTCATGTAAACGGGTCGTAATAAGTCCCGGAACTAAAAAAGCGTCCTAACATCTCAAATAAGATTATGAAACCAATTTTATGGTCGTGTAATATGTCTTTGAACAACCAAAATAGTGTCCTAATAAAAACATATTAGGACACTTTTACGATGTTCTAACATGCGCTTACATACTTTTAATCTTTTGATACACTTACAAGCGTCCTTATAAATTAATTGATAGGACCCTTATCATGTAACATTATAGCTAATTTAGTACCAAGAAAAGGGTCCTAATATACAAAATAAGATTATGAAACCAATTTTATGGTCGCATAATATGTCTATAGACTACTTAAATAGCGTCCTAAAAAGAACATATTAGGACACTTTTACAATGTTCTAATATGTGATTACCTACTTTTAATCTTTTGATACACATACAAACGTCCAAAAAAACTAATTTATAGGACCCTTATGATGTAACGTTATAGCTATTTTAATATCAAGAAAATGGTCCTAATATCCCAAATAAGATTATAAAACCAATTTTATAAATAGACCATCAACATATAGCATCCTAATTATTGTATAACATCAACTAACAAAAGAAATAAAACTTCATTATATTTCAAATAAGCATGTTCATAACAAAATCACTAACCATAAATAAGTTATAACATTATCTAACATAAAGTCTTAACATTTAACAAAGAAATTAAAAACAATTAAAGAAATAAGAAGCATAAAATCTTGAGTAATCATGCGTCCTCAATCCTCATAGACTACCTACAAATAAACCATCTATGTATAAGCATGAAGTTCCATAATATTAAAATTATTTGTACATAATATAAATATAAATATCAATCTACGAATACAAAAAAAACATCATACATCATTACTCATGATCAATACTAGTCTACAAATCTTAAAGTATTTAACATACAAAGTTACAAACAGTAAAGGTTAGCTAGCAGCATATTTAACATAGGAACCAACTTTTTTTAATGATACCCAAGTAAATTACATTTTATGGTTTTAAATAATATGATTACTCTGAAACTAATGCAAAAATCACAACCAAAACACATATTATGTTACTAGTTTGAATTACCTAGAAACAATTTTGATTAACCTAGTTTAAATACGAGTGAAATATTTTTGAAACCGAAATATATCTCATGGTCTGGTCCGGTTTCATACGGCCAGCTTTGGGTGCAAACCACAAAGCAAACCGTTTCACTATGAGTTGAAAACTTTGAAACCGACCGACAAAAAACAGAAGAGTCAAGAAATAACAAAAGAGTAATAACAAATATGTGGTTCATGTTTACTAGTATAGCCTATACTAACATGAATACTTACTATGGCTAGCAGAATAGATTGCAAAAGAGATCGTTGGCTCGAAAAATGGAGGGCTTCAACATCAATAAGAACTCCAACTGAACCAATTATCTTCGAATAAAAAACTTACATATATGTAGTAAATCAAGTTTCTAATAGATAGTAAGCATACCAAACAAAAACTTTTGAAAAAGGAAGTTGTTATTCATGTTCATATCAACCTGCACAACAAAATAACACATGTTTAAACAAAAGAGGAAAAAAATCACCAGGTTTCAAAAATATTAAAAACTAGAATACGAAGGGCTGATTAAATGAGTTAAAGAAAGAAATAAAAGCTTCTCAAGTGTTTCAGCAGACTGCTATTGCAAGAATTAAGGCAGCTACAGATCTAGTCCCTGAATAATTATGATTTTTAAAGATATCAACACAAACTCACAAAGCCAAAGTTGAGGTCTAAGAAGTAGATACAAAGTAGCACTAATGTGAATAATGTGACTTACAATGTTGATCCCAATTAGATTTCCTGGCTAGCCAGCTCTCTGAAGTCCCTGTAACATCAACATTACAATGTGAATTATGTGCCATTGGTAGTGTTCAAATTTCAGCCTATTTGCAGATTATTTATTACATCAACCGATTTAAAAAATTAGAAAAAAATACCTGTTTGAGTGAATATGGCAGTGTTGATCCTAATTAGATTTCCTTTAGAATCCAACAAAGGTCATCCACTGCCAAAGTCAAAATATTAGATTCTTGATCATAGTTGTCGATAGCGAATAGCGACAAGGCACCTATAGGCTACGTAGCGAATAGCGACAAATAGCGACGGCTATTTTATAAACAACGATTACACTAGAAAAAGAATTTTGAAAATTTTTATATGTATATTACATCAAAATACCCTTGTATATATGCTATTTTACATGTATATTTAACAAAAACCTATAAATCCAGCTATTTTATAGCTATATCTAATTGCTATTTACATCCAAAAAATAAAAATAAAAAAATACCTAACTGTCGCTAAATACGCTATTGGTCGCTATGACCCATATAGCGACACTTGGTCGCATGGCTACATAGCACGCTATAGCGGTCTCTATAGCCGCTATTGACAACTATGACCTTGAAATAGAAAATACAGATGCACACACTAGCTAAATCTGAAGAAAAAAAACTTAAAAACCCACTACAACATGTGCATGAAAAACCAGACTTAATGACTAGAAGTAATCTGTATCGACAAATATCTTCATGTTCATCATATCGCATACATCTCCATTGGTGATAGTAACTTTTCAGTGTCGAAAGCATCTGAAAAATAAAAACCATGGAAGCATGACGAATGAAATTTACAGCCAGTATCTTGTAAAGGCGGGTGAGAGTAAAGGTCAAAAAGGTAAATATTTGATACAGGTCAGGTTTAAGGGAACCACTTTTGTCCAAAAGTTACGTAAATCATAAGTGTGTCAAATAAGATTACAAAAGTTATGTATTTCAGCGATATAATAACTATTTAAATAAGATGATTTAAGAGGTTCGGTGCATATACAATACACGCTTTGGACAACCTCCAACCCATATGACTTGTTTCCCTTTTAGTTTTTTTTTTTATTTACATATATGTTACTTGTTTGACCAAATAGAGATGAAACATAATCAAAAATAAAATATAAAAGTAAAAAAGTGAACACGGTTCAAATCCATGAATTAAGGTAGCAAAACCCACTAGGATGATCAAAATTGTACTCATGAACCTTTAAAAGTTCTTCAGAAGTCAAACTATGATAAAATGAGTCCTGCCAAAACACCCATAGATGTATATGATATCTATGATATATGAATTAGATACTCATTTCTTGAAGTGATTTAAATATAGTAACTGAGAGATATATAAGAATTAAATTAACCAACTAAAAGCTTTAAGAAAATAAAACAAACCTGGTTAACGAGTACAACCCGCTGATCGTGAAGCTGATCAATGATCATATCACCTACTGTTTTCTTCCCGGATGATGCACCTCCAGCAACCCTTGATCGATGAATAAAACTAAACAAATTAAAAAATAAAACAAACAATGCCTTCAAATTCGAAAAACTATCGAATCGCCAGAAAATGCAATTTGGACGCTACAATTGGCTTTGAGACTCATAGCTGTTAATGCCGAATAGCGACAAGGTACTTATATGCTACATAGCGAATAGTGATAAATAGCTGGATCAGGGAGCAGAAGACGGAGATGGTCACCAAAACAGGGTGGCCGGCCGCAGGCCATGGCCGGATCCCCTTCCGTTCAGGCTCTCTCTCTCTCTATTTTTCTTTTGTCTCTCTATAACCTATTCTCAGGTCCCCTCTCTCTACTGCACCATCATCATCATCATCATCATCATCATCATCATCATCATCATCATACTCAGACTCAGTAACTTGTGTTTTTGTTTCTGAAGAAGAAGACTCTGGAATAAAAAGTTAAAAAGAGCCCAACTTTCAATTCAGTTTGTTGATCATACCTCCAAAAAGAAGAAGACTCTGGATAAAAATCAAAACACTTGTCACGTAAGTAGATGACCATTTTCTTTAAAAGTTCTTTCAATTAAAATATCTATGAATGAGAAAGCCCTAATTTAAGACACCTTATTTGAAGAGATGTTTGATCGACCAACACCAATAACCAATTTGAAAGAAACATGAGATCATTTGAATAGAAGAAACTACTCATTTTGCCAAACTAAATGGAAACGATTTACATGAAAAAAACTCTAATTGGCACCCGATTCAGAGCCTTAAAAATTAATAACGAACAGGGAATGTGATTAACACCAATCAGAGTAAATAATTGCTATCCTAAAGCAAATGACAAATCAAAACAAAAATTAGAAAGAAATAAACCTTTTAAGGAACGATTGAATATCAACGGTCTTCCAGATTGGAACAATCTGTTTTTATGCATTAGTTGGTGGTTGGTCATCGTCATCTCCTGCTCAAGATACTGAAATCAAAAGAAGCACAAGATTGATTCATTGGATTGGATTTTGAATCGACAAACAACAAATTTGAAAGAATTTGTGAGAAAATTTGATTCAGTCTTATTCTAAAATTGGGAGAAATGCGTTAGGGTTTTGAGCAATAAGGTGAAGAGTGAATTTCTTTGGTTTATGTGGTGGGCCAATCTGGGAAGCGGGAATTGAAATTTTGGATGAATTTTTAGGGGAGGGAAATGAAATAGTTTGGGTGAAAAAACAATAACTTCTTTTTTAACGGTAAATTTCTTTTATTCCGTGTTTTTTATGGGATTTAAATTCAAGACCTTCATCTCTCAATGTATTTAATGGTTTTGACTTTGCCAATGGACCACCACCTCATTGGTAAAAAACAATAACTTCTATTAAATTAAAAAAAATTAGAGTAAATTACGATTTTGGCCCCTGTGTTTATATCACTTTTACTCTTTTAACCTAAAAAAGATTTTTTTAACATCTGAGCCCCCAAAGTCTTTTTTTTCTAACCCTTCTGGCCCCTAACATCTTTTTTTCTAACCCTTTTGTCCCTAACATTTAATAAATAAGCGTCCTATAAAACTAATGTTTTATGACTCAAATATCAAATGTCCTATTACGGTGTATTATAATAACATCACAATGATTAAGCGTCCTATAAAGTTTAAAGTTATAAGACCCAAGTGTCAAGTGTCCTATTAAGTTAAGTTCTAATATGACTTCGACTAGAAATGGTCCTATAACACTGAACATTTATGACTTAAATACAACGTGTCCTATTAAGTTATGTTATAATAGGACCCCAGATGATCAAGTGTCCTAATACAGTACCACATAATGAGCCACTAACATTCAAATGTGTTATAAAGTACTTTATTAGGATCTACATTTTAAATGTCCTATTAAATTATATGATAATAGGACCCTAAAAAATCATCCATCCTATTAAATAGTTTTTTTAGGATACCGGTTAAGTAGAGTATTTTATAAAAGGACCCCAAAAGTTTAGTAGTCCTATTAAATAGTTTTTTAGGACCCTCTTTTACAAGCGTCCCACAGAAAAGGTTCTAAAAAGCCATTTTTGTTGTAGTGTGCTTTGGCATCGAGTTCGAACTTTTGAAAATCAGTTTCAGTATAGTTTTCAGTTGGTTTAGGTACGAACTTCTTAGTATCCTCAGCACCTGGCACCATAGGAACATGGGGACCAAAAACAACAGACCTCCAACATCCAGTATTCTGTTGACTAAGGATGTAACCCATCCTTCTCTCCCAGATGTTGTATTCATTACGTTTAAGCATAGGTGGTTTGAAAAGAGAGCCAATGTTATTCTTATCATCTTACGATTGTGACGTCATCCTGGTTGTTTTACAGGCACTGATTAATCAACTTTGATGGTGATTAAACCTTGCTCTGTTTTTCAACAAAACAAACAAACTATCAGTATCAACGATTGCGAGCTGAACTATTTATGTCAAAATGATTGTTAAATCAAATTTGACTGTCCAAGCTCTGATACCAATTGTTAGGATCTGAGTTTGGTTTTGATTGTGTTTTACGTTTGAATTAAGATGAAGATGAATGAGTTGTGCAGCGGAATTAAAATGGAAGCAAACTTTTCACAATCAAACAAGAGAAATGCTTTTAACATACAAGTTTAACATTGAACCGAATGATTGAATTTATTTTCAACAACGATTACAATATGCAAGTATGCAACAAACTCCCCCTCAGCCTGAGCTCACAGTATTTGTTCGTGCAGGAAGAAAATGGTGAAAGAGCTAATAGAACAGTACAGAGCACTGTTCTATTTATAGGCACGAGCAAACCACTAAAGCATCTAAGCTGACGTCACCATGAAAGTGACATCTAACCTCCTAACAAACTCTAACCTCTGATCTATACAACCTCTGCTATGCTAACTACTGATATTACAATACATTACATAAAGTAAACAAAACTACTGCTGCATCTTTCCACTGCTGTGAACCCAGCAGTACTTGTCATGATCAGCAGTGCTTGACTCAAGGCAGTAGATTGGGCAGCAGGGCTTTAGTTCTTCACCAGTCTTTGACTTGATCAGCAGTTGTAGGTCAGCAGTTTGTATGATCAGTGGATAGGAGGTCAGCAGATGTTGAAACTACTTTCAAGGGGAGAGACTTGTATACATAACATCTGCTTATTCTGGATCCACTGCTCTGATCCAGTTTTGGCTTTAATTATCTGTTCCTCTGATAGGGTTCAATCCCAACACATATGTATATAATAATATTAAAAAAATAAATAAATTGTGGGAGTCGGTTCGAGTTTTTACCCAACTACCCAATTTCAACAAGGACAGGAATCGAGTTTTAGAAGTGGGTTTTTTTCGGGTAGTGTACGTAGGTGAGGTCGGGTATCGGTTTGGTTCGGTTCTTGCTCGGGTCGAGTCGGGTTTTTATTTTTCTCACCCCTATAAGAAATAGATTGAAAGAAATTGGAAGTGTACCCGAGTTACAAGAAATTAGACCTTGGAAATTAAAATTGAAGGTCGTGATTCCGGTGGAGTGGGCGGCGATGGTCGTGAACGTTGGTGGTGGAGTAACTTTGCACATGAGAAAACCCTATTTTGGGGTTTAAGCTTTATTTACATCCAACTTTCTACAAATTTTGCTACCAAGTTTATTTAACTTCTTTATTTAATTTTCAAACATTTCTTTTTGCTACCGATTTTGCTACGTTATTTTTTTATATTTTTTTCCTCAGATTTGCTACGATGTTGCTACAACTTTTTTCTACGCTTGGCTTAATTTTTTTTTTTTTTTGATAAATTTTGTTATGAGTTTTGCTAGGATTTTTATTTAATTATTTTTTAGATACTTATATTCTCAACTTTGCTACAGATTTTGCTACTGGTTTTATTTAACTGCTTTTTAGTTAATTTATAAGTATGTATTTTCTTGGTTTTGCTACGGATTTTGCTACACTATTTTTTTCTATATTTATTTCCTCAGTTTTGCTACGGATTTTTGCTACGGATTTCATTTGCGACGGAATATTCGTAGTAAAATGTGTCCGTAGCTAATCCGTAGTTAATTCGTAGCCAAATTTGCTACCGATTTTCCCCGTAGCAAAACTTCATAGCTAATGCCTCTTTTTGTAGTAGTGAGATAAAGATTGAAAAGTAGGATAAAGATCAAATACAAATAAACTTAACGTACTAAACATATAAACTGAAGGAAAAAAGAAAAAAGCACGGTGTCATTTTTGTAATTATGAGTAACTATCAAAATTACTCTTGTAGAGTAATTTTGATCTTTTGTAGAGTAATTTGTAAAATTACTCTGCATCAAAATTACTTTTACAAGTGAATCAAAATTACCCTGCAAGTTTATCAAAAAACTGTAGAGTAATTTTGATCTTTTGTAGAGTAATTTTGGTCTTGTAGGGGAATTATCAGAATTTCAACTAACCCCCAAAAAACTGTAGAGTAATTTTGATCTTTTGTAGAGTAATTTTGTAAAATGATCCTGTAAAGTAATTTTGATCTTGTAGAGTAATTTTGTTAGCATTTATCTATGAGGTTTAGATTTATGGTTTAGTTTTTACCTTTTAGTTTGGGTGGGTGGGGGGGGGTGGTTAGTGTAATTTTGATAATTACCCTACAAGACTAAAATTACTCTACAAAAGATCAAAATTACTCTACAGTTTTTTAGGGGTGGGGGTGGGGGGAGGGGGGGTTAGTGTAATTTTGATAATTACCCTATAAAAACATAATTACTCTAAAAGACCTTTTTACAAAATTACTCTATAAAAGATTAAAATTACTCTACAAGAGTAATTTTATAGTTACTGATAATTCCAATTTGCCACCACCTCCTTTTCTTCTTTTCATGCAATTCGTATGTTTAGTACGTTAATATTATTTGTACAGTAATTTTACCCTTGAAAAGTAAGATAAAATTTATAAGTTAAGTATAATAAAAAGAACATATGATCAGTTCATTGTAATTGTAAACAAATAAAACCTAATTTCAAAATAAACAAAACAACATTTATATCTTCAAAATATCAAAATATTAATGTTATAAAACTTTTTTTTCTTTCTAAAATATGTTTATTTTATTAAACATAGGTGTAAAAGAGGGAAAACGATCACTTTATTAAATAGTTTTTCAAATACACTATTTTAATTGCTAATGGCTTTATAATCTAGTGTCATCTTGTAGATGGGATAATACTTTGAGACCAATAGGTTCTGGGTTCGATTCTCACAAGGGTGTTTTTACCATATTTATTGGGTTTCCTTCTGAATAAGGCGTATAGACATTATGTCTAGTGGAGATGGATATGATTGGTAATTTCGCTGGTGACACAATGATTACTCCAGTAGTCCGTTAGTGATTCAAATTTGTCGTTGAAAAGAAATACACTATTTTGATACGTATATATTCTTTCAAATACTGTTTGGAAAAAAAAAAAAAAAAAAAACTCCTTAAAGGATTTATACATTTAAAATTTCAATTTTTTTTCAATGTCCTAATTTGACTAGTGTGGGTTAATTGAGAATAGTTTAACTAAAGTTTAACTGATTAACTGAATAAAGTTTTGTTTAACATGAATCTCGATTATACCTAGATTTAATGACTTGAAAGTTATTGGATAGTCTGCAGTGGGATATATATTAAAAATTCCGATAAGCATATTCAAAACATGTTATTCTAAATATAAAAATAAGGAAAAAAATTAAAAAGAGAATTTTATCACGAAACAAAAATCTTATAATTTTATACCTTGCTATTAATCAAACACTTGTCTGATTTTTGTCCTTGAGTGGAAATAATCAGTGCGAAAACACATGAAAACACTATTTCATGAATAATCAAGACTATGGGGTGTGGAGAAGAAGAGTTTTTGAAGGATGTCCTTTCACATGAACATCTAAGGAGTATGTCCTTTTAAGGATGGATCAAGGGAAATGGAGGATAAGTCTCCCCTCGTTTACTTTATTTTTTTAAATTCAACATGTTTTTTAATATTTAATAAGTTATAAAATAAAATCATTAATATTAAAAAATAAACATTACATAACTTAAAAAAAATACTAGATTGGTAAACATTAAAAATCTTAAGAATTCCATTTTTTAGCTATCTTTTCTTTAATTTTAAGTAAAATCGGACGGTCTTCTTTCGGATACGAGTTGATATCGGTTGTCATTATGTCCCATTCCTTTAGTTCTACCATCTCTTGCTTAACCGAACATGTTCGTCCACTTCACGTTGCTTCGCTTGTACCTTTTGGGCTGTGACCTCAGTGTATGCTTTGAACTGGATCATCAAGTCGTCCATATTCGAACAGCCCCCACTTCGGCTTGTTTTTTTGCAGCGACTTCCTTTTGGCTTTGTCCCTGCCCAGGGGACGTGCCTCCTCTCGAACTACGTGCTCAAATTCTGGCTCGTCGTTTATATTTATTTGGCATCGTGTGCCCGAGCCCCCTGCACTATAACTTCCAGACTCTGAGATTTTTGTTCGTTTAGCGCTTGCAACCTCATTTGGAACCGACGCCCACTTCTTATTGGTTCACATAACCTCCCATGCCCGGACGTGTGGGAAAACGACCCGATGCTCATCTCCGTATCTACGCATCGCCTCTTTAAAACATCTTCGTCACTCCACTCACTAGGACGATTAACATATAAATTATTATATGTCCCAGCAAATCGGTTCACGACCGGATGCATCTTTTACCACTTCGTAGCGATTGAATCGAGATCGCGATACGGACCTTGTTCCATAATTGCAAAAAACTTTGCTAATATTTATTTCCAAAAACTATCGCCGGTTTGGTTGTTATCTATATTTTTAGAATGTAACAAAAGCTATATATTAAAAAATGTAAAGTTTATATATTTTTAGTATAAAATTTATATATTTTTACATACCAACAATGGGGCATTTTGACGTGCTAATCCACCCCTTAGCTAATGCCTCCTCCTCGATATTGACCAAGGTTGTGACTTGGCTCTCGAAGGTTGATCACCGGCTAGACGCGCCACTTGCTTCTCTTTTTTCCGTTTCGAGGTTTGGGGTTACGTTTCCGGAACAAATTCTTCAACTTAATCTTCTACGGGTTAAGACGATTCTACCGGTGGTGGTGAATGTTGTGATTGCGATTGAAATTGTGAGTTGAACGGGTTTCGCATTAGCATTTATTGCAAGGATTGCATTTGTTGCATGGATTGCATTTGGCTCATTTGAGAGAAAGCGTTGGGGGTTTGTTAGAAACCCGATAAAGAAAATTGCGATGCCGACCAACTCGGATCCATCGTATAGGATAGTAGCCGGGTACCGAGAACACGTTTGGGTTTGGGTTTGTGTTCGCGTTTTGGTTCGGGTTCGGGTTGTTTGGATTGTATAGATCCATGACAAAATTTATAAAAAAAAAAGTAAAGAATTTTATAAAGTTAAGAGAGTTTGGGTTGAAATGGTTAAAAAATGGGGTGAAAGATGTGTATTTAAAGATAAAATAATTAATTTAAAAAATATATCTAGCCATTATGGGCATTAATTTCCATATTTTTTTTTAAAGTAGCCATTAAACGACATGATTTCGCAAAGGTGGAGGCCCGGCTTGAACGTCTTCCACAAGACGGTGACGACGGGGACGGGGCTAGGGAAATGGTGTTCTGGGCCGGCGCCGCTCCTCGACGCACCGGGGACGAGCCCCATACCGTATGGCCTAAAGTCATGTGATTGGAAGAGTGGGTGCGGCTGTGTAGCTGATGTGGCTAATCTTGTGGTCGTAGAGCACCGAGCCTCTATGGCATGGTAGGCTTGGTGTGGGGATGTCCTTTATGTATTGTGCAGGTTTGCGTTGGATTTTTTTCTTTTGATTCGAAATTTTTTTTGAACAATAAACTTCATTAAAACAAACCTTCAACCCAATCGGGAAAAAGGCCAACAAACACCCATGACCCCAAACGGGCAAAGGGCAAACAGATTACAACATGTACAGGGGATATTTACACCAATCCGCCCATATAATATACTTACAAGAAGTTCTGTTTTTAACCCACGCATAACCCCTAGATTTGAACTCCCTAATGATGTCACTCGAGCTACATTTCCTTTGATTAAAAATCGTATCGTTTCTACCTTTCCATATACACCAACAAGCTATAATCCCCAACCTGTAGATGATTTTCTCCGCCTTCTTACCACTCTTTATGAGCTTGTGACTTTCTAAAATGTCTTTGAACTCAAAAAAGAAAAGCAGCGGAATGTTGCACCAAACACTGAAAACCGACCACACCTGTAAAGCCACCGAGCACGTAGTGAATAAATGATCCACCGTCTCCTCGTAATCGTTGTATAACGGACACAAGACCGAGGGGATATCCACATTCTTCCTTCTTAAATTGACTCTCGTAGGAAGTCTGTCTAAGTTGCCTCTCCAAGCCATAATATTGTATTTGATGGGCAACCATTTACACCATATAAAGTTAGGAGGGTGGCTCGTTTCTCTTTCCGCTGTCAAAGACTTTTTGACCGACTTCACAGAGAAACCAAACTGTTTATCATCAAACCAATACCACTTATCCTTTTCGCTGGAAAGACTAACATTCCTAAGAACCTCCATGCACTCCTCCCATTCCTTTAACTCCTCTTTGGACTCTGGCTGTCTAGACTATTGCCAAGTATAAACTCCATTTCCTTGATCCGCTTCAATTCTCTCTGCAACTCTGCATGATTTAAACAACTCCAGACTAAACAAAATCGGCTATCTATCCATAAAAGGAAGAACGCTCATCCATGAATCAATCCAAAAAATGAATATCGACCCCATTCCCCACCTTACCCAATGTTGGATCGATGTGTGACCTGAATGAGTCGTTCAGAAGAGTTTTGAGTCAGAATCAAAGGCGGAATCAGTGATTCTAACTTGATACAACTTGATTCTCCCTAATTATCTTCTTATTAATGATTTCAAAGCTTTTACAGATCGTTTGACGAACCGGCAGCACCTCGGCTCTGAAATCGGAAAGTTACAAATGAACTAGCAAGCTTGGTATTTATAGACGTGGTATTTCGTACGAAATAGTCAAGTATCATTTCGTGCGAAATGACCAAATGTCATTTCGTGCGAAATAGCTACTTGCTATTTCGTGCGAAATGAACCATTCACACTAAAACCCTAATTTCTTAAATACCAAGCTCCATTCTATCCTATCTAGACACACAACTCAATAAAGACGAAGTTAACAGACATTTATGCACCAACAGACTCCCCCTTGGATGTTGACGAAGTCTTTAGCCACAAATCTTCAGTCTTTAGACTTGATCTATCTTCCTCTCTTTTCCAATTTGATCTGACACTAAAAGCTTCCTTCAATCTCTATCTCACTTTAACCTTCAAACTCCCCTTTGAATGTTGATCCAGAATTTTGACTCCCCCTTTCGAAGACTCCCCCTTCCAATAAGCTGGGACTTGAATTCTGGGTCAAACTTTTCACGAATTTAACCATAGGGATTGCTGCTTTCACAAAACCTATTTACATTTTTGACTCCTTTTGTTTGTTGATCAGTTTTAATAATCCACTTAAGTCTCCAGATCCAATTTAATGACCCTGGATACTTCATTAGTCTACCAAGTCCAACTTATTGACCTTGGTTGATCTGAGATAAAACAAAAACTGACTTTTTGTTAAAAAATTTTCAAACATTTTCTGAAAATTACAAGTTTCAAACTAATGAACTTGTTTTGACTTTTCACTTTCACAGGTTTTATCATGATAAGCTCGTAATTCATCTTCCAACTCACAAACTTTCTGCATCTGCTTCAAACTGAGACTCTGAAGATCAGCTTTCCACTTTGGTTTGTCGATAAAAACAAAGTAGAAATGTAAAATCCTTTTTTTTTAATAAAGTTTCTAAACTAGAATGCAATGAAATCTTTTTGGTTTTTGAATATTGAGCAGTCATGAAATGAAATGCAGTAAACATAAACTATTTACAAACATATTTTTGGTGAGCGTGTTAGGGAATCATATCAGTCATTGACAAGCTACGAGTACCGTTAAGCTTTGATTTCATACTCAGAATTAAACAATTCGCTTAGATTGTCGATATACTGATCCATTTTAAATTTTCACACAAATTTCAATCTGTTCAGGATACGAATTTAGTGTTTTAAAATCTTGACTTATATGCGTGTACCATCTCAGAATATACTCCCGTATCCAGACCACTATATTCAGTCTTACAGGTGAGTGCACACTAATAATATTTGTAAAAGGGTAAATGCGAGGCCATGAGAGCTCAGGCTAGAACTTCCGTTCATACAGAGAGATGATGGCTCATCTTTTGGTGGGTTCCCTTTGGGAATCTTTTATTTCAACAGCACATGATTAGCATTTTGCAATGTTTCATCATTTTTTATGCTGAGGGTGAGCTTTTAAAAACAAAGAAAATGTAAAGCATTATACGAGGACTAGGCTATTGCTTTCGCAAAATCAAAAGTCCTGGTATAATACCCCCGATATCATCAGGTACAAAGACCTAGTATGTCAGAAATAGCGTCTTTCAAACAAGATTTCAGGGGTTACCTATATATCCAAGAGATGTTCCTCACGAAATAAGCAAGTGATGATTTTAGGTTTATATCCCGAACAAACCTACTGAATGTGTAAAAACCTATCGGCACATCATCAGCGAGACTGCTTAAAGCTTTTTTAAACTTTACAATTCTTTAGCATACTGTAACTGTCTAACTGATGTACTATCATTTTCCCTTTTTTACACAAGCTCTTTTGCAGTTTTCTATTGTTTTTGGATTTTTGAATTTTTTACTATTTTTGTATTTTCTGAAAATATAACCTAACTCCCCCTAAATACCAAAACAAGTAAAAAATCGACAAACCATTGTAGATAGCTTTTCAACATCATCTACAGCGGTACCTTCATCTATGTCAAGAATCCCATCCGACACCGATAAAAGTTTCATACCGTTTAGTTTTAAAAGATATTTAAAACGAGTTTTATCAAACGCTTTGGTATGTAAATCAGCTTTTTGATCGTCAGTGCGGATTTTCTCAATTCGTATCAACTTCTTCTCAAAACGATCGCGAATTAAGTGATAACGAATTTCTATGTGTTTTGTTTTAGCGTGATGAACAAGATTTTTTGTTATATTTATCGCTGCCTCATTATCAACAAAGATAGGGGTAGAAAGAAATTGCAAACCGTAGACGCGCATCTGTTGCTGGATCCACAAGATCTGAGAGCAGCAGCTGCTAGCAGATACATACTCGGCTTCACATGTGGATAAAGCTACAGAGGTCTGCTTCTTACATTGCCAGGTGACCAATCGTGGTCCGAAAAACTGACATCCAGCAGTTGTTGATTTAGCGTTAACTTTACAGCATCCGAAGTCGGAATCGGAATACCCTTCGAGCGTAAAATCGCCATCTTTTGGATACCACAACCCCAATGATGGAGTTCCTTTCAGGTAGCGCAATATCCGTTTCACAATTACCATATACGAAGCTCTCGGATTAGACTGAAATCTTGCTGCGAGGCAGGTTGGATACATGATATCGGGTCTTGAAGCTGTAAAGTACATCAGCGATCCGATCTTGGAACGATACATTGTTTCATCTACCTTCTCTCCGGTGAGATTAGGGTTTATCCCATGGTTCGTCGCTAACGGGGCGGAAGCTGGAGTAGAACCTGACATCCCGAATTTCTCTAAGATATCATGAACATACTTCGTCTGATGTATGAATATTCCCTCGGGTAGTTGATCAACTTGAAGTCCCAAGAAGAATTTCATCTCACCCATCGATGACATTTCAAATTTTTGCTTCATAACTTTTTCAAATTCTTTACACAAATCTTCATTTGTTGACCCAAATATGATGTCGTCCACGTATATCTGAACTATCAGAAGATGTCCGTCGACTTCTTTGGTGAAGAGAGGGGCATCCACTTTTCCTCGGATGAAGCTATTGGCAAGCAGGTGTTGAGACAATGTCTCGTACCAAGCTCTCGGGGCCTGGTGTAAACCATACAGCGCTTTATCCAGTAAATAGACCTTGTCTTTGTGGATTGGGTCGGTGAAGCCCGGTGGCTGTCCGACATATACCTCCTCTTTTACCTTTCCGTAGAGAAAAGCCGATTTAACATCTAACTGAAATACTTTAAATCCTTTCCAAGATGCAAATGCTAGGAAGATTCTGATCGCTTCAAGTCTAGCCATAGGAGCATATACTTCGGTGAAATCTATACCCTCCTGCTGACTGAAACCCTGGACTATGAGTCGAGCTTTGTTATGAATAATAACCCCTCGATCGTCTCTTTTACACTTAAACACCCACTTTTGTTGATCTTCCTGTGACCATCAGGCAAGTCTACCAATTTCCACACTCCCAACTTCTCAAATTGACTCAACTCTTCTTGCATAGCATTGACCCAAGAATCTTCAATTAGCGCCTCTTTGTATGTTCGCGGTTCGATCTGCGAAATAAAACAACTTAGTGAAAACTCAGTTTGTAAAGGTGCAACTGTAGAATAAAAACAAATAAGGCCTTGGTCAATGTGTCGTCTGGTGCGGACGCCTGATTGTAATTCTCCAATAATCAACTCCTCTGGATGGTATGAAAGAGTTCTTGACATCACCTCGCCTGGAACATCTACCTCGCATTCCAAATTTGTGACATTTTGATTTGCATCTTGTTCACCGACTGGAATTGTTTGACTTGAAATCTGGATTTGCTCCCCCTCAGAATCTAAATCACCATGATCTAATACTGGCATATTATCATATTCTAGATTATCATTGACTGTCGTCTGATCATCAGGAGCATGTTCATGTTCTGAAGATTGCTGAATATCATCATGTTCTCCAGCATTGCTTGGACCGGCTTCATGATCATTTGAAGTTTGCCATTGACGTCTAGAAGACTCAGCTGGGAACCTTTCCTGTGATGACTCATACTCTCTTAGAATATCCAACTCGTCAAAGAACTCTGGTTCTTCTTCCATGTTAAACGAATCCCACAAAGTGTCATAATTGAATCTCCATGAATCTCCTGGATTCTGTGGTGGCATTGTGTAACCATGACATTCAACATTATGTGCTTCAATAATCCGCTTCAAACTTGGAACAAATACTCGTTTTTATGGACTTGAGTAACCCACGAATATTCCTTCAATGCTCTTTGGACCAAACTTTCCAAAAGGCGCTAGAACTGTGCAGGGAGACCCAAACGGTTCCAGATACTTCAGGTTCGGTTTGCGGTTGTTGATCAGCTCGAAACATGTCTTGTTGAATTTCTTTACTGTGAGAACCCGGTTGAGTGTATAGCAAGTGGCTGACGCTGCTTCTGCCCAAAAGTTGACTGGTAGCTTTGAATCAGCAAGCATCGTCCTGGCCGTTTCAATTAGTGTCCTCTTCTTTCGTTCAGCTACTCCATTTTGTTGCGGAGTATAAGGAGCACTAAATTCTTGCAATATACCTCTTTCTTCACAATACTCTTCCATTCTGTTGTTCTTAAACTCTGTACCATTATCACTCCTGATTCATCTGATTCGAGTTTGGTACAAGTTTTTAATTTTTTTGAACAACGCCATCAAGCTTTCGAATGTCTCATCTTTTGTCTTCAGAAATGATACCCAAGAAAATCTGGAGTAGTCGTCAGTTATTACTAGACAGTAGAGATCACCAGTTATGCTTTTGACGTTCACTGGACCAAAAAGATCCATATAAAGTCTCTCTAACGGTCTTGACACTGAGTTGACTTTCTTTTGAGGGTGTGATTTCTTCTTTTGCTTGCCTTTGATGCAGCTAATGCACTCCCCTTCCAGATGGAAACTTTTCAAATGAACACCAGTTACTAAGTCGTTGTGCACCAGGTGATTCATTTTTCGCAGGTGAATGTGGCCCATCTTTCGATGCCACAATTTCGATTCTTTTTCCGTTGCTCTTGACATGAAGCAATGAGCCTGACCCGTGGTGGTAGTAGCTACGCTCATATCCAACACGTACAGATCATTGACTCTTGGTGCTCTCATGATAATCCATTCTTCAGGAACAACAAATCCTGGTTTCAATATCAAACATTCTTTGTCTGTGAAGTGCGTTGTATACATGCGATCACAGATCTGAGAAATACTCAGAAGATTATTCTCTAGCTCGGCGATGTAGTTCACTCCTTCAAACGTGACATTACCATTAGATAGAGTTCCTTCACCAACTATTCGACCACCTTGATTACCTGCAAATCCCACATATCCTCCATTAAACCCTCGAACATCGTACAATAGGGTTTTCTTCCCTGTAATGTGCCGAGAAGCTCCACTATCCATAATCCAACGTGAAATGGATCTTGGAAGCTCCTGCACATGTCACAAACACTTAGTTAGAGTTTGATGCCACCCACGCCTCTTTTGACTCAGGTAGCTTGACATTTAGGTAAGATTTTGAAGTGTAAAGTGGCGGAAAATTCTTTTCATTCATCTTTAAGCTCTCTTCAGACCCAATCTCAACCTCTTTGTATAAAAAGAAATCATTTTTCGGAGGTTGACCAGATGATTGGTCTTTCTTTGAAACATCTTTCTTTTCAGAAGTAGTAGACTTTTGTGCTTCAAGTTTCTCATAGTAATCCAAAGGTACATGCATCTTCTCTGTTGAAGATGATGATTTTGCGGTCTCAGACACCTTTGGTTTTGGAGAACTTGTGTTCTTTACAACTGATTTTGGCTTCCATGTTTGTTGAGATGATGCAATCCGTTTGTAAAATTTGTCATTTTTAGTTACCACATTCTTTACGGGTTTGGTTTTCTTAACTGTTTCTTTTACAGATTCAACTTTAACCTTTTCATTTTCCTTTTTCAAAAACTTTTTTTCTCAACAATCATTGGAGCTTTTCCTTTTGCATCAACTTTCTTTTTCTGACTCTCAACAACTTCAGTCTTAGGCTTCAAGCTGATACACTTTCGTGCAATGTGTCCAACTTGATTGCATTTAAAGCATGTTCGGGTGTCAACTACCCGACTTGTGTCTTCGGACTGAGGTTGTGAGGCCTTCTTTTCAAAAAAACTCTTCATTTGATTTTGAAAAGATTTTAGATTCTTCGTCAGAAAGTGAACTTGAACTCGAACTTCTCACAAACACCTTCTTCTCAACAAACTTCTTGTTTTGAACATTCATTCTTTGATAATTCTTACCACTCTGATATCCTCCGACCATCTGTTTTGGTTGTTATAGGAAAAACGTGGCGGTACAGCATGTTTTTTATAGTAAGATTTATCTTTTTCAAAATTCAATTGTCTTTCAGAATGTTTCAAACCTTCAATTTTCGATACATCAATCTCAATCAATTTGAACACATTTTTCAATTTCCCAACATTCACATTCTCTAAAGAAAAATCACGTTCCGAATACAACTTATCAGATCCCTCCATCTTGTACATCACAAGATTAGGTTCTTCACTTAAGTTGTTTTTGGATTTTGATTTTGGAATATATTTGTCCAAAAAACATTCATCATCCTCGGTTGTGTCACTGTCGGATTTTTAAACATTTTCAACCATGCTTTTCACAACTTTAGATTGGACACTATCTTCATCGGATGATGTAGTAAATGTGACATCAATCGTGTCTGGAAGCTTAACTTCATTAACTTCTTCATCATTTACCAACCCTGATTTTTTCTTTGAGAAATTATTTAACACTGGTGGTGGAACCTGATGATACCCAACCCCGGTTCCATCTGAATATACATCGTCGCCTGCTTTGTTCTTCCCAATTAGTTTAGGAACGATATGTTGAAGAACAAAACTTGCGGAGTTGTAACTGTTGAGTTTCAACTGGATGCGTTCATTTTCAATTTTAGCTTCTTGAAACTGAAGCTTCAACTTAGCAATCTCATCTAGTTGTTGGTTAATTTGCTCTTCTTTTGCCCTAAGAACTCCGGTCAGTTGCAAATTTTCTTTGTTTATTTTACCATTTCTTTCATCAGAATCTTTTACCGTTCGTTTTTGCTTCTCAAAATTTTCTGAAATTTGACGATTTTCATGAATTAACTTTTCGTTTTTTCTCCTAATTCTTTCTACATCAATTTTATCATTTTCGATTTTCTCAGTTAATACTTTTAATCGTTCATTTGACATCTCTGACTTCAACATCTCTGACTCTTCCTGTCAGTTCTTCGGTCTTTTTACTGCTGAGGTAAGCAAGTGTACTACAAACTTTGCAGTCTTTCATGCAATTTTTGCAGTCACTCTCATTCTTTGCTTTCTTACCTGACTCATTGGTTGCATCATTCGGACTGACCTTGCTTCTAGGCTCAGTTCCAGAACCAAAAACTACCTCTAACTCTTTCGCTGCAAGCACTTTGTCAGCCATGTTCTTCAAATTTTCAGTTGTGAATTCTTGTGACGTGTCAATAATCCCGTCATCAACTTTCTTTGGCTGCGGCTCCTTCTCCTTTTCTTTTTCTTTTTCTTTTTCTTTTTCTTTTACTTCAGCTTTTCCTCCTCCCCACCACATTCTCTGTCTGGCTTCTTCTTCTTCTGCAATTTTCTCGGTGAGAATTTCAACACTGATAGAATCTGGATCAACAGCTATGTTTCCTTTAGGATCTAGATGACATTCTAGATCAGGATCCCATCTATTTGCCCTTTTGGCTTCTTTCCATGTTTGATAGATTTTACTTTTCCTGAATTGAGCTTGCATCTTTCTGTTGATGTATTTCACTTCTTCTGTTCTGGAATCTTTGAAAGGAACAATTTTTGTCACGAATGCATAACCTACTGCATCTTCTTCCGGCAACACATCACTCCAATCGAATCCCTCGTCATCATAAATAACAGCAAGTGCTCTTGACTTTTCCTTGGGAACTTCTTCTATCTGCTTCATTCTGGGGGATTCAGATTTGTTTTGATGATAGATGGCTCTTTTGTAATAATCTTCTCAGAATGGATTTGCCGTATCATCAGCATATGCATTTCGACATTCACATTTAAAATCACCTTTTTGTTTACATTTAAAGCACGTGACTTTTGATTTAAAAACCAAGTTTTGTGGAAGGTCCGCCAATGGAGTGTCTGCCTGTAATCTCCATGAACCTTTGTGCTCTCCTGACCGCACTAGCCATACACCATCTGATATCAATCAACTCCATCTCTTCTAGGTCGATCTGATCATAGTCCTCCTTGGTGAGGTTAGTGTTTCCAATCTTGCCCGCAACAAGGCTCTCGTATGATTCTAAGACAGATGCTAAAAACACCATTTCTTGTTTGGCAGATTCTTCACTGAAATTTTGAGCATTCTTTAGATCCACAGCAATATTACATTGAAACAGATTCTTTGGAACTGATTGACTTGAAGTAGTTAACGATGAACCTCCATGATAACCACTGTTTGAACTTTCTTGATTTGACGTGTTAGAACTTTCTGCTGAGAAAGCTGTCTTAGGGGACACAGTCTTCGGGATCATACTACCTCGATAATACAGCTCAACATTCTGCTGATATGAAGAGTTGTTGACTTTGTTCGATTTTCTGATCTCCAACTCATGACTCTCCAATCTTTCGATTAACAGATCAACCGTCAGTTTAGTTGGTTCCACTGTGTTTTTTAGCATCAAAGCAAAATACTGCCAGTCTTTCTCATCAGGCAGTGAGTCAAACAGTTTGTCAACTAATTCTTCTTGAGTATACACGATTCCGTGTCTTGCAAGTTCCATCTTCAAATGCCCGAATCTTTCAATCATCTTTGTCACAGATTCGTTTTTCAAACATCCAAACAAATCGAATTCTTTTCTTAACAACTTCTTTTTGTTTTTAACAATTTCGGCACTACCCACACATTTTATTTTCAGTTTCTCCCATAGATCTCTAGAATTTGTGTATTCAATCAATGATATAATGTCGTCCCTCATAGATTGATGAAGTAAGGCAACACATTTCTGTTCAGAAACAAATCTTTCTTCTTCATTCTCTTCTATATTTTCATAATCCGTTCTTCCCATATCAAAACCATTCTTCATTGTTTTCCAACTTTGGTATGCAAAAGCTTTCAGCCATTCTTCAAACCTAGTAGCCCATCGGTTGTATTCCTTAATAGCCATTAGCTTGGGCGGTTTTTTGTACGTGCCATAGGCACTGTCAACATTCAAAGAATCAGCAATGGTTTTCTTCGCACTTGACTTTGGAGCATTTTCATTAGTGTTGCTTGATTTATCGTCTCCTATGCTTCCTGTGAAAGCAAAAGCGTCACTGAACGGATTCAGAAAATCATCCATCTTCAAGTACCTGAAACAATCAACAAACACTTAGAAATTTTTTTGAGATTTTTGAAAAACAATTTCAAACGAAATAAATTCCAAGCGAAACAGGTCAAACGAAATGATCCTCAAGCGAAATGAAGCTTTCACGCGAAATGCCAATTTGGTGCGAAATAGTAGTCTTTTAAGCGAAATGACTATTTCGTGCGAAATAGTCAAATGAAATCACACTCTTCAAGCGAAATAGACACTTTTCAAGCGAAATAGCTGCTTTCGTACGAAATGAATGTTGATTTCGTACGAAATGAGATCCAAAGTTTTGATTCCGTGCGAAATGACGTTCTGGAGGTTGATTTCGTGCGAAATGACGTTTCTGATGTTGATTTCGCACGAAATGAGGTTCTTCAATGTTGTTTCCGTGCGAAATGAAAGATTGATTTCGTGCGGAATGATGATGACGTCACTTAATCGGCCTCCATTTTGTCAAATTGATCTCGCTTTTGGTCGATTTTAGGTCCAATTCTTTCAAGGATTCATTAAAACAGTGTTTTACGTAATATATGTGAAATTCAATCCATTTTATCCGTTAAATCCTGATTAATTTTGAAAAGAATGAGTAGAAGTGAGAAAAACTGTTGAAAACAAGCTGAATCGGTATGAACTCTTCGTCCTGAGCTCTGATACCACTTGTTAGATCGATGTGTGACCCGAATGAGTCGTTCAGAAGAGTTTTGAGTCAGAATCAAAGGAGGAATCAGTGATTCTAACTTGATACAGCTTGATGCTCCCTAATTATCTTCTTATTAATGATTTCAAAGCTTTTACAGATCGTTTGACAAACCGGCAGCACCTCGGCTCTGAAATCGGAAAGTTACAAATGAACTAGCAAGCTTGGTATTTATAGACGTGGTATTTCATACGAAATAGTCAAGTATCATTTCGTGCGAAATGACCAAATGTCATTTCGTGCGAAATAGCTACTTGCTATTTCGTGCGAAATGAACCATCCACACTAAAACCCTAATTTCTTAAACACCAAGCTCCATTCTATCCTTTCTAGACACACAACTCGATAAAAACGAAGTTAACAGACGTTTATGCACCAACACCCAAGATCAACCTATTTAACCCCCTCCCATTTAAATTCAGTTTATATAACAACTTAACCACGTTTTTCCAACACCCTGTGATGTTACCGTCAAGCGGAAGAAAGCTCCTAAGTTTGGCCTTACCATGGCAAGCTTCCACCACTTTACACCAAAGATTATGATTTTCAGACCTATACCTCCATCCCCATTTAACAAGAAGAGCCTCGTTGACCTCTATGAGCCTATTTATACCCAACACCCAATCCCAAGCCACCCAGTTCATTTTATTAATATTGCTTGACCCTGCCCAGAGGAATTTTCTCATTTTGGCTTCAAGAGTCTTTATAACCCTAACCGGCGCCTTATATAACGAAAAATAGTATATAGGCAGACTCTCCGACACCGAATTAATCAAAGTAAGCCTCCCCCCTATCGATAAAGTTTTAGCTTTCCACATCGACAACCTTTTATCGAAAACCTCTATAATAGGCGTCCAGTTGTTAATCTATTCATATTATTACCCACCGAAAAACCCAAGTAGGTAAGTGGGATAGAATCCGCCTTGCAACCAATCACGTTACACAAATCCAAAACTTCGCCGTTACCCACCCACAACCCGTAAATGTTAGATTTTTGAAGATTGATTTTTAAACCCGAAACAAAATAAAAAATTCTTAAACATCTTGCCATGTTCTTCACATTTTCCCTCTACCATTCCCCCAAAAGGAGAGCATCACCAGCGTAAAAAAGATAGAAATAATTGGGCCGTTGTTTGGGGTTTTAATCCATCTGAATAACCCTTCGGTCTTAGCTTTGCACAAAATATTAGAAAGACCTTCCATGACCAATAGGAACAGGAACAGGGATAACGGGTCACCCTGTCTGACTCCTTTGGAACAGTTGAATTCAAAAGTAGGGGATCTGTTCACTAGAACCGAGGATCTAGCCGAAACTAGGATTCCTTCATCCATTAACACCATAAAGCCGGGAAACCCATTTGCCACATTATATCTAAAAGAAAACTCCAATTTACATTATCATAAGCCTTTTTAAAATCGATTTTTAAAAGAAAAGCCTTTTTTTTTTCTTTTTTAATCCAAGCAATGAGCTCATTAAGCATTAAAGGGCTATCCAGAATGTATCTCCCTTTGAGAAACGCCGTTTGATTCTCCATAATGATAGATCCAATAACCACTTTTAGGCGATTTTCCAAAATCTTAGATATAGTTTTGCTTGTCAACCCGATCAAGTTTATCGGTCGGTACTCTCTCAGGCCCACCGGATCCTTGTTCTTCGGAATAAGTGTTATGAAAGAAGAGCTACATCCCAACGCTATAGATCCTTGCTTTAAAAGGAGACCAACAACTTATAAAAATCCCATTCAAATAAATTCCAATACCTTTTGATGAATTTGAAGTTGAAACCATCCGGTCCAGGAGCTTTGTCAGAACCACATTCAAACACAGCACTTTTGATTTCTTCTTTGCTAAAAGGAACCATCAGAGACGCTGCCTCATCCTCCGGTAGACGCTTAACATTATGGCAGACGAGTTTATGTCTATGCCTTATTTTTTCCTTGAACGCCCTTTTGAAGAATCCCATAATCTCTTTTTTGATAAAAGAAGGTTTAGCGGTCCACACATCTTCAATCATAATCCCAGGAATATTATTGAAAGCCCTTCTGCTTTTATGAACCCATGAAAGAATGAAGAGTTTTCATCCCCTTCCAAATCCCATCTCACTCTGGCTTTTTGTTTAAGATCTTTGATTTTGTACCTCTCAAGCTCTTTAAGATCCTTTAAGCATTCTATTTTGGCCCATTCCTCCTCTTTGAAAAGAACCCTATCCTCCGACAAATCGTCTAGGATTTCTAATTCCTCCTTAAGGAACAACTCCGTTTCCCCTTCCTTGGATAAAACTTCTTTTTTTCCAAATTTTAATGTTCTCCCTAATCTCCTTCAGTTTCTTAATTAAAACCACGTCTGGCTCCCCAACCCCAACAAAATTCCCACACGTCTTAATAATCACATCGTGAAAATCCTTTCTCTCCAACCAAGAGTTGAAGACTCTAAATGGTTTGGGGCCGAAGTTTTTATCTGAGCAAGTCAAAATAATAGGGCAGTGGTCCGAAAGAAATCTCGGTAACGCACGAAGGCAAGCTACCGACCACTCGGAAAAGAACTCATGGCATACCAAAACTCTATCAATCTTGTTATGTTTGTTACCATTTTTGTTAAACTACATGAATTTCCTACTTTTCATATCGTATTCTCTTAAACCATTTTCATAAATAAAACTATTAAAGACAGAAGCGTATTTTTTATTAAAAATATAATTTTTTTTTCTTTGGTCCTGATGGCGCACCGCATTAAAATCACCTAAAATCACCCACCTCCCCGGGTCATCACCCCCCCCCCCCCCCAATGTCATCCTAAAGCGCCTTTTTAAGATGAACTTTTTGCGGAGCATAAACATTAATAATATTAATATTTAAATTGCCCCCTTTAAAGTCCCCAAAGTTAACAAAAAATTGGAATGCTTAATACAATCGCGTACCTTAAAAACGCTCGGATCCCACATGCTAACGACCCCTCCAGATTTTCCTGCCGCCGGAACGTGGTCCATCTCGAAATTCCCAGCTCCCCAGAATTTCTCGAATTCTATACCAAACACGTCGCTGAACTGAATTTCCTGAAGAACGATTAAGTCAATACCATTCTCCCGTTTCATATTTTTTATCCAACTAGTTTTATTTTTATCCCCCTCACCCAACCCTCTGATGTTAAGAGAAAGGAAATTCATCTATCACCATTTTGAATCCCTTCTTCCCTAATCACATCTTTGATCAAACTCTCATGGTTCTGAAGATCAACACCCACTAGATCTCCCATGACGGATGTTACATTCATCTCCAAATTTACAGCTTCCTCCTCTTCCTCGATGGGCTTCAAATTTAGATCCTTTATCACCTCTGCCACAACATCCTTTTTATTTCCACTTTGTGCGTACTGATCAAACTCCTCGCCTCCTACATATCTCATGTTGACGTCTTCATCGTCTACCTATTCTCCCGTATCTTCACTAACCTCCTAAATTCCAATAATCTCGTTCAAGTCAAAAGGATCATTATTTATAGATCTCTTTTTGGGGCCTAATCAGCCCACTTACCTCTTCCATAGTGTTTATATTATTTTTATATTTTTTGGGCTTCCTCAATTTTTTACTTCCATATTTAGGCCCACTAGAAGTTAGGGGATTTTTAAAAAAATTGAATACCATCTGTCGACACATAACAGTCGCCTCCCCTACTTTTTTCCAATTCTCACCTACCTTCATCTCTTTAATGTGTTCAAAGAATCTAGGGAACTCCACAGTAGCTGAACGGACCTGGCTCTCACTTCTTTCATTGTTACCGATAGAAATAAAAGCATAACTACCCATTGCCTCTTCCTCTTCTCCAACGTTCTTATTCTCAATTTCCCCACCAACATTATTTTCGTTCAACGATCCGGTCAAACTTCCACCCATCGCCAGACTGACCTCGTCGTCGAAACCCACCTCTTTCTCCGTTTGATCTCCCGCCATCGAGCCACCTTCCGAAATGCATTTGTTCCTCGTCACTTTAATTCCAGTCAAGACTCCTACCGCCGCCAGACTGTCCCTCGAAATCGGACAGTCACTTACCACCTCCGGTTGTTTACTCGTAATCGGACAGGCACTTACCACCTCCGGCGGGTCAACTGGCGTCGGCCAAACATCCTCGTAACACTTCTCCATTCCCGGTGCACTATCACTGTCCTAGAAATCTGGCTTCTCCACATCAACATTTCCGTTCAATTTTTGCGACCCATCAACATTCATCGGGCTGTTTAATTCACACCACAGGTCTTCGTTGTTGTTGTGTTTCTCATTTTCGGACAAAAGATCCCAGCCAACACTATCTCCTGACTGACTTTCTTCGTTCTCTAAGGAGTCCAGTATCCAATCTCCCCTCTCTTCCTCAACCCATATCTTGAGTTGTTTCCCATCCTCAACTATCGACACTTCTTCTTCTATCCGTTTTAAAGAGTCCGTCAAGATACACACATAGTCAGAAGATAAAAGATTATCTTTGGGTTGCCGCTGAGTGGCGTGTATGACCTTTCCGAAGCATCTCCTTACTGAATCGAAAATTTCATTCCCGGATAAATGTAGCGGAACACCGTGGATGTTTAACCAAGCAAGTCTCTCGAAAGCGGCCATTTGACCTTTCCAGATGTCTAAATTGTTAAACCACCCAAAAACCGGCGCGTCTGACCGGAAACAATTTGCCTCCTTTTCCGATTTGAAGATAATCAACATATTCAGTCCGCCAGGTATTTGAGATTCGAGTTACCAAACTTTGCTTTCTTCAATAGGACATTCATCTTCCTTAGAGTCCACATGTCCTTTACTTTTCCGAGAATAGCCATTTCGTATAGCTCCACATATGCTTGACGTGATGTCGTGGTCACAATCAAATTTAATCCAATTACTACTAAATAGTTAGTGGCAAGTGGGTATCGAACACAGGGAGTTTGTGGAATATGTGCTATTTGAGAATTTATCTAGATTAACTAAATTGGACTAAATGCAAGAAAATAAAGTTCAAGAGTTGGTTTAATTGGATTGGTTTTTTTAAAACTAATAATGCTAATTAATTTGCGAAATGAAAATTGAGTTTGTAAACAATTTGGAGACAAATGACCATCCTAAGTTTCCGGTTTGCTTCAACAATTGTGTTATCATCCACTAGAAAGAACTACATAGACATAGTTCATGTGTAATTACTTATTGTGATAAAAGGGAACGAAGTACTCAGATTCCTAGAACGTGAGGTTGTTACCCGATGACCAATCAACCCTTACCCAATCCTAATTCTACCCATGATATCTCGATTGCCAACGGCACCAAGAACGTATGGTTTCAAACTAGAATATCACAAGAATCAACAGTTTACAAATAAGCAATCACACACCATGATAAACAAGACATAGATAGAGTTTACCATTATAGAAATATGGAATCAAAACACAATTGTTTCAAACAAACATTCAACCTAGGATGACCATAGAGTGTTTAGCCACGCATGGCTTGACGCAACATCATAACAAAAGTTTTAATGTTCAAAGGAATCACCAACATAAAAACCAAAGATTGCTATTGTTCTTCAAGCTCTCAAATCTCCAAAATTCGTTCACAAGCAGGTAGTAACCGAATGACAATGATAAGTCCCCATAAAACATCTTGAAAGCAGCATTAAATGAGGAGTTACAAGAAAACATCAGTCGGATCCGTAACCTACGGCTCCCAGCCGTAGGTTACGGCTGTCACTGGGTCAACAAATCAGCACGGAGCCGTAACCTACGGCTACCTGCCGTAGGTTATGGCGAGCAGTGAGTCTTACGGCCGGGAGCTCCTGTCTTACGGCTGGTCTTTTTGGCACTTGGTGGGAGCCGTAACCTACGGCAGGGAGCCGTAGGTTACGGTGCCGTATGTTATGCTTTTCTTTGTTTGCTTCGTTACAAGTGGAATTTGCACTTCTTGTTTCCATGATCATTTGGCATCCATCCAAACTTCATATCATCCAACTTTTATGCACTCTAACACCTGCAAATACCAACGCACCGTAGTTACCAAATTCCCACAATTAACCGAATAAAGCATGAGATGTGCACATATTTAGCCCCTTTAAGGGTTGTCCTACGGACCACCCGTCACATCCCCACACTTACCCGTTGCTTGTCCAAAGCAACCCATTCAAAACTATTCACAACCATAAGCGATCAACATGCAAACCAAGCTAAAATGTGCCGACCTTTTACTAACCTTCAATCGTACCACAAGACACCCCCCTCACAAAATTCTCTCGGTGACAAGAATTACTAGCATGTAATGCAAAACCACTCAATGCGTGTGTGTGTGTGCGACAATAAGCTTGTATAAGAATCAAGTTTCCTCCTAACAAATATCTAGCATGCTTATGAATCAAGAAGGACTTACAGGTTATGACGGGGATATGTGTAAAGGTAGGAAAATGGTGGGACATATATGCAAGTAGCTCATTGATTTGACCCGGTTTTTATTTCTACTAAATAAATAAAGCAAACATCACTATATACACAACTTCTTCGACATTCTCAACTACTATTGCACTAAACACTTCTTTATTTTTCTCTCTTTTTTTTAAACACATCAAACTTAACAATATATATAAGAACATCAACATTACATACTGAATCTCCTAAACCGGGTCATTTCAATAGGTAAAATTTTATAGGAAGTAGGCTTGGGTCACAACCGAATGGTTTAAGGCTTAAATGTGGCTTTCTAAGGACCAAACCCCCACCCCTCACAATACCAAGCTCATATATGTAATGTACGAGGTCCAACCCCCAATTCCCACACTCTCACACATCTAGACGAGGCTACCTAAAAGTCCCCTATCATTTTCACAAGCATGCTAATCCTAGGTTTCAACAAGAATTCGTACACAAGTTCTATTAACACAATACACACACCGCCACTCAAAACAAGGAAAGCATCTTTAATAATCATGTGTGGCTCAAACACTCACCAAGAAATGACTAGAAAGGGGTGTCGGTGTGTCATGCGGAACAATGTCAAGTGTTCAATTTCCAACAACTTTTTGCTTGGTTTCACAAAAAATTTTAAAATTCTCAAAAATTTTCCCCCCATCCCCACACTTGGGATACATTGACCCCAATGTATGGTTTTGAGGGAAAGATCGCTCTTAACCAACAATATTAACTTTCGCTAATACTCTCAAATCCCAAATTTCTTTTTGTATTTTTTTTTATATTTTTTAAACAAAATCAAACAAACTAACTACCAATATTTCAAAGCTAAAGAACACAACAAGACTAAGGAAAGAGTACATTGACCTGGTGAAGTTTGCCACAACAGATGTTGTAGATAATCTGACTTCCTATCACCATTTTCACCCAAATATCCGTACATCTTCCCCACACTTGAATGTCGCCATGGCCCTGAAACATAGAAAGATAAAAATAGCAAGATCAATATAAAACCCCGGGTTGCCTCCCGAGCAGCGCTAAGTTTCGAGTCTTCAGCCAGACCGTGCCACCCCCATTTACGGTGGCTCAAAGAAGCGGTTCGTGCCATCTCCATCACTTCCTTGTGCCATTGAGCAAAATGCATCCATCTTGTTTTAACTTGGTGGGTAATAAAATACGCTCTTGCTTGAACCCATATGCTTTTCTTCATGATCCGGTGGGTGATTTCTTCTCATTCTTTGGAACACCTTTTCACTAAACCCACTATCATCTGCCTCAACAAACTCGTAACTAATCATCTTCGTCTGAACATTAAATGAAAACTTACGGTTCTTTTCGGTCATGTTATTGATTCCTTCTCTACAATCAATTTGAGCATTTGCCGTATAGAGAAACGGTCAACCCAAAATCACCCTTTGTTGTGACGCCATCGTGGTAGTAGCATAATCTAAAACCAGAAAATCCACTGGGTATTTGAATTCTCCCAACCGAATCATAACATTCTTAACCATTCCCCGTGGACACCTCCAACTTTCATCCGCCAAGCTCACCATGGTGTCTATATCTTCAAGCGGACCAAAGTCGTATATATCGTATAGATCGCCAGGTAGCACCCTCATGCTTGCCCCGTAGTCCAACAATGCGTGAGGGATTTTTAATTTTCCCACAAGAATAGGCACGATTGGTGCTCCATGCTCTCTGTCCGTTTCAACCTCGGCATCCTTTTCCAAACCTGCATTCACTTGACAAGAAGATGTTAAAAATGTTTCATTGAATTCTCTATTAGGAACGGTACTTACCACATTGATGTTAACACTTTTAATGTTTTTATGATTTATCACCGTGTCACTTGGTAGCTGGCCTTTTACTTTCTTCAAAATTGCCACTTCACTCGCAAGTTGACCCATTTGAGTAGTCAGAGTTTGAATAGCTTTATCACGGGCCTCGTCCTTTTGCATCCGAACTTCATCACGTTGATTCATTCGTTGCATTTCGACTTGCATCGCCTTCAACATTTCCATTACTTCGTTTCCACCCGAAGAGCTTGGACCCGTTTGATATTGCCTTTGAAATCCTTGGTTTCCTTGGAAATTCGGGTAAACTTGATTTGAAGGGTTCCCATACCGCAAGTTTGGGTGGTTCCTCAACCCGGGGTGGTAAGTGTTAGAATTCATATTGTTGTAATTTCTACCACCCCCTCCTTGACCTTGCACAACATGAACCTCTTCGTATTGCCCATCACCTCCTTGGCAATTTTCAGCCGCATGACCTATTTCATTGCAAATAGCACAAACATCATAAATTTGATCAGAAGTTTGTACATTACCATCATCAATCGCATGCACTTGTGTTCGGGTAATGGCCGGTCATGCTCTCCTTGATGATTGAGCTTTTCTCTTAGAAGTAATGGCCATTTGTTCCAAAAACTCCCAATCATCATTCTCATAATTTGTGCCAAAAGTCCCATTTGTAATGGACATTAAATCACGCGCATCCTCGGCACACAACCCCTCATGGAAACATTCATCAACTCCCAAAGCTCAATTCCATGGTGCGGACAATTTTTGATCATCATATTAAAGCGCTCGAAGGCTTCATGGAACATTTCGCCTTGTTGTTGTTGGAAACTCCTCAACCCCTTCCTAGCATCATTGGTCTTTTGGGCAGTATAGAATTCGTCTAGGAAAATTTGTTGCATTTCCCCCCAAGTGTAAATAGATGTCGAAGGAAAAGTGTAAAACCACTTCTTTGCCTTATCTTCCAAGGAGAATTGAAACAAAACCAACTTCACATCATCGGCCGAAAAACCTTGACTCCCAAGAGTGTTACAAATTGAGTCATAGGCCTCCAAATGAAAATAAGGTTCCTCCGTTGCTAGACCCTTATATTTCGGCAAACTTTGTAAGATGCCTTGGTTGTTATCAGGAATAACCACCGGTGAAGGATTGTGAGTAATCACCGTCCTAAAATGCGCTTTAATACCCCTTGCATGCTCTCTAAGATGCCTCCTTGGTACACCAAACCTACCCCTTGGATGAACTCCCATTGGTCTTGGTATATGCCCTTGTGATACATTTGGTTGTTGAAATTGTTGTTGTGGCATGGGTGGGTTTTGAATTGGCCTTTGGAATTGTTGTTGAACATTCGGTGGACGAACTTGTTGCAATGGTACCGGACGTTGCAATTGTAGCCCTTGTGGCCTCGGCCTCACATGTTGAGGTATGAGTTGTTGTTGTTGCACTCCACCAACATTTGGAATCACTTGCATTTGGCCTTGCATATAACCGAATTCCCCTTGATCTCCATCACCCCCATAAGCATACCTGTCTTCATCAAAACCCTCAAACTCCTCAAATCCTTCATCATACCCATCTCCTTGAATTCCCGAAGATTGCCCGAATGGAAGAGTCGAGTATTGGAAACCCGACTGGTTTGATGGTCGAAACGATGTAGCATGGACAATGGTCGAGTTTGATGCCATGGTATAGCTTGAATATGATGGACCCTTACCCGGAAAGTAATGAGATAATGGTGGTATAGTAGTGGAAGGATTGAAGGTAATGGTTGGTTTTTCTTGAGTAGTAATGGGTTGTGTGGTGTTGGTTGGTGTGACATTTTGAAGTATGGTGGGTTCGGTAGTATTTGTTGGAATGGTGGTATTTGGTGAAGGTTGAGTGGTTGATGGTACAAAGGGTTGAGCAGGTTCACCCGTAGTGGGTGGTGGTGGTGGATCCCTATCCATGTATCGAAGTGGTGTAATAGGTGTAATTGGTGTTGTTGGTGAACCGCTGATTGTATTTTCCCTTAGTAAAATCCTATTTGCTCGCAAAGTTCGCTCGATTTCTGGATCAAACACTAGTGGTGAAAGCTTGTGAGAGCTTCTAGTACGCATGCACCTGTAAATACCTGCACACTAACACACCCCGAGTAAACCAGAAAAATAACAAACTTAAGAAAAGAACAAAAATAACACACGTTGCGCACTACTCCCCGGCAGCGGCGCCAAAATTTGACGTGATGTCGTGGTCACAATCAAATTTAATCCAATTACTTCTAAATAGCTAGTGGCAAGTGGGTATCGAACACAGGGAGTTTGTGGAATATGTGCTATTTGAGAATTTATCTAGATTAACTAAATTGGACTAAATGCAAGAAAATAAAGTTCAAGAGTTGGTTTAATTGGATTGGTTTTTTTAAAACTAAGAATACTAATTAATTTGCGAAATGAAAATTGAGTTTGTAAACAATTTGGAGACAAATGACCATCCTAAGTTTCCGGTTTGCTTCAACAATTGTGCTATCATCCACTAGAAAGAACTACATAGACGTAGTTCATGTGTAATTACTTATAGTGATAAAAGGGAACGAAGTACTCAGATTCCTAGAACGTGAGGTTGTTACCCGATGACCAATCAACCCTTACCCAATCCTAATTCTACCCATGATATCTCGATTGCCAACGACACCAAGAATGTATGGTTTCAAACTAGAATATCACAAGAATCAACAGTTTACAAATAAGCAATCACACACCATGATAAACAAGACATAGATAGAGTTTACCATTCTAGAAATATGGAATCAAAACACAATTGTTTCAAACAAACATTCAACCTAGGATGACCATAGAGTGTTTAGCCACGCATGGCTTGACGCAACATCATAACAAAAGTTTTAATGTTCAAAGGAATCACCAACATAAAAACCAAAGATTACTATTGTTCTTCAAGCTTTCAAATCTCCAAAAAATCTCCAAAATTCGTTCACAAGCAGGTAGTAACCGAATGACAATGATAAGTCCCCATAAAACATCTTGAAAGCAGCATTAAATGAGGAGTTACAAGAAAACATCAGTCGGAGCCGTAACCTACGGCTCCCAGCCGTAGGTTACGGCTGTCACTGGGTCAACAAATCAGCACGGAGCCGTAACCTACGGATACCTGCCGTAGGTTACGGCGAGCAGTGAGTCTTACGTCCGGGAACTCCTGTCTTACGGCTGGTCTTTTTGGCACTTGGTGGGAGCCGTAACCTACGGCAGGGAGCCGTAGGTTACGGTGCTGTATGTTATGCTTTTCTTTGTTTGCTTCGTTCCAAGTGGAATTTGCATTTCTTGTTTCCATGATCATTTGGCATCCATCCAAACTTCATATCATCCAACTTTTATGCACTCTAACACCTGCAAATACCAACGCACCGTAGTTACCAAATTCCCACAATTAACCGAATAAAGCATGAGATGTGCACATATTTAGCCCCTTTAAGGGTTGTCCTACGGACCACCCGTCAATGCTTTTGCAAATTCGGACACCACCACCTCTTTCTTATTATTGGGCAAATGATGATTACCTGTCAAAATGCCGGCATAAGAATTACCGTCGGTAACAAAAGACTTGAGGTTGGCCCCTTGTTCTTTGTAATCTTGATGCCTAAATCTCTGCTTTACGTTTCTAAACTCCTTTTCTGCCTTGTTGTCCTTTGAGAATCTAGCTATGTTTATGAAAAGTCTGAAGCTTCCAATCCAAACATTCTTCATTGATTTTTCAAGCTCCGTCGCGTTCTTTATCCCGGAGAAACTTACCAAACCGAACCGGAATCCATTTTTGTCCCTCTTTCTAGCAATGTACACCCCCTCGATCTACCCGAAACCTCCGAAAAACTCGGTAATGTCCTTTGAACTGCATCTCTCCGGCAGCCTTGCGACGTAGAACTTCGTTACTTCATTCGCACTCGATCTCCGGCCGTCCATTTCTGCCGGTCTTCCATCCGCCGTCTCTTATCCACCTATGTTTGAAGATGCCTTGAAATTGGTGAAATTCATTTTTGATTCAATATTTACACTACAAGAAATAAGGCATTTAGCGATTAACCCTGTATCGACGAAATTTTTCGTCGCCATAGGTCAGGTATAACAACGAAGTTTAGTTGCTATAGATTTTCCAAGAAATAAGGCATTTAGCGACTAACCCTATAGCGACCAAATTTAGTCTTTAAAGGTGAAATTGTAGAAAATTATAGAAACCCGATTGAGACTAAAAATAGTCGCTGTAAGTCAATCTATAGCGAGGCCTATATAGGGACGATAATTGCACCCTGTTACGACGGATCAATAGCAACGACCCTGTTGCGTCTAATTTTGGTCGCAATAGGTTACAGGGACAGAATTTCGTCGCGAAAAGTCTTTTTTGGGTCGTCGCTAAAGGTCCGATTTCTTGTTAATATGTTATTTAGTACCTCGTTTGATTTTTCGGAAATAACTTTACAAACAAGAAAAGTTAAATACAGTTGGTTCCCTTGCTTTCGGTTATCCATATTTCTAGCTGTGTCAAGTGCACAAAAAATATGTGGCACTCATTAATTAAATACAAAATTCTCCACTTCGTCACCTCAAACGTCATGTGATTGGCCACAAGCTCCACACTATATAAAACCCATTTATACAGCTCGAAACTCATAACCGTCCATAAGTGGCTCAACTTGATTCAAATCCTACGCAACAATGACCAAGCTTATTCCTCAAACTCAACCTCACTTCCTCGTAGTAACCTTTCCAGCCCAAGGTCACATTAATCCAGCTTTCCAGTTCGCTAAACGACTCATCCGGTTAGGTGTCAAAGTCACCTTCGCCACCACTGTCTCCACCCACAACAAAATCCGCAAAGCTGGCCAGCTACCGGAAGGTTTCGACTTTGCGGTTTTTTCAGATGGGTTTGATGATGGGTACAAGCCCATGGTGGATGACACCACAGTATACCTGACTCAGTTGAGGAGCCGGGGAACACAGAGCTTGAAAGAAACCATTCTTTCTAATGCTGAAAATGGCACTCCGGTCACATGTTTGGTCTACACCCTCCTCCTTCCGTGGGCTGCTGAGGTGGCACGGGCTCTTAACGTGCGTTCAGCGATGCTTTGGATCCAACCCGCTTCAGTATTGCGTGTCTACTACTATTACTTCCATGGGTATGTTTAATTGTATATAGTAATCCTACATTAGTTTTTAGACGGCCGTTTGAAGGTTAGCGCTTGCGTGATAGCCCCATTTTTTAAAACTCTATTTGAGGATTCGTCAAACAATCCTTTAAAAGGTTAGGGCTTGCGTCATATCCACTATTTTTAAACGTCTGAGGATTCGTCGAACAACCATTAGGGTTTTCGTCATAGCCCTACCTTTACTTTATTAGTTTATCTCACATTGGCTAGATATATGGTTTTACATGGTTTCCTTCTTGTGTATATTTAGGGTTTCCTATTAATATATTTATTCACATATCTTCTCATTACTTTTACAGGTATAAAGAACTGATTGGGGACGATTGTACTGAACCATCATGGTCCATCAAATTACCGGGGTTGCCACTGCTCAAAATTCGTGACCTCCCATCCTTTTGTAACCCTTCAAACATTTACGATTTTGCACTGCCTTTGTTCAAAGAGCAGTTTGACGCATTGGATTCGGAAGAGAAGCCTACAATATTCGTGAATAGCTTTGACGCGTTGGAAGAAGAGGCGTTGAAAGAGATCGATGGCAAACTAAAGATGATCGCGGTTGGACCGTTGATTCCTTCGGCTTTCTTGGACGGTAAGGATCCATCTGATAAGTCTTTTGGTGGAGACCTGTTTGAAAAGACCAAAGACTATGTGGAATGGATGGACACACAGCCAGAAGGGTCCATTGTTTATATATCGTTTGGTAGCATAATTATGTTGTCAGAGAAACAAAAGGAGGCAATGGCGCATGCTTTGTTAGAGTGTGGGAAGCCGTTTTTATGGGTGATTAGAGAAAAAGATGGAGAAGAAGAAGAGGAACTGAGTCGTATGGACGAACTCGAACAGCTAGGTTTGATAGTTCCATGGTGCAGTCAACTAGAGGTGTTGTCACACCCGTCTTTAGGTTGTTTTGTGACGCATTGTGGATGGAATTCGACGCTTGAAAGTATAACTTGTGGGGTTCCGGTTGTGGCATTTCCTCATTGGACAGATCAGTCGACAAATGCGAAGCTTATCGAAGACGTATGGGGAACGGGAGTCAGGGTGACGAGTAACGAAGACGGAGTGGTTGAAGGCGAGGAGATTCGAAGGTGCGTAGAAATGGTAATGGGAGGACATGAAAGAGGAGTGACAATGAGAAAGAATGCAAAGAAGTGGAAGGATTTAGCAAGAGAGGTAATGAAAGAAGGTGGATCTTCTTATATGAATCTCAAGGCTTTTGTCGAAGAAGTTAGAAGTTCGACTCATGACAAAGTGGTTAGGATCTCGAGCAAAGAAGTGAAAGCTCTGGAAGCCAAATTGGAATCTGTTATATGATTGTAATAATAATTTATGGTAGAATTTTCTGTTGTTAGTGGATTTTTTTAATTATAGTAGTAGGGATATGAAAATATGTCAAATGTGTGTGACTATTGTTATTATAATATTAAGTGGTTGTGAATTGTGACTATGAAATCCAGATGGGTAGAATGGATGCAACTGTAAACTTTAACTACGTACCAATTTGGTTGTGTCAAAATCATGGTACAAATGATGATAAATGACAAGAAAAAAATACGGATTTTCCTGTTTTCTGAATCTAGTGGAGATGCTTATCAACCTGACTTCTTAGCCCCCACCCAAATCAATGGCTAGGTGACAAAGTCCGGATTTTTGTGGCTACGGGCGGACATCATGCATGTGGGAACGAGTTTGTAAGCGAAGTCCATAGGTGAAGCCCGAATGTTACTCGAAAATAATTGAACCGTAAAATTAAGAAAATAATCCTTAAATATTATGTTACTCGAAATTCTCTCTCAAAAACTTTCTAGGCGTGACACTTTTTTTAGATTCTACTGACATTGTTACACTTTTTTTTTGGGTTTGAATAACAGATTTTTCAGATTTTATGAAGTGTAAAATTTTAGAAATTATAATTTACGAGGTTTTTTAATTTTAATGCACGTAAAAATATGTTACACGTTTTTATATAAAGATTTATGTGTAACAAATTTAGCTGTTACACGTTTTTGTGTCCGACAGGAGAGATAAGTTGCAAAAACCTGTTACAACTTTTTGCAAAGTGTAACATGTATCTGAAAAAGTAGCTTTTGTAACAATCCAATCTCCACCATAGATTAATTAGATGGATTAGATGAGGGTTTTCCAAATTTCTTAAAGACACATGGGTTTTCTTTATATGATCATCATATACAGAGAGAGAATCATAAGAAAACCACATATAAATGAGAAAACTAAAAAACTAATTAAAACGCTTAAAAAACATGCCAATTTTTTTACAATTTTTTTATAAAATTTCGCTACTTTTTATGTATAAAAACCTTTTTTTCAAAAAAAAAAAAAAAAAACTTGTACTGCACTTGTGTATTATATGTGTACTTATGTGCATTATATGCTTACAGTTAACTTTTGAGTTCAGTTTAACTTTTAGGGTTAGGTTTTTTGGAGGTTTAGGATTAGGATTAGGATTAGCTTTTTGGGTGGGGGGGGGGGGAGTTTAGCTTTTTGTGTACATATTTTAAAATACTCGCCAAAAAATACTAAATACCTTACATGAAAAACAGTAACGAAGTACAAAACGCCATATATTTTAAAACACCATATATTTTAAAACGCCGTATATTTTAAAACGCCAAACATAAAAATAAGAAAATAAACCTTCAGAGAAAGTTTATGCATCACGTGTCACATGCCTAACCGATGTCTCGTTTCAACAAATACAACAGAAATAGCCTTCTTCATTCCTGGATCTTGGTCAGTGACAACAACTTTTGGTTGAGAACAACGGCTTTTAGAAAAACTCTCAACAACCATATATACGTATCAGCAGTTTCTGACGCCAATAATGCAGCACCAAATATAACATTGCAGTGGTGATTGTCTATACCAGTGAACGGTACAAACACCATAGAGTATCTGCATATGAAAACGCCATTGAGAAAATGAAACGATAACAAAATGCCAATGCATGTAAACAGTGAAAAACGCCAATGCATGTAAACTGTGAAAAACGCCAACGCATGTAAACAGTGAAAACGCCAAAAGAACAGAAAAATAGAATTATAAATATTACTTGTTGGAACGATACGTGGCGTCAAACGAAATCACACCCGTCTTTAGATTGTTTTGTGACGCGTTGTGGGTGGAATTCGACGCTTGAAAGTATAACTTGTGGGGTTCCGGTGGTGGCATTTCCTCATTGGACAGATCAGTCGACGAATGCGAAGCTTATCGAAGACGTATGGGGAGTGGGAGTCAGGGTGACGAGTAACGAAGATGGAGTGGTTGAAGGCGAGGAGATTCGAAGGTGCGTAGAAATGGTGATGGGAGGACATGAAAGACGAGTGACAATGAGAAAGAATTCAAAGAAGTGGAAGGATTTAGCAAGAGAGGTTATGAAAGAAGGTGGATCTTCTTATATGAATCTCAAGGCTTTTGTAGAAGAAGTTAGAAGTTCGACTCATGACAAGGTCGTTAGGATCTCGAGCAAAGAAGTGAAAGCTCTGGAAGCCAAATTGGAGTCTGTTATGTGATTGTAATAATAATTTATGGCAGAATTTTCTATTGTTAGTGGAACCTTTTAATTATAGTAGTAGGGATATAAAATGTGTCAAGTGTGTGTGACTATTGTTATTATAATATCAAGTGGTGGTGAGTTGTGACTATGAAATCCAGATGGGGTAGAATGGATGCAACTGAAAACTTTACTACGTACCAAATTGGTTGTGTCAAAATCATGGTACAGATGACGATAAATGACAAGAAAAATTACGGATTATCCTGTTATTGAATCGAGTGGTGATGCTTATCAACCTGACCTTGACGGTGTGAGGTAGGGATGAGCTCGGTACCGAACCGGTACCGAAAATCTCCAAAAGTAGATACCGGTACCGAATATACCCGGTTCGGTACCGGTATTTGAGGGTAAAAACCAGTAAATACCGATACCGAACGGGTACCGTACCGGACCGGTACCGAATCGGTACCGAAAATGCTAAAAGTCGGTACAGAATCGGTACCGAAAAAGTACCCGGTTCTGTAAATTCGGTACCGGTACCGGTTCAGTACCGGTACCGGGAACGATTTGCTCATCCCTAGTGTGAGGAGCGGCCTAGAGCCGGCGAGGGCCGGCGACGCCCCAACACAGTGCCCCCTAGGTCTGTCCCCGTCGTTGGCGTCCTCCCGAAGACGTTCTCGTCGGGCCTCTCTCTCTCTCTTCTTCTTTAAACACACACACACACACACACATATATATATAGGGTAAGGTTCATGCGAGAACCACCCTTATTGCGAGAACCGCGAGAACCAATGTGAACACAAAATAAATTCTAAAAAAAATCAATAAAACACTCAAATTTTTTTTTTTAAAAATTTTTTTTCAAAAAATCGCTATATTTCGTTACCATTAAAATTTTTTTTTTTTTTTTGAGTAACAGATATCTATGCACATGTGCATATGTATCATTACTTCGACAAATTCGATAATACGTTATCAGGAATAGACAATTGCACTTTAATTTACAATACTATTCGTAATACACTACTTTTTACATTATCAATATTTAAAATGCACATGTGCATCATTAGGTATAACCATGATATAACGTGTTTTGGTACAAAAAGTTTGTGATTTTGAATGGAGAAGTAAGCTCATATACATGTTTTTTGTTTAGTTATATCTAGTGGTTGATGGTTTGGTTATAGTTGTCAATTTATGATGTAATATGTTGATTGGATGGTATAAATGGTGTTTACATACATGTAATAAAGTGAAAATATCGGTAATGGTATTGTATTATTGATGATAGGAGGTAATGGTATTGTATTATGGATGGTAGGAGGTAATGGTAGTGTATTATGGATGGTATAATAGATGAAAGGGAAAGTGTATTCAAAGTAGTGTACCAAAACACCTAATTTCATGTTGATACATATAAATGCACATGTGCATTTCTAATATTGGTAATGTAAAGAGTAATGTATTACATATGGTAGAGAAAGTAGTGTACCAACACACCTTATTTCATGTTGATACATATAGATAGTAATGTAAAAAGTAGTGTATTATACGTGGTAGTGTAAATGAAAGTGCAATTTTCTAATATTTGTAATGAATTACGGAATTTGTCAAAGAAATTATACAAATGCACATGTGCATGGACAACTATGACTCGAAATTTTTTTTTTTTTTTTTTTTTTTGAAATTTTTTTTTATTTGTAAACAAAATATAGAGATTTTTACAAAAAAAAAAATTAGTAAAAAAAAAATTTTTTTTTGGTGTTTTTTAGATTTTTTAGGTATTACTGTTTGTGTTCACACTAGTTCTCGCGGTTCTCGCAATAAAGGGTGGTTCCTAACGGATCTTTGTCCTATATATATATATAGGTAGAGGATCCTGTAAAAAGTGCTCAAAGTGTGAGAAGTGTAAGAAGTGTATTATAACACTATATATAATACTATATAACACCATATAAACACCGTATAACAATATGTAACACCATATAATACCATATAACACTATATATCATTATATAACAAATATAACACTATAGGTTGTCTGATAGCATGTCTATGATAGATGTATAGTGTTATATTTGTTATATAACGTTATATAGTGTTACATAGTGTTATATGGTATTATATGGTGTTACATATTGTTATACAGTGTTTATATGGTGTTATATAGTATAATATATAGTGTTATAATACACTTCTCACACTTCTCACACTTTAGGCCCTTTTTACAGTATCCTTACCTTATATATATATATATATATATATATATATATATATATATATAGGTCCATACTCCACACCCTATGTCCATCCCCTTAAGGCTTATCCTCACACCCGTTTACGTGTACGCCTACATGATGGAGCATCCTTTGAGGACTACCCTCCTCACACCAAGTAGTCTTAGCCCCCATCCAATGACTAGGTGACAAAGTCCGGATTTTTATGGCAACTGGCTGAGTAATTTTTCATTTACATTGGAAGGTGCTATATTAATTTACATGCAAGTTTTTTTTACATTGATGTAAATGTTTCTTACATTTGATGTAAATGAGAAAAAAATGTTTAGGTTTTGGATTTTGAATTATATTACGTTATATTTATGTGTATTTTTTTGAACGAATATTACCTATATGATTTTTATATTTTACATCGGTGTAAATAAAAGAGATATGATCTAATAAATGAGGGGTTATGCAATAGCGATGAGAGAGAAAAATTGCGGTACAAACTTCCATGAACGAGTTTGGTTCCTCGATCACACCATAAACACAACAAACTTGTGTATGGTCATAGGACTTTTTTTTTTTAACGGCTGACAAAATATTTTATTCAACGTAGCAAGAAGCTACCACCAAATATACATGAGTTTTACACCAAAATAAGAACAAATGCACCAGTTACATAATTACTTAGCGGCTAATTTTAAAGTTGCTCCATTCCTCCCATGTTAGAGACGCCAACTTAGAGCGATTCTTCACCCACAAATACGCCAAAGCTTTTATTTCATCCAGATTCTTAACCCAGTTTGGTGCTTTTTGATGGAATACGGCATCGTTCCTTGTCTTCCAAATGCTCCAAATTGTGACCAAAGTGACCGCGTGCAACGCCTTTTTCATCTTGGCTGAACCCGAACATACCTCATGAAGAGTGATAATATCCTTTACCTCGAAGGCTATAATCGGAGGGATCCTACACCAACTCGCTACATTTTGCCATATCAATTGAGCAAACTGGCACGCCACAAAAATATGTTCACTGGTTTCATCATAATTCCCACACAAGACGCACGTTCGGTCTTGCACCGGGACGTTCCGAACCGCTAAAGCACATCTAGTCAGTAAACGTTCCATTTCTGCCCTCCACGCCACGATACCAACTTTTTTGGGGACCCAATTATTCCACTCAAACACTTTATCAGGTTTCACATGATTAGCCGCACTTAAAGTTTTTTTATGTCTGATACTCTAAACAAACCTGAGCCGTGAAAATTCCACTTCCATAAGTCTGTTCCGCTGGACATGTTAAGGCTATTTAAACCACTTATCAGGCCCACAAGCTGATACAGTTGGCTACTCTGGACTGCATCCAATACCGAGGTCGACTAGGCCCAATTAAAACCCAGGCCTGACCCATTAAGCGACAATCGATCTTGAACCAAACAGTCTTTATGTGATTCAGCTCTGAACAGTTCTGGGAATTTAGTATAAAGCGGAACCGAGTCTGCCCAGCAATCCAACCAAAAACTTATATTCTTGCCATCACCCAAAACCGCCGATGTTGCCTTATATAAGTCTAAATCCGCTTGTAGAACATTCCGTATATTAACAATACTTTTCCACGGCCCGGCTATAGACATTTTCGAAGGAATATTTCTCCAACCTCTCGAGTTGTGATGTATTGCCCAAACCACGCACCTCCACATTCCATTCTTTTCCGTTTTAAACCTCCACCACCATTTTGCCAACATCGCTAAATTAGCATCCCTTAATGATCCGAACCCCAAACCCCCATATTCCACCGGGGCAATAGTTTTTTCCCACGCAACCCAATTCATTTTGGCCTTTTCCTCCGACCCACCCCAAAAAAATACTCGTCTAATTTTATCAAGAACATCCAACACTTTTAGCGGTGCTTTAAATAAGGAAAAAAAGTAAGTGGGTAGGGAATTAAGCACGAATTTTATGAGTGTAATCCTTCCACCATAAGATAATGTTTTAGCTTTCCACAACGAGAGCCTATTTTTAAAAACTTCAATAACCGACTTCCAATTCTTTTCCAGATTCATATTTGCTCCGACTAACATACCTAGATGTTTAAATAGAAACACTCCTTTTTTACATCTTAACATATTTGCCATCCCTTGTATTTCATGATCCTCTACCCCAATCCCGTATATGCTACACTTCTCCAAATTTACTCTTAACCCCGAAGCCAAATAAAAACATCTCAGCACTCTTCTTAAATTATTAGCATTCAATAATGACCATTCCCCAGTGAAAATCACATCATCGGCATACATAAGATGTGACAGAGACGTACCTTCATCAGAAATCTTAATGCCATTAAATAGGCCCGCTTCGGTGGCTTTCTTCATTATTCCAGACAGAGCTTCCATAACTATCACGAACAGGAATGGTGACAACGGATCCCCCTGTCGCAGCCCGCGGGAGCAATCAAACTCCCTAGTTGGAGACCCATTCACCAGAACTGAGGCTCTAGCCGAGTACAGTGTTGCCATAACCCGAGCCCTCCATCTGCTAGGGAACTTCATCTGATCCATTATCGAATTCAGAAAAGCCCAGTTCACCGAATCATATGCCTTATTTATATCCACCTTGAAGAACATCCCCTTCCTCTTTGTTTTCTTAGCCCAGCTTAACACTTCATTGAGCACCAGTGGACCATCCATAATGTTTCTACCAGCCAAGAAAGCCGGTTGTTGTTCCGAGATCAACTTCCCTAGCACCTTTTTAAGACGATTCACTAGAACCTTCGAAATTACTTTATTTACCACCCCAATAAGACTAATCGGCCTAAAATCCGCTGGGCTCACCGGATCCTTCACTTTCGGAATTAAGGCAATGAAAGACGAAGAACAACACTTATTGATGGTCCCGACCCTGAAAAATTCATTAAATATGTTGAGAAAATCTACCCGGAGTACTGACCAACATTTTTTCACAAACTTGAAATTGAACCCGTCTGGGCCAGGAGCACGGTCCCCCTCACATTCCCAAATTGCTTCCTTAATTTCCACTTCAGAAAAAGGGGCCTCCAACATCCTTGCATCCAAGTCTGAAATGGTAGCTAAATTGGGACATACCAACTCCGGCCTGGTTGGCATCGGCTCTGTGAATTGGTGAAGAAAAAAATCATATAGAGATTCTTTTATAGACAATGGATTCGTAACCCAAACGCCATTAATCATCAACCCATTCAATCTATTAGTGCTTATGTTTGAGTTAACAATATGGTGGAAATATGCCGAATTCTCATCACCATCCACAGCCCATTTAGATCTGGATTTTTGTTGTAGGTCCATTTGTTTAACCCGATCAAATTCAGCCATAAAATTCCTACACTCCGCCCTTTCCAATAATTCCTCCTCCGATAACACTCTTACTTCCGCCACACTTTCAATAGCAGCTAGCCGACTCTTTTTCCCATAATAAGCACCTTCCCTTCTAACCTTTTCCACTTTAAGCCAAGCCTTTATGTTGTTTTTCAACCATCTCAGTTTAATCGCAAGTGCCAAATCTGCCGGTCCCGAAAAATGAAACATATTACTTCTTTGCAACACATAATCTAGGAAACCAGGAAATTCAAACCAAGAATTGAAGAACCTGAATGGAATATGACCAAAATCGGATTACACAGTCGACAACACGATCGGTCGATGATCCGAGGCTTCCCTTTCTAATGCAATTACTGCTGCATTCGGCCATCTTTCCTTGAACCCAAGGCATACCAGATATCGATCCAATTTACTCAGTTTAGTCCCGTTATCTGATATGTAGGTAAAGCTGCCCCCATCCATATTATACTCCTTCAGGCCGGCCGAAAGAATGAAGTTATTAAATGTCTCCGCATTTGCTTCGACAAATTCTGAGTTCATTCTTTCACTAGAGTCTCGTACTTCATTAAAATCCCCCATCAACACCCAAAGCCCTTGTATTGTATTCCGAATATTAATCAGTTCTAACCATAATGCCCTCCTCCCATTTGAATCATTTGGAGCATATACATTAATCAAGTTAATCAAGCACCCATTTTGAACCAATCTTCCCGAAACCACAATATAGTGTCGGTTATGAATTAAATTAACACACCTGAATACTGATGGACACCAGATGCACGCCAGACCCCCAGATCTTCCAACCGAGTTGACCACTGCAATCTTGAATTCTGCTCTGCCCCAAAACTTACTAAACATAAACAAATCAGAGTCCTGTAATTTTGTTTCTTGGATAGACAGGAAGTGAATCCCATAGCTAGTCTTCAGTCCGCGAATCCAATCCGATTTCCGATTACACCTAACACCTCTTAAATTCACTGATAAACAATTCATTGGACACAGCTGTTAACACCTTCTTCAGCAACTAGGCTCTCTGTGGCAGCCACAAATCCATTTAAATTGATACCAATAACTGATCCAACATCAATTGTTGCATGAACTTCCGAGTCCACACCCTCTCCCGAGGTCCCATCGATAACAGTAGCCGTACGGAACAGGTCCCCCATCGATTCCCTTTGCTGGTCTCCAGTGGTATTTTCCCCATCGTCAGCACCGTACTTTCCATTTATCGGCGTATTAAGATCCAGAGGTTCATTGCCCTGCTCTTGAGACTGGTAAAAAATCCTCTGAGATGGACCTTGAGTGGACCCTAACGATGGTGGGCTTAATACACTTCTATTTCTTTTACCCAAGTTAACACCTGGTGTTGGGCCATCATTTACAAAAGAGTCATTGGGCCTGGCTAATAACTCTTCTTGATCCAAATTACTAGGCCCACTAAAATTATTATTCTTTAAAATATCGCCGTCACCATCATTAATGATATTGGAATCATGCATCATCCTATCCATTTCCCCATGCAAAACAGATCCATTCACGACAAAATTCAAATCCGACTTCCTTTGGTTATCCACCGACTCTTGATTTTCCGATGTCTTTTCATGTTCCCCTCGACTTCCCTGCTCCGTACCAACCGGAGAGTCTATCTTTTTTTTCCGGCACCGGAGAGTTAACTTCATCCATCTTGATCTCTCCTTCCTCAAAATCCTCCTCATCCTCCAAATCCACTGGATCCTTATCAGATTCTGAACCCGAAACCGAGTCAGAATCACTTGATTCACTCGATGATTCATCGATGAAACTAGGGGCCCATCTCTTAGAGTATTCCGAAACCCAGATAATGAAGCTCTTATTATCCCACTTAATCACCACAGATTCCTCTATTTTGGATTTTTGAGACGTTAAAACTTTAATCAAGCCGAATGAATTATCTTCCTCCTGCAACGAGAAAGCAGAAGGTTGAACTAAGTCGCCAAACAATCCTCCAATTCTATCGAACAAAGTATTATCTCTGATAAGAAACGGTACACCCGTAATTCTCAGGCTAACAATTCGACTAAACGGTATATCTTCCCCATTCCAAAGGTTGAACTTAGAAAAAACCTTTAAAAATGATGGTCCAGAATTCTCCACAGCCGCACTTGCTACTGCACGGTCCTTAAAGGTAATAATACTGGTAAAACCTCCAACGTATGACAGGCCAAAATCCAGCAAGCCCTCTTCTTCCAATAATCTTCTTATATTCTTCAATGTCCACTCATCCTTAGCATATCCAACAACCGACCTGCCAATGCAGTGTAACGGATATAACGAACCTTTGCCCTCCAAAATTAAAGTTTTAGCACCTTGATTCCCCATTTCTTTCCTGCCTCTAAGCATATCCGCGTACGACGTTCCGTTCTGCATGCCCCCACTCACATTACTAGGCTGTTGAACATTTGAGGGGAATTGGACATCAAACTCCCCACCATACGTAGCATTGTTAGGGGGCTGGTAAGACTCTTTTGGCCTCCATTCATTCCGACCGGCTGTATTCGGACCAAAATTGAATCGTTTATGGTCCTTATCATATTTTGCTAAGGACACATAAGCCTTTAGTCCAAACATCTTAACAGAATTCATCAACCCAATAGTTGCCTTTATATCCTCAACCCCAACGTACCTTACAAAGCCAAAACATTTCCCTTAGCATCCTTCTTTCGAGCAACATAAACGTCCGATACATAACCATACGGCTGGAAGGCTCTCCACAGCACATTCCTGGTAACTTGGGCAGAAATATTTTGTACTAAAAACGTACGCTCTACTCCATCCCCTTTGCTTTTCCTATTTTTCCGATGCTGAACGTTGGACCACGGACCACCATCATCTGGATTTCCCTCTTCCGCCATTGATGAAACCACAGAAATCCGAAGAGGCGAATTGATTAGACCTACCCCAGATAGGGAGAACGGTTAGATCAAGGACAGCCTCAATGAACGATCTAGGACATTTTGACATAAGAGTTTAAAACTTGTGTTTTAATTTGCCCTAGATTCTGGCAATTTATTGATATTTTAGTCTAATATTTATGATAATTAAATCAAGCATTGTTAAAAATTACAAAAGAGACATTTTTAAAGATTTTAAAATTAAAATATTAGTAAGATAATATGTAAAAAAAATGAAAAAAAAAACATACTACAAATTGTTATGTGTAGCATGTTGGTTTTTCCATAACTATATTGTGTTGATTGAAAAAGATAAAATGGTAACTTTATTTTATTTTTATTTAATTACGATGAACCGTATAAATACACAATAATGCATACAAATATAAACAAGGGGTAATCACGAAAATAGCCAACATTTGGTCAAAATTTCAAAAATAGCCCGTTGACACCCCATAAAATGCCGTTTCACGAATTCTAACCCGGCTCAAGTCATAAGCTAAGATCTTTCCTTAAAGTCCAATCATCTTTTGCCACGTGTTAACTGTCAACTTTTCTCTCTCCTCTTTCTCTCTCCTCTTTTGCCGTTTCATGAATTACTGTCAACAAAAAGCAAAAGCATCTCAGTCAACTTTTGTAGGTCACCTTTCTCTCTCCTTTTTCTCTCTCATCTCCCTACTCCCTCCCTGTCTTCATCTTCTTCACCTCCCACCACCACCCTGCAGGATTAACAAACATACTTGATGGGTAAAAACCATTTCTCCCACCACCACCCTGCAACCTCCCACCACCCTTACCATCACCCTGCAACCAACCACCACCCTCACTGAGCACCACCACCCACCACCCTCCACCCACCACAACCCTCACCTCCTTGAAGCATATGTACAGATCGAAGTTCAACTCTCACACCCCCTCAATCAACTCAACAGTGGTTTACGGTGGTGCTCAAGCCGAGCCGTTTCCGGTAAGTGCTCAAGCCGTCACAGGCACGGATAGAGACGTTTGAGGTGACCCGAGCCGTTTCCGGCAAGTGCTCAAGCCGTCACAGGCACCGTTCGAGACGTCTGAGGTGACCCGAGCCGTTTCCAGCAAGTGCTCAAGCCGTCACATAAGTTTGTCGGACATGTGTCGTGTTCCAATTGGTTTGCGTTGAAAGAACTCCTTAAGCCGTGTCAGTGAACGGTACCGGCTCGTGGAGAGGTGTCAATTGGCTAGTATTGAAATAACGACGTGGTCGTGGCTATTTTGGTGATTTTCCCTATAAACAAACGCTATGACTCAACCAGGTGTGTTTTAAAGAGGAGAGAGAGGTGTAAAAAGTTGATTGATTTATCTGCATTTGCAAAGGACTGTATTGCCCTTTTTTTACATTTATATATTTTTTAGAGAAAACTGTCCGGATAGTCCCTGTGGTTTGCTCCGATTTCACCTTTAGTTCCTACATTTTCAAAATTACAGTTATAGTCCCTAACTTTGGCAAATTCGTTCTCGGATAGTCCCTTGCGTAGATGGGGGTTAGTTTTCTCAGTTAAGTGACTGTGAAATGACTATAATGCCCTTTCTATAAAAAATACCCAAAAAATCTCTCTTTTCTCTCTTCTTCACTATACCCACCAACATCAACTACAACCACCACCCTCACCCTCTATCGGAGAACCACCAGCACCTTCACCGTACATCCACCATCCACCATCCACCATCCTCCATCTCCGCCATTAACACCACTCCACCCCTTCAACCACCGTCTCCACCATTAACACCACCCACCCACCACCATCTTCCACCACCACCACAACCACCGGAGACCTTTCCACCGCTTAATAATCAGTTGCCAGCGCCTCCGTTGCTTAATAATCAATCGCCGCCGCATGCATCGGTTAATGCTCGCTCGTCACCGCCTCTGTCGCTTGATAATCAACCGGCGGAACCTCCGTCACATAATATTCAATCTTCGCCACCTCTGTCACATAATATTCAATCGCCGCAGGCGGTTCAGGTGTCTCCAGGTCCGACGAATTCTTCTTAACTTTCTCCGTTACAGACAGTGACGGATCTTGCCCGTTGAACGTGCAAGGGCCGAAAGACACGGGCACTAAAAAAATCCCGGGCAAGCCCGGGCCAAACATAGTATATATAAAAAATTTCGATCGAAATGCGGAAAATTAGCACTACGGCTGAAAAACTTGCCCGGGCCGTGGCCCTGCCACACCCCTACTAAGAACCGCCCATGGTTACAGATTTCATTCTCCTCCGATTCAACTTTCAGTTCTACAGCCACTCCACCACCGCCACCGGACACCTCTCCGCCACCTTCATCGGTTAATAATCAATCTTTGCCGCCTCTTCTCATGTTCCGATTTCTGTAGTTACCTCTCCAGGTTCGTTGAATTTTTCTTAATTTTATTCCGTTTTCACGTGAATTGTATTTTTTTGAATAGTTTAAGAAGTTTTTTTTATTGATTTTGATGAAGGAGATTTCCACGATTTGAAATTGAAATGTGGTTGACAATTTGTTATGAGATTGATTGGTTGAGATGCAGTTTGGCCTGGAGTTGAAGAAGGGAAAGAAATTGGGAGGGGTGACGGTGGGGGTGGGGGTGGAGGTTGGGTAGGGTTTTAAATAATTAATTATACTAAAGGGTATTTTGGTCATTTCACACCCATTTAACACCAAAAACTAACCTCCATCCACGCCAGGTACTATCCGGGAACGAAATTGAAAAAGTTGGGGACTATAGTTGTAATTTTAGAAAGTTAGAGACTAAAAGTGAAAAAAGAGCAAACCATAGAGACTATCTGGCCATTCAACTCTATTTTTTAACTAAAAGTTTTTCACACACATGTCAGAATTCCAAATCAAATGTCAACCATTGATTACTAGTTCATTAAAGGCTCACAATGGTTTCTATGGTTCTCCTAACTCACACTAGTTCTCATTTTACCTAATCCCTAAATATATACAAACACGAGAAATGAACCCAACTAAAAATGTAGTTTTTTGACTTCTCAACAGTACTCAGCTTCCATCACCTTGTCTAATTCATACGCAGGACAAGAAGAATTAGAAAAGTACATGGAATACACACATTTTCTCTGTTAGCAAACAAAGTCCTCTCTCCCATTGAAGGCCGGAACTTCGCCGGAATATTGTGAAGGGTCCTGGTTCCATCCATACCAGTCGTACCGTTCTCCCTATCTCGGCCGGAGCTTTCCTTATTTGTTGCAGAGGCGTTTCCTCTTCCCTTTCCTGTCGAAGCTTCTTTCTCCTGGTCTCCTTTCCCGCAGAGGTAGTTCGGTTCCCGGAGGGCTTAGCGGGTCTGATATCGGTCGCGGCTATCTGAGTATAGTTAAGCTAGACCGGTTCGAATCCCATTAACACTTCCTGGGCTGTTCTTATTTCTGTTCTTTTGTTTCCCGGAGTAGCCATGGAGAGAGAAAAAAGTGAGGTAGGCGGTATCCAAGAACAAGAAAATTGGAACGAAGTTATTTCCAAGAAGAAGAACAGGATGCAAGGATTCGGAGGCAACTCGTTGGCACACAGGAATATATCCAAGTTCTACATCTCAAACCTCCCTTGGGGATGTAACAGCTGGGACGTGGCTGATTTCGTTAAAGTTTTTGGTGAAGTTGCGGGGGTTTACATTGCTAGGAAGGTAGACAAAGCAGGAAGACGATTCGGTTTTGTAAGCTTCAAGGATGTTCGGGACGTGAAGGAAATGGAACGTGCGCTTAATGGTACAAAGATGGGAGGCCATAAGCTTATTGCCAATCTCGCTAGGTTCGCGAAAGAGAATGCTACTGTTAACGGGGGAAATATTGTGGGAGGTAGAGGTAAAGAAAAGATCCAGGAGAGTCACGCCCAGAAACCCCCAGACATCAATTTCGCCCCCTCGTTTCAGAACGGCAACGGTAGATTATTCAGTGAATTATTTGCTAACAAGAGCACCACGTCCGGTGAACCGGAAAAAACGGCTAATCCGGGGGAAGTTTGTATTGAAATTGAGGACCAAACTTCAGCGTTTAACGATCTTATCGGCATCGCGTTGGTTGGTAGATGTAAAGATCTATCGATTTTAAGGAACTTAAACAAGTATCTCGCTGGGACTAGTTATAAGGGTATGTCTTTATCCTATATGGGTGGGTTATCTATGTTTATCAGATTTAATGATGAAGAAATGTGTTCGAAATTTTTGTTGGAGCATCAAACATGGAAGGACTGGTTTCGGTCCTTGGACCCGTGGGTATGCCAACCGTTTCCGTTCGAAAGGATTGCATGGGTAAGGGTATCCGGAGTTCCCATGCACCTCGCGGACAATGATGTTATTAATAATATTGCTGAACATTTTGGCATGGTGGTGCACGGCTCAAAGATGGAAGCCGGAGATGATAATCTTTCAACAACGTGGATCGGATTGTTGGTTGGAGAGGGGGAAAGAATCCATGGTGCAGTGAATCTAAAATGGAGAGACAAAAAATTTAGAGTTTGGCTTGATGAGGAGATCATCGATTGGGCCCCGGATTCAGTGGGAGAGGTTAATGGTTTGGATGACGAAGAAAATGATTCGACAGGGATTAATTCGGAGTCGGACGAAGATGTTAGGGATCAAGAGATTCCGGTAGAAACTCCGGTTATTTTACCGGAGATCAGTCAGGTGGCGGATGAAGTTCAAAGGTTAGAAACAATTAATGTTCCCGAGGACGAGGAAAGGCATCATAATGACTCTAGTGGATCTAGTGAAAACGATTCAATCTCCAAGAATGTTGGGGAGCCGCTTTTGCAGTCAGGTGGGTCCCAAGGCAATAAAGGTGGCGGTTGGGATCCTTTTTTCTTCTCCTATTCCGGTAACTGTGTTGGGCCCAAAAAAAGGAAACCAGTCTTGAGGCCCAGATCCAAAAACTTGATCCATCAAGGGAGGTCCAGTCCAAGTATGGAAGATAGGCCTAGAAAACGGGCTAGAGACAGTGATGATTTTCCTTTGGATCTTAATTTAGATCCACCTTCTCAAGCCCAAGGTATTCTAAGGACAGATGGGGTTTCCCAAAGGCAGTCGCCTCTGGATGCTTCTCCTAACTCGGATATTTTAAATAAAAGACCAGAGTCAGATGAAGTCAGGCTCAGCGTTGAAGAGTATGGTCCGGATCCGGGTAAGGAAGGTGAATCTGCCGGTTCAGTTGAGAAAAAAATAGCGGATGAAGTCAACGCCACTATTCATATTGGTAATGTTCTGGGAGCTCAGATCGGAAATCATGGAGAGCTAATTACGGAGGCGGTTAGGTCCGAAGGTATGTACGTTGTTCTCCCATGAATTTTATGTCATTAAATATCAGAGGATTGGCGGGGGGTAGTAAGGCGTTGTGGATAAGAGAGATGAAATTGAAATACTATATCGGGGCTATAGCTTTACAGGAAACCAAGGTGGACGCTATTCCTAGTTCGTCTATTTCTAGCATGTGGGGAAACAATAATTTTGAGTTTTCTTACGTTGCCTCGGTGGGTCAATCTGGGGGTTTGCTTTGGGTTTGGGATCCAGCCTGTTTTAAAGTGGAATCCAAGGTTTATAACAGAAATTTTTTGATGATCAGAGGTAAGTTAGTGGGGAAAGGGGAGACTGTTAATTTGGTTAATGTATACGCTCCTCAAAGCACGGTTGCTAAACGTATGCTGTGGGACGAGATATCGGCTCTTATTGGATCTTATGATGGTCAATGGGTCCTAGCAGGTGATTTTAATGTCGTTCGTTCTGCTGAAGAAAGATTAAATTCGAAGTTCAAAGTTGCTTGTGCAGAAAATTTTAACAACTTCATCTTTGATAATGGTCTTATGGAATATTCGCTTCAGGGTCGGAAATTCACTTGTTACAGGGATAATGGCAGAAAGTTAAGCAAATTGGACCGTTTTCTGGTTTGCCCGGAATTTTTTAATGCTTGGTCGACGGCTTGTGTGAGGGCTCTGCTCGGGAGACATTCTGACCATTGTCCCATTATTATGGTGGTCGACGATCAGAATTTCGGTCCGAAACCATTTAGGGTATTCTCATCTTGGTTGGGGCAACAGGGTTTTGAGGAAGTTGTTACTGAAGCAGCCGAGAGTTTCGTGAACTTTGACTCCCCAGATTCTTATCTTACGGCCAAGTTTGCACATATTAGAGCGAGGCTCAAAATTTGGAGAGATGAATTCCTTAGAAAAGAAAAAGAGAGCGTTAATTTGGCCTTATCCGAAATGGAGGAGTTAGAAAAAGAAATGGAGATCAGGGGCTTATCCGAAGAAGAAGAGTGGATCATGTCGGAAAACAGAAAAATTGTTAAAGAAGCGGATTTTAGAAAGAATTCCGATCTCAAACAGAGATCGCGCACGAAGTGGGCCATAGAGGGAGACGAAAACTCAAAATATTTCCATACGTTGGTTAATAAAAGGAAAATGGTAAATTCGATTCATGGTCTTTCTGTTAATGGAGCTTGGGTTTCTAAACCTAAACTTGTTAAGAAACACATTTTGTCTTTTTTTCGCGATAAGTTCAAAGATAGCGTTTCGAATAGGCCGAATCTGGTTTGTCATAAGATCAAGAAGATCTCGGATATTAATAAAAGTTTCTTAGTAGAGCCGTTTCGAGAAGAAGAAATTAGGGAGGCGGTTTTTGAATGTGGGGATGAGAAAGCTCCGGGCCCGGACGGGATGAATTTCAGGTTTATCAAACAATTTTGGCATTTGTTCAAGGATGACTTCCGAAATATTTTTGAGGAGTTCTACAACAACGGTCATATTAGTCTGGGGAGTGGATCTTCTTTTATTGCTTTGATTCCTAAGATTAGTGATCCAGTCTCTTTAAACAACTATAGGCCGATTAATTTGGTGGGAGTTATTAGCAAGACAATTTCGAAAGTTCTCGCTAATCGAATGAGGTTGGTTTTGGATGATGTTATATCAGATTCGCAATCGGCATTTCTCAAAGGGAGGTTCATCTTGGATGGTCCGCTTATAGTAAATGAGCTGATCTCGTGGTTTAAGAAGAAAAAGTCCAAAGCTTTCATATTAAAATTAGACTTTGAGAAGGCTTATGATAATGTAAGTTGGGATTTCGTAGAGAGTGTATTATCTCAAATGGGTTTCCATAGTAAGTGGATTTCGTGGATCTCGGGAGTACTTAGTTCGGCAAATTCTTCGGTATTGGTTAATGGCTCTCCTACATTCACGTTTAGGTGCGAGAAGGGTATGAGACAAGGTGATCCTCTTTCCCCGTTTCTTTTTTTGGTGGTTATGGAGGCGTTGACTTGCATGATCAACAAAGCACTAGAGACAAAGATTATTAATGGGATTCCTACTCCTAACAATGGGCCGATAATTTCTCACCTACTATATGCCGACGATGCTATCATGTTGGGTGAATGGTCGAAACCGGAGATTACTAACATTGTCAGAATCCTTCGTGTTTTTTATCTATGTTCAGGTTTGAAGATCAATTTGGAAAAATCCAATCTTTTCGGGATCGGAGTGGGACCGGGTGAAATTAGTGAGATGGCCAATGTGGTTGGATGCAAATCGGATAGCCCGCCCTTCACATATCTTGGCCTTAAAGTGGGAGCTAACATGAATAAGATCTCTAATTGGCAACCGGTCATGGAGATTTTTCGATCTCGTCTCGCTAAATGGAAGGCTCATACTCTATCTATTGGGGGAAGGGTGGTGCTTATTAGGTCCGTGCTCGAAAGCCTCCCGACATACTATTTCTCTCTTTACAAAGCCCCGAAGAAGGTTTTAATGGATCTGGAAGCGATTATAAAGAGATTCTTATGGGGAGGCTCGTCGGAAGACAAGAAGATTCATTGGGTAGCTTGGGACACGGTCACGCGTAAAATTAAAGATGGGGGTTTAGGCCTCAATAAACTTGAAATCGCTAACATTGCTTTATTGGTCAAATGGGGTTGGAGGTTTAAAAGTGAAGGCGCCAATCTATGGAAAAAAACTATCGGTGCCCTTCATTTGAACAGGAGAGGATGGGAAAGTATTCCGTTTAAAAAATCATTACCCGGAGTTTGGTCGAACATTGCAAAAGTTTTCATAAACACTAAGGTGAACGGTAGGTCGTTAAGGTGTTATTTGAAAGGCGTTATCGGTAACGGTCAGGACATCGCCTTCTGGTTAGATTCCTGGGTGTTCGATGAGCCGCTAAAAATCGTTTTCCCGGAACTGTTCGCGCTTGATTCGGGTAAAAAAGCATCTGTGGCAGATAGAGTTACTTTCTGCAACGGGTCGGTGTCTTTCAATTGGAGTTGGTCCTCGGACCCGGGCTTAGAAGGGCTGAGAAACAGTTTAGATCAGATGGTGGCGGCGATTTCCGGAACCCAGCTCAGCGGCGGCTCGGATAAATGGCAGTGGTCGTCTGATTCGAATGGCTGTTTCTCGGTAAAGGAAGTTAAAAGATTGCTGAAATATGATGGCGGTTCCAGTAATTTTCCGGTCATTGAATGGTGCAGGTGGCTTCCATCGAAAGTTAACATTCATGCCTGGAGGATGTCTCTTAACCGGGTTCCCACTGTCGATAACCTCTTGAAACGGAGCATTGGTATCTCGGATTTGACTTGTCAACTATGCAACTCGAACGATGAATCTGTTTATCATAGTTTTATAGCATGTTATATCGCCTCATCGGTCTGGAATGGGATTTCAGTTTGGTGTAAAATCCCGCCTATTTTCGCCTTTACGATTCAGGATCTTTTTTCAATCTATAGCGGCCTTGGTGTTTCGGAGAAGAAAAAAGAGATTATTCAAGGCGTCATTATGGTTGCTTGCTGGAGTATATGGCGCGCCAGGAATTCGCTTAGGTTCTCCAATTCCCCGGTCAAAATCGATGGTATTTTAAGCGAAATAAAGGCTTTAAGTTTTTTATGGTATTCTAGTCGATCGAAATGTAAAAAGGTAGAGTGGAAAGATTGGATCTCTTTTGTAAATATGTAAGCTCTCTGTGTTTGGTCGGCCCGTTTTGGGTCGTTGTTCGTTGTTAATAAAAGTTACCTTTCAAAAAAAAAAAAAAAAACTAAAAAGGTAGTTTAGGTCGTGTGTGAGTTATATATAATAGCCCTTCAAACAAGCTCCTAAACTTAAGGGTTTGTATAGTTAACTTGTAACTTCTTATCACAGTTCATAGGTGTCAATACGGATTTGCACTTCTCGATTTCAAACTTTTTTGCATATTTTTTTTAGACACAAAACACCAACATTCTTTTGTGTTATTTCAAAACCAAGAAAATATGCTATTTTACCAAGATTAGATATTTCAAATTCCTCTTCCATTCTAGCTTTAAAGTCACATTGTAGTCTTTCGAAGACAGTGTATATAATGTCACCAACATAAAGACATATTATAATAAGATCAACCTCGCTAACCTTTTTGACATAAACGATTGGTTCACTCTTAATTCTAATGTATGAATGTTGTTGAATACACGCATCGATTTGTTCATACCAAGCCCTTATACACCTTATATTCCTCCCCATGTTCTTCAAAACCTAGAGGCTAGTTAACACGCACTTGTTCTTGTAGAGACCTATTCAAAAAGGAAAACTTCACATCAAATTAGTAATTCTACCAGCCTTGTTAACTACCCAAGGAAATTATGATTCTAAGTATTACAAATGAGAAATTGGAGAGAATGTCTCAACATAGTGCACACCATATTCTTGAGCATACCTTTCACAACTACGCATGCCTTGTACTTTTGAACTACACCATTAGGGGGTAGGGGCGCCCATCACTCATCACTCACAACTTCCAATCAAGTCCCACCATATCATCAAACTTTATTCCATCACCAGTGATGGATTTTAGTGGAAATGACCATCACTTGTGATAGAATTCCATCACTCACAACCTTTTTTTTTTTGTTTTAAATTAATTTAACAATAAAAACACTACCGTTCATCCTCCATCTTTAAACTGCTACTACACTCCGAACACAAAAGATTTCACCGTTCCGAATCACCAACAGCTTTACGTCGATAGTACTCCATCCACCAAACATCTCCGACGATCTTCATCATCAACCTGTGATCTCCGTTCATCACCACTTCCGACCACCGTACCTCCGATGTCCGACGTCCACCACAACATCACCATCCTCACCGTTCATCACCCACCGTCTACGACCACTGTCACTCACCACCATTAACCATCTCACCGCTCCTCCGCAGCAACTACATCACCATTCTTCATCTCCGTCAATCACCTCCGGTCAACATCACGTTCGTCGAACATTAGTCGGGATTGAGTTTTGTTCAGGGTTTGTCAAAATATAACGCGTGAAAAAAATGACGCGTTTTAAGATTGACGCATTTTCAAAACCACCGGCGGCGGTGTGCGTGATGGATCCACGCGTGGTGGAGGTGCCATCACGTGGTGCCCGTCCCCCCTTAGCCATGAGCTTTTGCTTATACACCCACTTCAGTCCAATAGCCCGTTTCCCTTCAGGTTGAGACCAAGTATAATGACTCCTTAAAACTTGCAATTCAAACTCCATAGCATCTATCTATGTAGCACGGGGATTCCATTTATGTGGTCGTACCCGTCTCGGGTACTTGTCGGGGACGGACACACCATGGGTACTCGTCGGGGACGTTTCCTAAACGTTTCCAATGTCGGGGACGTATCTGGTAGAAGTATCCAGCCCGTTTCCATTTATTTTTAGGGTTTTTACCCTTTCAAATTCCACAACCGGCCATTAAAAAAATAGACCTATCATATTCGGCTTCTCTAATCTCTAAACTCTCAAGTCACATCATTTCTAATTCTCTATCGATTGCCGATCTCTCACTAGATGAACCGGAATTTGAAAATGATTTGATTATTGATAATTAATTACCTTTGGAAGATGTAGTATTTTTGGAATTTGTTTAATGAAATTTTATTTTTTATATATTTTTTATTGCCGTACCCGTATCTTGAAATTTTGAGTTTTGCCGTTCCTCGTTCCCGTATCATCCCCGTACCCCGATCCCGTACCCGTTCCAGTGCTACTTAGGCATCTATCCATTCCTTGTGAGCCACCTCTTCCTCAAAATAGGATGGTTTCGTGGTAGAAAGTTCAAATTGGCAGGCTTGATCAATGCAGGATCTTAGTTAGGGCTAGGGGAGCCCTCCTGTTTTTTCGCTCCGAAGTGTAAATTTTACCAAAAACTTTCTATGTATTGAATCCCCCCCTTATTTTTTTTTCTTTAAAACTTATGCCCCATATATAAAAGTACAAGATCCGTCGCACTAGGATTGATGGTCATCCACAGGAGTACTATGATTATAAACATCTGCTAGAGAATGTACCTTTGGTGTTTTGCTTTCTAGTGTGTGACTTAAATTTTTATTTCTATGATTGGGTGTTGGTGACTCCACTCATTCTTCAACACTTGGACTTAGATATTCATCAGTTCACCCTACACTTGGTTCATGACTTAGAGAGTCGTCACTGGCACTTGAATCATACAACTCTTGCGCTATCAAATTTAGTGAATAACCTATGAACTCTTATTTATGAGTTTTTGGATCGAATTTCTTTAGGTGTTGCTTTGGTATTTATACATAAGCTACACACCCAAATACGTTAAGATGTTGAACACAAGGTTTTTATGGTTTTAACCATAATTCGTATGAATTTTGTTAATTAACAATTCTCGTGGGTGATAATTTTTTTTTTTGATATACACTGTAGTAGCAGTGGCTTCTCCCAAAAACACTTTATTAATGTTGATGGAACAAATAATAGAACAAGGATAGTAGCTGGGTTGGTTAGATAAAAGGGTTAAAGGGTTCAACTTTGCCTAACGCAGGTTGTGAGGTCCCCCCACGTTTGCAAGACGTGGAGAGAGGTTCACTAGTTAAATTTTGTTGTTTGCTCGAGATCCTCCACTGAAGTGTGTTCAGTTTCGGGTGTATGAGCAAAAGGAATGTGTATGTTGAACGTGAAAAAAAGTGACTTGCATGAAGCAAGTACTCAAGAACTATGATCAGAGATTTCAGGAATCAGAGCTGATCTTAGAATGTCCTCTACACTTAATGAAGTGTCCCATTTATAGGGAAAGCATTAGCTCAAAGAGGAAGCTGTTGACTAGTGAATCTGCTTGCAGTGGGGGACTTACCCTTTTTGGGGTGGAAGCCTTTTGATCTGCGGATAAAAGGCTGTGCTCTGTGGACTCGTGCTACTTTTGTGGCTGGGGAGTTTGGTGAAGCAATCAGAGATGTGACCCTCTACTGTTCACGTACTGTTTTATCCAAACTCCCAGGTTTTTCAACCTTCGAACCTTTTAACCTTTAGAGCATTCATGTATTTAAGTCATTTTATTTGGTCTTGGGCTACCCCCGTCATCAGCCCCCCAAGTCAGAGGTTTTTGGGAAATGAGCTCAAAGACTTCTGACTTTTACACATGTATTTGTTTTGCTTAAACGCTTCAAGGCTTCGAGGCTTGAAGGGTTGAAAAAGGTTGAGCTTTTTGAATTTTGAATTTTGACAAGATAGTTGATATGACTTGTGGCAGTTTTTCTTTCTGTCAGGCGGCGATTTTAATTCTTCCCTTTAATTATATTATTTTCTAACTCATTAATTTACATACATTTTACAGAAGAACATCATTTGCTCTCTTTCAAGTTTTCCCCTTTTTGGATCAGGTTAGTTCCGATTGCTTATTTTCTTCTCCTTTTCTATTATCATGGGTTCCCGTAAGGATTTAGAAAAATCGTTTTCTCGAATGACTCAAGAGGAAGTCGATTTGTTTTGTTTGGAGTAGGGAATAGGGACGGAGTTTAAACCGGTGGCACCGGCTTGTGACGTTTCAATCGATAGATGTCCCCCTGATTCCGTTGCCCTATACTGTCGCCATTTCGAGTTTTCTAACCTTCTTCACCCGTTTTCAATCTTTGTTTTGAATATCTTGGAGTATTACCGCATATCTTTTGGTCAGATTCACCCCCTTGGCATGGCTATGGTTTACACTTTGAAATTTTGTGTCGGGCTTCCGGGTATGACCCAACTCTTTTATCGTTCCGCCGTTTTTTCCGATTGGCTAAGAATGGTGACTGGTTTGCCTTCGAGACCACTCAAGTTGACACTTGCTTGATTTCGTCTGTGGTTTCTACCCTTGGTGTCTGGAAGGACCGGTTTTTTTCGGTGCCCGAGGAAAATTGTTCCATTTAAACTTGTTTGGAGGCACCCTGATGCCGTTTTGAATGAGCCTGAGCCTTCTGCTTCTGATATAAATGCTCGTTTTTTAGAAACTCTTAGGGAGTGCCCTTCAAGGCTTCGTCCCTTTCCCGAGCATTTGTTGGTGTTACTGGGTCTCACTAAGTTGTGGGAAAAACGTCATCGAGACCCGGTGCTTTTGAGAGATGGGAAGGGTATGCATTTATTCTTCGTGTGCTGTTATGTTCCCATTTCCTGCTTTCGGATATGTTTTTTTTGTTTGTTTTGCAGTCATGTCTGCACTTGATTTTATCAAAAGTGATGACACTTCTGACGTTGCCTTTGATGATGCTGCTGCTGCTCCAGGCGAGGATGCGGTTGTTAGGGGTTCCGATTATAGGTTCGAGGGTTATGGATATGTAAGTGTCCCCAATGTCAAGGGTTTTACCAAGGCTACGGGTTCCAAGGCTTTCGTTCGTCGTTCAAAACGTTATCTGAAAGGTGCTGATCAGCCATCTGGTTCAGAGCCCATCGATGTTAGTGATGATATTGAAGTATCAGTAGATCAAGCTATTGATGTCAGCAAGGGTAAGTGTAACACCTCGAAAATTCATGTCCAATATTATATCGACACGTGTCATGGACTTTAAACGTGTAAAGAATTAAGTTAGAGGGACTAAAGTTGACAAACAAGGAATCTATGTGTGTAAAAGGATTCAAAGTGTCAACAATGGATAAATGTACCTTTCAATAACCCTACACGATGTTTATACCCTTAAACGAATGAATTATGGATCATACGAGGCCAAATGTGGAAGAAAGTGAGAGATTACAAACTACAGGGGTTAAATGTGTCAACATGTTAATTTATACCTCTGAGTGACCTTTTAGCGAACCCAAAGTTTTGTAACGATTAATTATGCTCACTAGAATAAGTGATAAAAATTTCACAAGGTTTCGATAAAGTATGAGAAAGTTATGATAACATTCGTATAGGAGGGGTTAAAAGCGTCAACGTTGAAATTTAAGGCTTTTCGGGTGATCATAAAGTTAACCGAGGACTTAACGGTGTTTGGTTATGTCTTGAAGCCCTTAAAAGTCAAGTTAAAGGGTTGGAAATGCAAGAAATAAAGTTAAAACCACGTTTAAAAGGACCAGGGGCTGAAATGCAATTGTTGAAACTTATTTAACTTGTTCTGGCCACTCATACCGGCCGCGTAGACCATGTGTGGGTCTTACGCGGGCCGTGTGACAGTCTGCAGCGAAGAAAACATGCACAGCTGCCAGTTCTGCCTGTTTAACCGACTTATGAAGCTTGTTTTATATAACAGGGACTCCTCCAATGGTATTTCATGCATAGGGGGCACTTGTAAGCATCATATAACACCTGTAGAATTGCTTGGCATCATCCTGATGAATTAAATTCACTATATAAGAACTCCCAAGTTGTAACAATTCACTTGCTCACTTGAAAACTCTCACAACTTCACTTCTGAAGATCCCTGGAGCTCAAGACCACTTTCTAGAAGTCATTAGTCGTGCATAGGACTATTGTAAGTGTCCTTAACCTTTCTTAATTCAGTTTTACTTAGTTAAATGGCCTAAAGTCAAACCGTCGTAATTAAGGTTTGACTTAGTGATTAATCATTAATGGTCCAGTCAATTCTCGAATTAAGAATTGCTTTGAGTTGGTAATTAGGTGGGTAATAAACCCTTAAAAGGGTACTCTCTGATTCCCACTCTAACTAGGTTAATTGTCGGGTCAAAGCTAATTATAAAAAGTCAACAGAAAGCTTATTTTCCCATAAACACATAATTAACAACGTAGAAGCCATGCAACCTGTTTTATCACTCATACAACTTGGTAATTAATGTAAGAACATGTCTAAACATGTTCAACCCGACAATTTTCAGTTTAAGCTCGGTTCGGGACCGAAAGTCGCATAAGCGGACTTTTGCTTTGACTTTCAGTTCTGACCCATTAGAGCATAGTTTAGAAATGCCTTAGAGCTTTATTAGGACCAGGTTACATGTTAGTATAACCCTCTGTGATTATACAACTTGGTTCATTAGTTATCCGATTCATTTGCATGTTTCCGTTATATGCTTAATTGTTGACCACTATGCCCTTTTGACCCTAAAATGATATTTTTGAAAATGTAAAAGAATAGAAACCTTCATTACTGAAATATAAACATGTCCCTAAATTTTCACATCAGTTTGAGGTCTAGATTAGGAGTTATACTCAATAGCGTAATTAGAAAGCTTTTTATTAATTAAACAGCGTAATTAGCATAAAGCCTTTTTAAACCCAAATTTTTATACCAAACTCTTTACTACTGATATAAAATAATATTTTGGGATTTTTGAAGATTTTTATTTATTTTTAGGCAGAGCATAACTTAGAGTTCTAGCTTTGATCCGGTAATTGTCGGTTTTGCCCTTTTGGCCATAAAATGAGTTTTACAAAACATTTTGATACCAAACTTTTTGCTACTGATTTTATATGATAAATAAAACATTTTAAGCTTTCTGGAATGATAAAAATATCAGCTTTTCTTATAAAACCTGGAAATCGCTTAAAATCGCCTTTTAAGTAAATTTTCATAATTAAATAGTAAGCAAAAGTTTTGAACTCAGAATGTAAATTTTTACCTTTTAAGCTTATGTGAAATTACCAAAATGCCCTACGGTGCATAGTTTGGTTATAAAAGATAAATTTCACATATATGTGATACCCTACTGATATGATTTATAAAAATGAATATTTTTACTGATTATATCAGACCTGAAACTCAGATTTATAATTAATCTCTTTTATAAGCTTTAAAATGACCAAAATACCCCTATGGGGTATAAATTGAGTTTAAATTCATTTTGGGCATAATGTAAGGTATCCTACTGATATCACAACAAATTTAAGGCATATTAACTTAGGAAACCTGTTCATGACTCATTTGGTTACCCGTTACGCACTTTTCGCGTTCGGATCGGTTTATGTAACTAGTTTGCATAAATTAGCCGAAACGGGTCAAACCTTATCATTTTTATCTCAAAATCCAGAATGTGTTTAGTTTACCCATATTAAACAAGTATCTAAGCTTGTCGGGTCTAAACCACATTCTAATCCGGTCTTCGCTTAATCTTGCGTTTTGAACCGTATCTTCTTTTAAAACTAACCGGTCTAAGTTTAGGCTTAACTAAAGACCCGTTAGGATTCTAATAGGTTATTAAAAACCTTCGTTCCAGATTAGGAGCCCGGTAAAAGCTACCTGCATTTGCTGTTTGTGAATTATACTTGCTCAGGTAAATACTCTTAACTTATTTTCCCTATACGGGCTTGGGATACGGTATTATAATAATACCGCTTGGTCGGGTGTGTAGTCATTTAAATCGTATTGTGATTAATGTATTTACATAACCCATTTTAATCTGTATTAATTGGTGTATGGCCTTTGGGGGTTAAATGACCATGTCCCGGATATCCTTGGCATCATTAAAAGAAATGGCCACGACCTAAGCACGGGGTGTAGGCATACACTTGGCAGTTGCATATATAAAAACTGGTAATCCACTTAAAGGAATAAACATTGTGGGCATTATACCTGTGGCGTGTCAATTAATCTTAACCAGCTCTTCTAACCGGTACTAATGGACGACAAATAAGTAAAACTGTATACAAGATTATTTTTAAATAATTGTCCCAAGTTATAAAAGATATTTTGTGCCTTGTGCATTCAAACTAATTTTCTTAAACTCTTTTCAAAATGAGTCAGTTAATTGTATTTACCAGTGTAAACTAACGTATTTTCCAAAAAGGCTAAGTGCAGGTACTAGACGAAATAGGCTGGCTACTCCTGGCATCATTAATCAAGTCTTGCAAACTTTAGATGTTAAAGTCTAATGAACAATGATCTTTTTATCTTTTGAGCTGCCTGTGGATCCTTTACAGTCCCGTTGTAATACTTTGGAATTATTATTTATTCGGTTTGTAATGTGATTCATCTTTTGCTTCCGTTGTGCATTTAAATTGTGTTGTTTGACTATGATGATATCAACTACGTCACGATACTCCCCACCGGGCCCACCGGTAATACGTGGATATATCGGGGTGTGACAGGTTGGCATCAGAGCCAACACTGAGTGAATTAAACACTAGCCTTTTTGTGTTTAATCTCAGTTACACAATTGCACATTCCTCGATCTTCGAGTCTAGACAAAGAACTTAGGACAAATCCTGATTTGTTTTATTTTTGTCCTTTATATATTTTTCTTTTGTTGTTATCATTATTTATGTTGACAGGATCAATCATGCCACCAAGATTCAGGAGGGGAAGCGGAAAGGCACCAATCACAGGCCACGACCATGAAGCCGGGCCATCACACAGACGAACCCCATCAATCACAATGAGTACCAGTCCTCAGGAGCATTGCAGGACATATATAGAGCCAGCGAGGCGATCCGTCTCGCTAAGTTCGTCACCATCCTATCACCACTCTTTCGGGCCTCAATCTGAAAATGAGCCCCACAACCCACAACCTTCTTTCATCCCTCTTCAAAGATCCAACTCTCACCATTCTTTTGGTGACCCGACACCTGTCTTCCAAAGCCGGTTCAACCCGGTAAACTACATTGAAGAACCAGTGGGTTTTAACCCACTAGGACCTGAAGACCACTTTTCTGGCGACCATGCAATGGACATGGACGAAGACACGGATCCCACCGAGCCTCCAACCGGGACCCTTACGCACCCCATCGAGATCTCTGATGGGTCATCTTTCCATGGATCACCGTACCGTGGTCCAGACAGTTACCAGGCGAGGTTCGCCCAATATGATTGGGTATTTACACCTTCTTACCACTCCTCGCCCCATCAGCAGCAGCAGCAGGATCCCTCCGAGGATTCTCGTTTTGTCGCGGTCACTCCACCGCCACCACCACCAGTTCAGCAGCCGCCTCTGGAGCCACCGAGGCGACGAAGATCAAACGCACGAATGTCCGTGCGAGGAGGAGTGCGTATCAGCACCCCTCAACCTTCAAGTGGCAGCCATTACCCGCCACTCCATGAAGACCCGCAGATGGGTGGGCCTTCAAACCCCGTCTCGGAAGTAGACTCTGCGCCTGTCGCGCCATCACCGTTGGGTTTTGGTAACCCAATTCCTGCATACACCGGTTCAGCGGCGTACAACCCATTTGAGCAGCCAGCCCACACCAACTACAATTATGTTGAGGTTGACCCATACCAGGCAGAATGGGATTACAATGTTCCCCACCTTGAGGGGCCTTATGGAGCTCCCTGGGGAGTTGGATACCCAGCCTATGGGTACCAACAACCGCCACCTCCTCAACCTCCACATCAACAGCCGCCGCAGCTGCAATTGATACCACCATAGCGACAACAGGAGGTTCTCGATAGGTTGAGTCAGGTAGAGCGGGAAGTTCAAGCAGAGCGCAGGAACAACCAAGCCTTCTTTAAAGGTTTGGCAAGCCTAATCAAGGGGAAGACCAAGAGAAGGGATTTTTGAAGATCCTTGTTTATTTATTTATTTATGTTGTAATCAAGTCCCTGCGTGGACATTTGTTTCTGTAATCAGCCCCTGCGTGGGCATGTCTTTCTGTATTCAGCCCCTGCGTGGGCATGTCTTTCTGTTTAGCCCCTGCGCGGGCATGTTATTTCAGTAGAAGTCCCATTTAGGGCAAACCCGTACTTGTTTAAATTTTGTAGTGGAATGGTTTATTTAAATTTTCATTTTTGTTAATTATATGCATAAACATAAAATATGAAATTTGTAAGTCCCGTGAAACCGGATCTTTCAATGATATCAAACAATCACCAAGTTTGTGCGGAATCCAAACTTGGTGAGATTCAAGAAAAACACGAAAATATGAAATATCAAGAACACCAAAATCACCTTTAATACTTGCACACGTTCTATTACTATGAATTAGCAAAACGTCTGGTACAAGTATCTTTCACAACCAAATCGCCTCCCTCTCTCTCTGTAGGAATTCTGTAACTAAGAGGCTCCAAGAACTTCCAACCCTAAAACAAGTTGTAAACTTGTTTATATACCTAGGCAAGCCCAATTCCCTACATGGGCTCCCCTTGGGCCTGCTTGGCCCACATGGCCTAAAGCTTGGCCCAAGTGACCTATAAAGGTCCACAACCTAATATAAACTAACCCGGTAAATCCCAGTTCGTAACCATAGCCCGTTGTATTAATTTGATGCGTCAGTCTCACATTTTAGGGCCTAACAATCTCCCCCTAGACTGATGCCATCAAATTGTCTTCGTAACATGAATTCTGGAACGTCTTCAACGTCGTCTATGGTCATCACTATGCTGCAGATGTTGTGGAAGTTCTTGACTTCTGAACTCTCAACACTGGGTCTCTTTCTTCAGCTCTTGTGGTTAGCTTCATATCAGGATCTTGATCAGCATCTTCTTGAAAGTCTTTGTTAAAAAGAATGTGAGAGGAGGATTCTCAGCAGCTCTTTTCTTCTTCAATCTTTGTCTTTCAAGCAAGTTCACGGTACTTCTTCAAATGTACTTTCACTGTCAGACGGCGTCTCGTATCCGGTTCTTCTGACTCAAGTACATCTTGTTGTTGTGATGCTTTGGGCTTCTTCAGCAACTAACAACATCTCTATCTTCATCAACCCCTGTTCTTGATTGAAATCAAGTTCTGCACATGCTCACAAACTCATAAGCAAACATTTCTTATGCAACAGGGAGAGTACCATATGAACACTAGGTACATAAAATTTCACAATTTAAATTCTTTTAACTTTTGATGATCAGACAAATCTTCAAGAACGGTTATATTTTTTTTAATTTTAAGAAAAACAAATAAGCACTCTATTTTTGGATTTTTGGTTTTATGGAAAAGCAAGACACTATTTTTGGATTTTTGAATTTTTTATTTTTTTTTAATTTTTTAAGAACTAAAAACAAATAAAAATCAAAATATAAACAACTACCATAATATACAATTACAATTGCAATGGGATCAAAATTCGTTCTCAGGCAGACTAAGGAACACTTTTCAGTATGAGCGTAATCAAACTGGTCTATGCGATTGCCGATATGGTTGTCCACTTAAACTTTAACGCTCAACTTTCAATTTTTCAACTTCGTGATATGCTTAAGGTAATGTTATACTATTATACCCGTGTGTCCCATTCCAAGGCATACCCCCACGATTAAGGTAAGCACAACGATTCATCGTAACAGGTGAATATACTGATGTCATCCTTTAAGATATCCTGACTGTGTCTAGGTCTGCATATAATATGTTTTATCATGTTTTGATTTCTTAACAATGAACACCCAAATAAATACTAATCAAATCCTGGAAATGTAAACAGCACACTCTATCATGCAAGTATCTTCCCTACCACATATTTCACAAGTCCAATCCAGATTTCTGAAATCTTAACTGGGAATAGGTTGAGAAGAGAACAGAATAGATCTTTTGCAGAGATGGTATAATATACAGATCAAATGAGTTTTTCTCAATTTGATATAGGTTTCTTGGGTTTCTTTTGGGCACTAGAGGGCCTCTTTCGGGTGTATTAGATCTATAGCGCGACAACGTACAGCTAGGTCAGCATGTATCTGGATGCAGCAGAAGCTGTCGTTGCCTAGCACCTCCAGGTCAGCATGTATCTGGATGCAGCAGAGGAGGTACACGACTTTTTTCAGAGAAGATTTCAGAATCAGATCAAAATTGTGTGTATCGGGACAACATACAGACATTCAAATAGAAATGAGCTAATTCCAAGTGACTTTCTTTCCTGGGGTCATGTACAATTTTAGTTCTAAACAGAAGGACAACCAAGATATCCCCGGATGATTCAACAATATAAAGACCCGAAACCTCAGATGTTGGCTATCTGTCAACGCAAGATTTAAGACCATAAAATCATACGCCGTTGGTATGTTACCCACATGGTACATAGTTCGTTATGTTTATATCACTTAGTATCTTTTATCATGTTGAGCGTCAAGCCTATCGACATATCGCAGTAGATCCTAGTCTTTTCAGCTATGGCACCTTACATGTGTTAGTCAAACCCTTTAACACGAACATTTATTTCACTTCCCATATCATGCAATTTTACTTTTTGGCTTTTTCATTTTTCTAATGTTTTTGTATTTTTCTCATTTTCTCCCCCTAAACTCTATATATGTCTCTCTCTCCCCCTAAATTTGTGCATAAATCTTGTATTTTTGCGCAAATTTACCATTTACAAGAGAAAGGACACTTTCTATACAAGGTTATAAACTAAGAAAAGAGGAAAATATTTTTGTTTAACCGTTCTATCATCAGATTAAAGACTAATCAATATTCAAATCAAAGTACTGAATTTAAACGGTACCTTTTGCTGATCTTTTCTTACTTCCCTCATCTCCTCCAAAGGAAACATATCATCTGTAAAAAAAAAAAAATTTGAACTTTTTGCAACAGTGAAATATTACCCGTTTTTATCTCTGGAACAACCGCTATCAACATTCCAGAGATTGTCAACAGCTCCTCCTTGGTTGTTCCTGAAAATTAAGAAGATTAGTAAGACATGGGTACCCAGGCCATCGTGGTCCTGGGATTTCCTGAAGCATCAAAATAAGACACTTCTTTTAAACACAAGTCCCCTTTTGTTTCAAGGATTGGAGATGTAGCTGCTTTTTGTTTTGCTCTCCAAATTTGTTTAGGCTTTTCTAGTTTCTTAGAGGCCTTTGGCAAAACAGTTGGCTTATCAACCTTGTTATTTTTTCGAAATTTGTATAGGTTTCAAAGCTTGTTTTCTTTTTTGCTTTAGCAGCATTCCAATCCCCATCAGAAGGTTTAACCTTGGGATTCACATTCTTCATTGCCTTAGGTGAAGAAACCTTCATTGGCTTGGAATGGTAGTTACCCTTTGGTATAACCCTCTGATTTTGCACATGATAGGGTATATAGGGACGATGTGTGCGGTTTCTTGCAATATGACCCACAATGCCACAATTGTAGCAAGTTTGTCTTTTCATCGGAAAGACATTTTGAGCAGCTTGATTTGCTCTAGCAGGTCCTGAAGGACAAACCGGTCCTTTTTGCGTTGGATAAGCCTGCACATTTCTCTTAAACGAAGACGAATTTGGGTGCTTGTATTTGTTGTTTGCAGAAGTCTTGTTGCTCTGAGCACCATTCTTCGTCTTTTCTCCCTTATTGGAGCTTTCAATCACCTTGTCACGAGCCTTATGAGATCGTGATTGTCCTTGATAAGCAGACTTCGTAAACCCCCGACTTTGATCTGCTCGTTTTGGCTCATTTTGCTTTTTGTGAACCGGCTCACAAACATCAGCACAAGAGCGTGTATTGGCATTTTGTTGCACATTTGGATGATGAACACAATTTCTAGCAATGTGTCCAGGAATTCCACAGTTGAAACAAGTCTGTCGCTTCAATGTATGGAGATTCGGAGTGCTAGCAACAGTTGCTGATCTGATGGGTCTAGATAACTGAGCTTGCTTAGGTTGCTTTGCTTGTGTTCCATGTGCCTTTTCTGATTCTTTCTGTACCTGTTGATCAGAACTAGTAGAGGCATGAGATTCAGACAGATGATGTTTTTCGTCTTTTATAATTTTATCAGGATCATTTTGAAAAGACGATTCAGTTTCTGTTTTAATTCCCTTATCAGAAACATTTTCTTGTGACCTTTCATTCAATGTGACCACCTCTTCTGTTTCAAAATCTGGTTCAGTTTTAATTTCAAAAGATGTAGAAGTTTCATCAACACGTGTTTCATCAACGCACGTATCATGTGAATCTACTTGTGGTTTACTTTCAGCTACGGTTTCCAATAGGGTCCCACTAGATTCAACATTAGGGACACCCACTGAGACAGATTCAGAAGAGGAATCAGGATACTCTTGAGAAGGAGTTTCAGTGGTTTCACTGAATGTGTCCTGAGGGACCTCACCTGTAACACTGTCATCAACTGAAACATTAGAAACGTTAGGATCACACACATTAGCTGAAAAACAATCATCACCACACTTATTGTTCAAATTATCAACACAAACATCATCAGTTTTGCCCAAAACAACAGGCTCACAAGACGAAACATAAGCAGAAAACGACGCAAATAAAGAACGACTAAAAGCAATGTCAGATTCAGTTGGTTCAGAATAAGGTTCAAAATAAGGTTCAGAAATATTTGAAATAACGACTGGTTCACTCCCATGAACATCTCCACACTTTACTTCAGAAACATCATCTGCACATGAAGACGAAACGTTAGTATCAATTGAGCCTTTTGAAACGAAATTTAACGGAGTAGACTTCTGTTTCTCAACTTGTCTGTCATGAGAAGACGACTTGTTGTTTTTGGAACCATAAGTCATTTTACTCTCATTCATCATCTCCTCCTCAGTCATTGGCAGATAAGTATAATTATCATTATATGGAGGAGGAGTCTGATTGTAACCCAAACCGCGCCCTTTCTTTTCCTTGTACGCAAGCTGTTGATCACACAAATTTTTGACTAATTTACGGAAGAATCAAATTTCTTAATGTTGAGCTCATTAATTTGATATCTATCTCTGATATCTTCCAGTTCCTTAGTCACAGCGCACAGTTTTTCCTGAACATATAAGAGTTGAGATGATTTCACACTTACATCATCCTTGAGTTTGACGATGTCTTTTTGCTGAGCTTCAATCTTTTCTTAATAATGTTTTTCGTTTTTTGATAAAGTAAAGTTTTTATTTTTGACATCTTGATAATCTTGAATTAGCTCAGCGTTGTGTATTCTATAGACTTCAACTCTTTGTCTACACTCAGGAGTACAGAAAACAGAAAGTGTATCTTCAATAGTCATTTCTTGAACCACGGGTTTGTGAAATATGAATGCCATAATTTCAGCGTGGTTGATACTTTTGTTCTTCTCCTCAAAACACAAACCAAACAAGAACCCGTGTACTCGCCAACTCAAACCCTTTGCACGTGATCGAGCTCGCTTTCTGAACCACACCTCAAAACCTGTCAAACTGTTATCACAAACAAACCTTTTTTTTTGTTTTTTTGTTTTTTTGTTTTTTTAATTTTTTTAATATATATTTTTAATAAAGTACACTAATGGTTATTATTATTATTATTATTATTATTATTATTATTATTATTATTATTATAAAAACCAATGATTAAATAATGATTGCTAAATGATTTGATTATTATTATAATTAATATTATTAATAAAACCTAAAAAATATTAAAAACAAAAAACGACAGTATGTCTTCCTCGTATGAACAAAACACCCAAAACCCTATTTTCTTTCAGCCGTCAAAGCGGTGATATGAAGAACGATGATGGTGACCGGAGAGGAAGAAAATATGAACGATGATTGTTGTCAGCCGGAGTTGGAGAAAGGAGGAACGATGAAGGTGGTTAGGGTGTGGTACTCCGGCGAAGGTGATGCCGGCGACCGGAGATGAGTCGAAACCAGTTGATGACACTGAATTTTGATGAGTCGATACCTCAAGAGATGAGTCGAGACCGTGATTGCGACTTCGGAATGATGTTGTGAAACCAGTGGAACTTGAAATCGGAAAGGTTGGTTGCGAGTCGGAACAGCGGTTGCGACTCGAGATCAGTTGAGTTATTGGTGGTTGCGACACAGTATGCTAATGAACAGATGACTCGAGAACTCTGCGTGATAATTGATTGCGACTTATGAAGATGGAGTCGAGACCTAGGAGATGATGTTAAGTCGAAACCATGATCAAGAGATAAGTCGAGACCAGATGATGAAGATGATGACTCGAGACCGTCGGTGAAGATGAGTCGAGACCTCAGATGTGATAATGATTGACTGGTCGAGACCGAGACCTTGAAGAGATGGATGAAACTTTGTGATGTGAGTCGAGACCTCTATTTTCTTCTCCCTGTTGTAGCTCGAAACCGCAATACGATTATGAAACAAGATCGAGTCAACCAAAAGAACTTTTGAAAATATCTTTTAGAAGCAATTATTTCCGGAAACAGTTGGAAAGTTGTTCAAGGAATTAAAAACTTATCAAAATTATAAAGAATTTCCAAATCAGTTTTTTTTTTAAAAAAAAAAAATTAATCCTTTAACACAAAAAAAATAATCAAAACATCAAAATATGGCTAGTTTTCAATAGAATCCCGATGAACACTTCAAGAACACGAAGAACGCGATGAACAAAAATCCAAAAGTAACGAAAATCTTGAATCTTTGATATCACACCGAGCCTAGAAACAGGTTCTTTGGCTCTGATACCACTTGTAAGTCCCGTGAAACCGGATCTTTCAATGATATCAAACAATCACCAAGTTTGTGCGGAATCCAAACTTGGTGAGATTCAAGAAAAACACGAAAATATGAAATATCAAGAACACCAAAATCACCTTTAATACTTGCACACGTTCTATTACTATGAATTAGCAAAACGTCTGGTACAAGTATCTTTCACAACCAAATCGCCTCCCTCTCTCTCTCTGTAGGAATTCTGTAACTAAGAGGCTCCAAGAACTTCCAACCCTAAAACAAGTTGTAAACTTGTTTATATACCTAGGCAAGCCCAATTCCCTACATGGGCTCCCCTTGGGCCTGCTTGGCCCACATGGCCTAAAGCTTGGCCCAAGTGACCTATAAAGGTCCACAACCTAATATAAACTAACCCGGTAAATCCCAGTTCGTAACCATAGCCTGTTGTATTAATTTGATGCGTCAGTCTCACACTTTAGGGCCTAACAAAATAAATGAAAAATAACATTCCTTTTATAAGATCTATCATTATTATAAAATGACAAAATCTAAAAAGGACAAGACCTAGCCATGTGTCATTTTAAGACAGGGCCAAGATGGTAGTTCCTCAATTAGATTCAGATCCTTATTAACATCTCAATTTAAGATTGTTCTGCGTTAAATATTAAAAAGAATCTTAAAGGTAAAACCTAGGATATATGTCATTGCAGACATTGCCAAGATGGTAAAACCTATTCAAAAGATTCAAATACTTGTTAACATCTGAAAACATGTTAACATTCTTGGCAAAATGTGATTCGATAAAATCACATAAGTCATCCTTAAATTGGATTATTCCAATTTCCCTTATTTATTTAATCATCAATTAAGGATGAAGTACCTACGGGCCATAATTAATGTCCTTTGAGACTAAAGACAGTGGTGGTCCACGACTCCCTGTCAAGAAAAGGTAATGAACTTTGATTCAAGCCTTAATGCCTCGATTCTATAAAATACTGGCTTATAAATTAAGTTTGTCCATGCGACTTGGCCTTTATGCTATTATTAAATTATAACTAGGGATTATAATAAAGATCCTGAATATATGTATACTTAACAAATTAACCAAAATGGTTATTAATACCATGGTTAATAAATCATCAAGAATGATAGTACTGTATAAGCTTCTAAATAAACCTTGTCATTATTTTTCTTTACGTAGCATTTAAGCTACATGGCTAGGTCGGAAGAAGTAAACAGTCATCCCTTGGAAAACCATGAGAACACTATAATTAATATAACCAGGGAAGAACTCCGTACACTGATTGATACAGCTGTATCTAAAGCTGTGGATAGGCAATTTAGGGAGTCTAGTGGGACGCACAGCAGAACCTCATCAGTACCCCACACTAACTCTGTCCCTAAGACTCATTCATGTAACACCACGTAAAAACGTATCCAATTATGTATAGACACGTGTCCTGAGCTTTAAACATGTGGAAAATTTAATGAAGGACTTAAAATGTCAACATGCTAAACCTGAGCCTCTGATTGACACTACGTGGATGATATATTCTTAATCGAAAGATTAATTGAATATAAGAAGCCATTTGTGTATGTATACGAAAGATAATAAAGCCACGGGAATTAACCGTGTCAACATGTTAATTACACCTTTGAGTGACCTTTTAAAAATTTCCCCAAAAGCTTTATAAATTGTATAATACACCTTGATGAATGGCTATTGGAGAAATTATAAATTTCGACTAATTGGTGATAGTTCATGCAATAATTCAAGATTTTTGGAATCCATGTGCAATAACAACGAATCTTCATGTTTGGCCAACTTCTATAAACTCCAAGAAGACATATATGCATGGCATAGTAATTTGAGTAGGGCAGGACTGACCATATGGACTATTATGCTACATTATTGTTAAAGATTCGGTTATGAAAGTGCATGGTCAAATGTATGATAGTTTTAAAAATTTTTGTCCTTTGGTCATCGGTTACGGACCGTAAGGCCCTAGGCTTACGGTCCGCAAAGAGATAACTGGACGATGCAATTCAGGTTCAGTTATGGACCGCATGCATTCAGATTTACGGTCCGTAAGAACCGAATACGGTCCGCAAGACTATTAGCTTACGGTCCGTAAGCTCATCGCCGGGCAGAATTTTGGACAGATGTATGTTTCAGCTGTTAAACCGACTCAAACTGACTTGTTTCAAAACAAGGGACTATTGGACGGTATATACAAACCACTAGGACACCTGGGGTGATCCTAGGGCCTCCCATAACAGCTGTGGATGATCTAAGTGGTTACAACTTAGTATTCAAGGAGTTTTAGTTCATAAGTTCAAGACTCACTTTTGCAATCATCTTCAAGCACTTATCTCTAGAGCTTGTATGGACTTGGAGAAGACTTAGAAGTGTAGAAAAGACAGCTTGGACCTGTAGTAAGCTCCTAATCACTTGCTTAGTCACTTTAATTAGCTTAAGTACCTAGAAGTCAAACTTATCGTAATTTAAGTTTGACTTTCGTTTTAATCTTGTATGGTCCAGCCACTAATCAAATTGAAAGTGGTTATGGAACCATCTTAGAGTAGGTGGTTAACCCTTAAAAGGGCACCTCCTAATTATCTCGTTTGGCCAGTTAATTGTCGGGTCAAAGTAGTTTGACAAAATGTCAAACTGGACATAATGTTTACAAATGATTAAAATTAATAAAGCAGAGGTTCTAAATTTTATTTTAACATTCTAATGACTTGGTAATTAATATTAAAACATGTTTTATCAGTCCTAACCCGGCAATTAATAGTCTAAGGTCAGTTTATAACCGAAAATCACAAAAGCTTGGCTTTTGCTTTGACTTTCAGTTCTGACCCGTTCAAGCTTAATTCTCCCATGCTTTAACCTTCCATTAGGACCACATTACTCAGTAGTATAACCCTCTGAAGTTATATTGCATAATGCCTAATGATTTGAATTATATGCACTTGATCGTGATTATGCTTAATAATACCATAAACGCCCTTTTGACATACAACTGAGATTTTTAGCAATGTGAATGGACTAATACCTTTGCTACTGATATTTAGACATGTCCCGAAAATTTGACATCAGTTTGAGGTCTAGAATGGGAATTATGCTCAATAGCGTAATTAAGAAGCTTTTTGTTATTTAAATGGCGTAATTAGCATTAAGCCTATATAAACCCAATTTTTGACACCAAACTTTTTACTTACTAATGTTAAATATTATTTTGGGATTTTTGGAGATTTTTATTTATTTTTAGGCTGATCATAACAGAGGATTATAACTTGATTTTGGTAATTGTCGGTTTTACCCTTTTTTTGTGCATAAAATGAGTTTTACATAACATTTCAATGCCAAACTTTTTGCTATTGATTTTATATGATAAATAAAATATTTTGAACTTTATAAATTGATCATAAACTAAGATTTCCTATTTTAACCTAAATATCCCTTTAAACCGACTTTTTAGCGTTTTTTAGCACCTATTATGGGTCAAAACTATTTTTGGCATATAAAAATTGTTATCCACTGATGTTCTAAGCTAATTTACATAATTATACAGTAAGCCAAAGTTTTTAAACTCAGAAGTCTATTTTGACCTTATAAGCCTATGTGAAATTACCAAAATGCCCCTACGGTGCATAGTTTGGTTATATAAGATATATTTCACATATATAAAATACCCTACTTTTATAACTTATAAGAATGCATACTTTTACTGATAAAATCAGACCTGGATCTCAGATTAGTATTTAAACTCTTTTATGGGCATTAAAATTACGAAAATGCCCTTATGGGACTTATTTTGATTTAAATTACTTTTTGGGCATATATGTTAATATGTTACTGATATATTAACATATTTTGAGCATAATAATGATTAAGACCTGTATATAATCTATTTGGTTACCCGTTACGCGTTTATGCGTTCGGATCGGTTTACATGACTAGTTTACGTAAAATAGCCGAAACGGGCTTAACCTTATCATTAAATTCTCATTTTCCAGAATGTGTTTAGTTTACCCATATTATACAAGTATCCAAGCTTTTCGGGTCTAAACCACATTCTATCCCGGTCTCCGCTTAATCTAGCTAGCTGGTCTAAGTCCTTGACATAATTAAAGACTCGTTAGCATCCTAATAGGTTAATAAACCTTCTATACAGATTAAATAGCTTCCGGTTGAAGGTGCCTTCAAAAGCTGTAGGATTTTACTGCTAGCATCAGGTAAATACTTTTAACTTATTTTCCCTTATATGGGCTTGGGATACGGTATTATAATAATACCGCTTGGTCGGGTATGAGATTATTTAATCGGATTGTGATGTAATAAATCTGCATAACCCGTTTTAATCCGTATTTTTTGATAACATAAACATTGGGGGTTAACAACCATGTCCTGGATATCCTCGGCTCATTTAAGTTATTAATGGCCATGACCTATGCACGGGGTGCAGGCATGCACCTGATAGATGCAAATGCTAAATATTAAAATTTACCCACAAGTTGGGGATAACTCCTCTATGGGTTTTATAAGTGGTGAGTCAGTTAATCATGTCCGGCTTCCAAACTGGCCCCACATGTATGACAAACATGTAAAACTGTATACAAGATTTTATTAAAGATTGTCCCAAGTTATAAATGGTTTGTGCCATGTGCACTTAAATTCAATTTTCATAAATGTTTTCAAAATGAGCCAGTTAAATTGTATTTACCAGTGTAAACTGACGTATTTTCTTAAAGGCTGATTGACAGGTACCTCTCGTAATAGGCTGGAGCTATAGGGTGTCATAGAGGATCTTGCAAATCCATAAGATACCTGAAGTTTATTGTTTTTGTTTCTTTGTACATTCATGATCCACCTGTGGATCTTATTACATTCCAGTCTGTATATTCATAAACTCAAACACTCAGACATTATGGTTTGTAATAGTTTATTCACCAAGCCTTCCGCTGTGCTATATATTTGTGTGTATTGACAATGATGATATCAACTACGTCACGATACTCCCCGCCGGGCCCACCGGTAAAATGTGGAAATATCGGGGTGTGACAGGTTGGTATCAGAGCCAACATTGAGTGAATTAAACACTAGCCTTTTGTGTTTAACCTCAATGACAAAATAAGCACATTCCTTAGACTCTCGAGCCTAGGCAAATGACCTAGGATTTATCCTTAACTTTCCTTTGCCGTTTATATTTTATTTTGTTTTGTTTTCTTGTTTTAACAGGAAGTTCACCTACAATGCCTCCCAGAGTTAGAGGAAGAGGAAAAGGTCCCATGTGAGGGGGACCATCAGCAGCAGGACCATCACACCGACGCACTTCGTCTGCGTCCTTTTCCAGCTCCGACTCTCACGATCTGTGGGGTCATTCCTTTGAGCCGGCGAGACATTCTGTCTCGTTAAGCTCTTCACCTTCTTTCCACTCATCTTTTGGGCCACTCATCCCAGACGAGCCCCAACACTTGCACCACTCTCAACAATCCCATCACTCTCACAAATCTCACCAATCGTACCACTCGTTGCAATCACATTCTTTCCATCATTCGGATTCCCTTTACTCTCCGGGGCAGTTTAACCCGAATGATTACGTTAACGACTTCTTGGGTTACAACCCTTTAGGACCTGAGGATCACTTTTCTCAGGAAATGGAGATGGATGTCGACCCAGATCCGGAGATGCAGACCAGAACACCGGGCTACCCAATCAGCATATCAAGCGGATCCCCATTTCAGGGATCACCGTACCGTGGGCCCGATTCATTTCAGGAGAAGATGGCCACCTATGATTGGTACTTTACTCCTTCGCACCATAGCTCTCTCACTCAACCTCCCTTGGATGAGCCCCAGCTTCAAGCTGTTTCACCTCCACCACTTCCTGTTGAGGAGCCACCTCAGCAGCCACCTCAGCCACCTCCCGAGCCTCCAAGGCAATGGAGGAACGCACACATGTCAGTGCGAGGAGGACCTCGTTTTAGTTCTCCTCGGGGTTCAAGTTCTTACCCTCCTATTCCTGAGGACCCCCAAATGGGTGGGCCCTCGAACGCGGCACCGGATATTGATCCTCCGCCAGCTTCTTATGCACCACCTCAGCCGCCTATAGGTTTCGACAACCCTATCCTGACTTACCCAGGTTCTTCTGGGTATAATCCTTTTGAAAACACATCGGGATATCCATCAGACTATGGAAACCAGGTTCCCTACCTTACCGCTGCTCAATACCATCATCTTTACCCTTCTTCATACCCTCCAGTTTATCCAACAGGATACTCGGTACAAGATTATCAATACCCACCGTACCAGCAACCTCCCCCTCCCCAGCAGCAGCAGCAAACTCAGGACATCCTGGAGAGGTTAGATAGGTTTGAGCAGAAAGCTAGAAAAACCAGGAAGGAGCATGGTAGCTTTATGAAGGGCCTTTCAAACCTTCTTAAGGGCAAGAATAAGTAGGGAAATTGTTTAATTTTCTTGTATTGTTTTTATCAAGTCCCTGCGAGGACATTATTTTATTTTCTGTACTAAAGTCCCTGCGTGGACTTATTTCCTATTTTCAGTAGCCCCTGCGTGGGCATTGTGTTTTTCTAAGACCCGTTTAGGGCACTTGTACTCGTTTCATGTTTAATGAAGTTTATCTTTGGTTTTTAAATATGTATTTATTTACATCACGTTGTATCTTTTCAATTTATAACTGATCTGCCAAAGAAATTCTTAGAGGTATAACCTAGCCAAAATATTAAGTGGCCATGATGGTACAACCTTTTTAAGACAATAAATCTCTGTTAACGTCTTAAAACATGTTAACATTCCTAGCTGTGCGGTACGAGAAACTACACGAGCTTCCAAAATGTACTTGGATTTTCCAAGTCACTTACATATAGCCTAAATGTTCAATACGAATCATGGCTAAGAAACATCAATATGATGTGTACACCAAGACATCCATTAAAGATGTATGCTTATGAGCACATGTGTAACAATGACAATGAAAGTTCCATTCATAAACTTCTTGTCGAAAAGGGCGATGAACTTCGTTCGACCCTTATGAGATCACTGATCCAAGGGATCATTGATTATGTTCTAATCGTCCCTGTGACAAGCTTTCTGAGCTATCTAAATGTCCTTCGAGACGAACCTAATATTAAATAAAATGTTTTTTATGACATTGACAGTTGTGAAAATTTTATCCCCCCTGTCTAGTAAATATAAAGAATATTGTATTCTATGATTATTTATCTATTTCTTAAAATGGTCTAAATGGTTTAATAATACTATGACCATCTGATCATCAATGCGATGAATCAATATATAATTTAAATATCATCCTTGTTTGTTATAGTATTCAGAAATGGCTGGCTCGGATGAAGCAAACAGTCATCCTGCAGAAGGCAACACCAGGATTAATATCACTGGTGCCGAACTGCAAGCAATGATCACCGCGGCAGTTTCTCAAGCGGTAGATGCTAAGTTTAAGGAGCCAAGTGTTGTTCGGTCTCAAACTCATTCAAGAACCATTCTCAGCCACATACTCATAAGGAAAGTGAGTCTCAGCACTCATCTAATCAGGGTAGTGAACCCAAGAGGCAGGTAGTCCTCGAGCCGACTCCTAGGTACACCAAGGGTTGTACCTACAAGTACTTTGTCTCCTTTAAGCCGAGAGACTTTACAGGGGAAAAGGGGGCGATTGATTGTATGAAATGGTTAGACGAGATGGAGACTGTGATAGACATCAGCGGATGCGCTAAGGAGGATGTGGTTATGTTTGTATCACAATCTTTTAAGGGCGATGCCCCCACATGGTGGAAAGCTCTAGTGCAGTCCACTGGGAAGGTTCACTTGTACAATCTCCCTTGGGAGAAGTTTGTTGATTTGGTGGAGGACACTTATTGTCCTCAACATGAGGTAGAGAGGATAGAGACTGATTTCCTCACCTTAGTGATGAAGGATCTGGATTATAGATCCTATGTGACTAGCTTTAATTCTATGTCGAGGCTGGTGCCATATCTAGTCACTCCTGAGCCCAAACGCATTGCGCGTTTCATTGGTGGTCTGGCCCCTGAAGTAAAGGGGAATGTAAAGGCCTCTAAGCCAACCACTTATAGATTCGCTGTGGATCTATCATTATCCCTCACTTTGGATGTTGTGAGGAGTAGGGCGAAGAAGAGTACCGATGAAGGGAAGAGGAAAAGAGAGGATAACCAGTCTCCTCAATCGAACAAAACGGGCAAGGGGAATTCTGGTTCCAAAAAGGGGCAGTCGAAGGATAAGCCCAGGTGCAAGACATGTCATAAGAGGCACTTTGGGAAGTGCAACCAGGACCCACAGGCCAAACCATGTGGGATTTGTAAGAAGAAGGGGCACAAGTCTGTTGAGTGCCAAAATATTAAGGATGCAACTTGCTATGGTTGCAACGAAAAGGGGCACATCAAAACCAATTGCCCCAAGAATGCAAAGAAGCCTGAAGAGGCGAAGAAGAACAATGCAAGAGTGTTCCAGATGAACGTGAGGGAGGCGGTGAACGACGAGAACGTCATAACAGGTACCTTCCTCATCAATAATAACTATGCTAGATTCTTATTTGATTCCGGTGCTGATAAGTCTTTTGTAGACCATAAGTTCTGTAAGATATTAAATTTGCCTATTAAGACTCTAGACATAAAATATGAGGTAGAGCTTGCCGATGGTACCTTAGAAACAGCTTCAACTCTTCTTGATGGATGTTCTATATCCATTAAGAATCATTCTATCCCGCTATCCCTCTTGCCAATGAAATTGGCCGGTTTTGATATAGTTTAGGCATGGATTGGTTGTCGCATAACCAAGCCCAAATTGCCTGTGATAAAAAGCTTGTCATTATCAAAACCCCCTTTGGTGAATCAGTCACTATTCAGGGAGATACACAATATGGGTTGCCCAACAATGTGTCTATTCTCAAAGTATCGCAGTGTTTGAAAAGTGGATGTGTCATTTACATGGCACAAGTGACTGTAAATGATCCAAAGCCGAAGATTGAAGACATTCCAATCATCTCAGAGTATCCTAATGTCTTTCCTGACGAGTTACCTGGATTACCTCCTGAGAGACAAGTGGAATTCAGGATAGACATTTTACCAGGATCTGCACCTATTGCACGAGCTTCGTATCGTCTTGCGCCTTCTGAAAATGAAAGAGCTCAGAACTCAATTAGATGATTTACTGGAAAAAAGGTTTCATTCAGCCCAGCTCTTCACCGGGGAGCTCCTATACTGTTCGTGAAAAAGAAGGACAGATCAATGCGCTTATGCATTGATTACCGTGAATTGAATAATGTAACTGTTGGAGTCTGTATGCCCAAGACACATATTAGATTGATGTCGCTAGTACGTTATGATCCAAGTCGAGTCATACCGAAATACAAGCTAGACAAACACTTATACTATTTATTTGTGATATGATCAAACAAATAAATATTAACACTTATAATATTTAGAAATTGGTTTTCTAAATAATTACACTTGAGAAACTAATAAATTATATTGATAATTTATTTTGAGAGAATATTTTATCTTGTTATGGGTTTAATAACATGATAAAATGTTATATATGTCTTATAACATATGATGTTATATTTTATAAAAGTTATAAAATTAAACAAGACTTAAATAACTTTATAAAAGAAATTGAATTTTTTTTTATAAAAATTAAACTAGGCCGCCCCCCCTCATGGGAACTCCCAAAAGTATTTTGGTCCAATAGTATTTCATGCATTTGCATGTGTTTTCATTGGGTGGTCTTCCCTAAATATTTTGGCCAATTATCTTACATGCTTTTGCATGTGGAAGAAGCCTCTTGATTGGGCAAAAACGAGGTGGCTCTTTTCTCATCTTTTATATATTTTTGTATGACAAAAATATGTAGATACAAGACATAATCTCAAGGTGCAAGACTTGTAAAAACTCTCTCAAAATTTCATCCATAAGAGGTTGTTCAAGGAGTTTTTCGGTTTTGATTCAAGTGTGAGAAATCCTAGCTAAACTCGTAGTGTTTGTTGGAAGCTTGGGGTATACAAGCTTGAGGTCTTCTACTCTTGAAGGCAACCGTTCAAGAAACATCATCCGTTTCATCATCCTATTACTCCAAGAAGGTAGTATTCTAAACACCCTATGGTTGTGTTTGATAGTATGCATTTTCATATATGGATCCGGGTTTTGGGATTTTGCATATAAATGGTTTTATATCTTATAAAAGTAACATGTTTTAAACATTATTTCCGCTGCGTTTTTATTTCATATGGATGAAATTGCTTTGATAAACATGTTAAAATCCCATCAATGGCATCTAGAGCCACTTATATGAGTGCATGCTTCAATAGATTAAAAATTTCGGGTTTCGGGTTTGAATAAAACCCCATGGCCGAAAATTTTAATATGGTTATCCCTTTGTTTTTCAAGATTATTTTTTCTTGCATGCATAAGGAAATCTTCAAAAATTATTTCATACGGATGATTTGTTTGTTTGGTCAAAAAATTACCATTTCGGTTTTTCATATATAGCCGAAAATGGTTATAAAAGGGTACCATTTTTTATGCTTCTTGAAATTAATAAATATATATTTGGATATATATTTTGGTGCATATGACCTAGCCATGACCTTGTGTTGAATGATTGTGTTGTGATTTATTTTATTAATTATTCAATGGGTTGTAATAATTATTATTTTGTTCTTCCATTAGAAGATATGTAATTTATTTATTTTCATTTGGTATGTAAAATAAATAGATTAGGTGCATTTTATTTTTCTAGAAAAAAATGTATTAGGATATATTTTGTAAAAAGAAGATGCACACAAAATGCGGTTTTGGTTTGGACCATAATATTCGGTTCAAAGAACTTCATCATTCTTAACGGGATTTTAACCCGATAACCAAAACACATTTTTGAAGTCGAAAGGAGTTTGGAGCTTAAATTAAAAGACTTTTGGAAGCTCAAAGAAGGTGGAGAAATCACAACACAAGAAGGAGACTTGAAGCATTTGGATGCGGGATCAAGTGGGAGTTCAACGACACATTTCTTATGTCATTTTTCACCCTTTAGGAAGGACCTTTTGGCACACTTGTTTCGGCTAACAAGTGTCGTCAAAATAGTTGGCTATGCTTATGCACCTATTGTTATGTATGATATGTTTGTTTGGTTGCTTATTTTGTTGTTTAGATGATATGTCGATATGCATGACTTAACAAACTAATAATCAACAACAAGCGTAAAATTGGTTCTTAACAAAATCATTAAAATGGTTAATAAAAGGTTTTATTAAAAATTAATGATTTTATAATAAAATGAGTTTTATTAAAAAGAACCTTGAAAATTAGTTTTCACTAAAGTACCATTGATTTGAATGCATGCAAATGTATGGTACATAATATTTTCTAAACTTGAATTTTGAAATATTAAAAACCCCTTTTATAAAACAAGTTAAACACCATCCTTTTATACAACACTCAAAACACTTGGGAACTCTTATTGTGGGATAAAGGTCACCTAACCACATTTGAGGGAACTTGTATGTTCGAGGCGGGTTTACCATGTTTGTGGGGTAAAGGTCACCTAACCACTTATGTGTATAAACTCACACGTGTGTGTAAGTTGGACGACTTGATTTGGAAACCATGAACTTAGGGTCACCAAAGCATGGGGAACAAAGGTGTTGATGGGATTAAACATGCCAACTAAACATAAAGATGTTTAACCGATCCCATATGGCTAGAAATTGCAAAGAGTTGCAATTGTCAAACGTTGACTACCTTGTTAATTTAAATAGAGGGATAAAGGTCACCTAACCAATATTTAAATGTAACGTTGGATTCTAGATTTTAATTATTAATTGTCTTTAAGACACAAAAGGATATTAATGATTAAAACATAATCGAAAAATACTAAAATAGAACTTGTTAAATTTTGTAGATGGCCGCTAACAATGCAAACCCGATTAACCAAACCGTCCGAGACCTATCACTAAGAACCATCCTTGAAAAGGATCGTCTGAACCATAACAACTTCATGGATTGGTTTCGAAACTTGAGAATCGTTCTCAAGCAAGAGAAGATATCCTATGTGTTGGACGATCCTATTCCCGATGAACCTAACGTGGAAGATGTGGAAGCCTACAATGATTGGGTTAAGTACACCAAGGACTCCATGCAAGCCTCATGCCTCATGTTGAGAACTATGATTCCCGAAATTCAAAAGGATTTTGAACACCACGGGGCATATGACATGATTACCCAGTTAAAGGAAATGTTCCTACAACAAGCAAGGGTAGAACGCTTCGAAACTGTTCGGGCGCTTCATGCATGTCGAATAGAGGAAACCCAATCGGTATCATCTTATGTTCTCAAGATGAAAAGCCACATTGATCGCCTAGAACGGCTAAATTGTCCCGTCTCTAAAGAGTTGGCTACGGATTTGATCCTCAACTCTTTAACAAAGAAATTTGAAAGCTTTGTAATGAATTACAACATGAATGGATGGGACAAGAGCATTGGTGAACTTCATGCAATGCTCAAAACGGCCGAAGCAAGTATGGGCAAAAGGGCTTTACCCGTCCTAGCGATCAATGAAGGAGGCAACAAGAAGAGGCCCCACCCCGACTCTAAAGCAAACTCTGCTAAAAGAAAGGGACACGTCAAGGGAAAGGGAAAAGGAAAAGCTAAAGCAGAACCCACCAAACCAAAAGTGAAGAAGCAAAAGGTTGCTACGAATGACCCATGTTTTGAATGTGGTGAGATAGGACACTGGAAAAGAAATTGTCCAACCTGTCTCAAGGAGTTGAAAAACAAGAGGGATGCAGGGCAAACCTCAGGTACTATCTTTATTATACATATTGAGCTTAATGTTATTTCTTCTAACACATGGGTACTAGATACCGGATGTGGAACTCATATTTGCAATTCGTTGCAGGGGTTCAAAAGAAATAGACTTTACAAGAAGGGAGACGCTAGTCTCTTTATGGGCAATGTAGCAAAAGTTGAAGTCCAAGCTCAAGGAGACTACGTTTTAAAGATTCCAAGTGGTTTGGAAGTGATTTTGAAGAATGTTCTATATGCTCCTAGTTTGACTAGGAACATAATTTCTGATTCCCTTTTAAAACAATCTGGTTTCAATTTCGAATTTGTTAACTATGACATTTATGTTTCTATGAATGATGTGTTTTATTCTAAAGCTAAGTCTTTAAATGGTATTTTATGAATTAGATCGTGATAACGCATCATATGATAGCTCAATGTACCAAGTAACCAACAAGAAACTCAAAATGGATTTGAGTGATTCCTATCTTTGGCATTGTCGCCTTGGACATATAAGCAAGAATCGCATGCATACACTTCAGAAAAATGGTCTTTTGAATACAAATGAAGATAATTCATTTGATATATGCGAATCTTGTTTACAAGGCAAAATGACCAAGACACCCTTTAGTGGAACATTTGAAAGGGCTAAAGACTTACTAGGTATCATACATTCAGATGTATGTGGTCCTTTTAAGCCGATGACTAGGAATGGTGAAAGATACTTCATTACCTTTACCGACGACTATAGTCGTTATGGTTATGTGTATTTATTAAAACACAAGGATGAAGCATTTGAAATGTTCAAAGACTTCAAAAGTGAAGTAGAAAATCAACTCAAGAAAACAATCAAAGTCCTTCGCATTGATAGAGGAGGTGAGTACCTTAGTGGTGCTTTTCAAGATCATCTTAGGAGTTGTGGGATTATCTCACAACTTACTCCACCAGGAACACCACAACACAATGGTGTGTCCGAAAGGAGAAATCGAACTCTATTAGATATGGTTCGATCTATGATGGCTAGAAGCACATTACCTCTATCGTTTTGGGGTTACGCTTTGCTCTCCACAGTCCGTATACTAAATATGGCCCCAACCAAGAAAGTGGAAAAGACACCTTTTGAAATATGGCATGGAAACCCTCCATTATTATCATTCTTAAGGGTTTGGGGTTGTGAAGCTTATGTTAAGCAATACACCCCAAATAAATTGGAAGTCCGATCCACTAAGTGTACCTTTGTAGGATATCCTAAAGATGATATAGGATATTATTTCTACGATCCAACCGAGCAAAAGGTATTTGTTGCTCGAAAAGGTAAGTTCTTAGAAGCTAAGTTCCTTATGGAAGGAACTAGTGGTAGAACAGTGGAACTCGAGGAGGATCAAGAACCACAAGACGATACATGTTTGGTTGATACTAGCACTCAACAAGAGGTTGTTGAAAACGATCAAGAGGTTGATCAGTACGCACAAAATGTTAGCATATTGGTGCACCACATCTGTCGACTTCGTCTTGGATCGAGTCTTAGCTTTAGTGTGTTAGATCAGGGCATGTTTGTCAAGAAAACAAGAGTTTGTATATGTTTTAGATTATAGGTTCGCTCATAGGGTCTTAATCAGAAAGGTTTGCTTATAGTGACATAGGGAGGTTCGCTTATTTGTCACATGTTAGGTTCGCTTTTGTGATCAATGGAGGTCCGCTTATTCGGTCATGTTCATTGGAGCGGATCTCCATTCCCTATATATAGTGCTTTTTGAGCGAACCATATAAGACAGACCTTGTAACTCGTACCGAAGTGCTGCCGGATCGAGATTTGGATGTAAACTGTTATAAATCAATGCAAAGAGGCGTTTAAAGTGATTTGCTAGCTGTTTCTATGTTGATTACTTGTTTTCCGCACCTGTAATTGACGAAATCTCCTCTGAACGACTCGTTCGGGTCGAAACACGATCCTACAAGTGGTATCAGAGCTTCAGGAGGAGGAGTTCTGCTGAAAGTAGCTGGAATTCATCAAGTTTTCTTACTTCTACACCTTCTTTCTTCAGTTCAGAAAGTTTCACCGGTCGAAATCAGCTCAAAATCTCACGGATTGTGCGTAATAGGATATAGACAAACCCTGGAAAGTTTGATGCTAAAATTCACATTAAAAATGGGTCAAAATTGCTTCCGAGTAGGTTCCGCTTTTACGGACTTATTATAGTTCCGCTTGTGTGAACGTGTTAGGTCCGCTTTTAGATACATCATAACAGAGGTTCCGCTCCAAGAGACACACATACTTTCGCTTTTGTGTCAACATATCAAGAGGTTCCTCTCCTGTGAACAAAGTCGGTTCGCTCTTGTGTACAATCTGGTCCGCTTATTTGAACTACACTGTTCCGCTCATTTGAACATTCTGTGGTTCGCTTATTTGAACAAAAGTAGGTTCGCTCTTGTGACATTATTCTAGAGGTTTCGCTTTTAAGAACAGTTGAATAAACTTGTATAATCTGAAAAATGGACGAGGAATTTTATAACGCATTCGGTACTCCGGTTACCCCGATCACTGTTGCTCAAACTACAATGCTCGAAAACGAAACGGGAACAATGCAAAAACCACCCAAACTATTGAACATTGAAGAATACAAAGGATGGGAGGGTCGTTTCGAGAACTGGGTACAAGCGAACTATCTTGATGCATGGGAGTGTGTGGAAACGAAGTATGTGAGACCGTTAAACGATGATGAAGAGGAAGTTGCGATTAAAGACATGAGTGCCGATGACAAGAAGAAGTACAAAAATGAGAAAATGATGTTAAGCCTACTACAACAAGCAGCGAAAGAAGATATTATGGTTTTGTTACAACACAACGGGAGTTCATACTCAATATGGAAAGCGTTGCGATCAAAGTTTGTTGGTAGTCAGGAAATGGTGAAAAATAAGAAATCGCTTTTGAAAAAGGATTTTGATTTGTTTAGAGGTTTGAAGAACGAGAGTACAAAACAGATCATGCATGAGAAAGCTGATCTGATGATGCTCAGGAACAAAAAGGGTTTTAGCACGTTAACTTTGAGCAAATTTATTGAAAGTTGGAAGCTCAGGAAATGGAACAGAGAAAGATTGTTCGAATGAAAGTTTTTGATGGTGAACAGGATATTGGGTTGTATTACAAAGCAGGGGTGAATGAGAAAGCTGCAAATCTATCTCCGAAAATAGAAACTGCTTACAATGCCAAGAATTCTCCTGGAAGTTCATCATCAGGATCAAACAGTAAAACAAGTTTCAGATCATTTCCGTCTTTTGATCCGAACATTTCAGCAGCTAAAAATAGAAGAAAACTTCAATGCAACATTGTATTAAACCTTGAGAGTGATCAAGATTATTCTGAGGAAGTTGCTAAAAGTCAAATGTCTTTATTGGGAATGGTTTTAGAATCTTATAGTTGTTTTGTTGCAGGTCGTATCGGAAATCCAATGCTAACAAAGGAAGATTACGACCAGATAGATGCTGAAGAGATGGAGCTGATGGACATAAAGTGGTGTTTGGCTAGCGTGTTACGGAGAGCTGAGAAATTTAAGCAGATCACGGGGAGAGATGATCTTCGTGAGGCTAATGTTTCTACTTTAGGTTTTGACAAATCTAAAGTCACTTGTTTTCGGTGCAGGGAGAAAGGTCACTTCAAGAGGGAATGCACCAACCGTGAAGCAAGTGGAGCTCAGAATCCTTTCAACAACAACAATGATTACTACCGGAAAGCCATCTATCACCAAGTTGGTCAACAATCATCTCAACAACATAAACATCAAGCTCAAACTGCACATGGAAGAGATGTGATTGAAGATACTGGAAAAAGAGCTTGTGTGGTTAATCAAAATGAAAAGAAATCATTCAACTGGGATAATTACATATCATCTGATGGAAAAGCTTGTGTGATTGCTCAAGATGATGAGAAATTACCTGAGGGTTTTAGCTGGGAAAATTTTACTTGGGATGATTATATTCCTGATCAAGCAACAACCCACACAGCTTTTGTTGCCAAAGTTGAAGATGAAAGTGATGATGATACTGAGTACTATGCTAAACAGATGGCAAAACATTTGAAGATGTTACCAGAAAGTGACAGTGAGAATGAGAAGGCAAAGAAGAAAAAGAAGAAGGTGAAAACACCGGTAAGCAGTGATGATGAAACAACTCCGGTGATTCGAAAGAAAGTGAAAGTTCCAGAGTTCAAGATTGATGAAGAAGCTGTTGCTAAGAAGAGTCCAATAATTTGTGAAAATTGTGAAGTTGTAAAGAAACAGAACAGTTCATTGATCCACAACATGAACCGATTGAAAGAATCATATGATGTGTTGAACAGGGCAATGAATATGTACAACGACACAAGTGAGGAGCAGGCTACAGCAATGAAAACACTTCAGGGAGCTTTTATGGTCAAGCAAAAAGTTGTAAACAACTATATTGAGAAGTGTGCTGAACTCAAACAGATACTTGAACTTCAAAGAATTGAAACTGAAAGAGTTAACCGTTTATTAAAGAGTTACTCATGTTCGTCTTATGTCATTGACAGGATTTATCCGATGGCTGAAAGTTTGAAGGCATTTGAAGATAATGAAGTAACTGAAGAAAAGAAAGTTTCAGAAGAGAAAAGACTCCAGTGAAAAAGACCAAAAAGAAGAAAGACACTGAAAAGACACCATCTGGTAAGAAACAAAGTGTCAGTTACAACAAGTGTCCACCCCCGCTGGAAAATGGATATCTGGCTAGAAATCCAAATGATGAAAGAGTAAAAAAGGCAACAAATTTACACTGGGAGTCAGAGTTGTCAGTAAACTTGCCAGATAGTATTGATGTTGTGTTTACATCGTCTGACACTGATCAACAGTCTCAATTGATGAAGAAAGTCGTGGATCATGTGTTAGAAAACGATGAGATAGAGGAGTCAAAGTCGGAGTTCGTGTCAGTGTCACAGTCTGGGTCAAGTATTCCGTGTCAAACAGAAAAAACAGGACAAAATAGTTTATGATAGCATATTTCTGTTATCAAAATCTAATTTGGATGATGGATTGTTTAAAGTTGCTTATACTTTGAATGATTCTGACAAATTATATTCTGATGAGGAATTTCCAATAAGAGGTGTCAAAACTGAATTGATAAACAAGGTTTTCAAACTCATAGAAATTAATATTTCTGAAATAAAAGACTTATGTCTTAATGAAAAACCTAAAAAATACACCTCAAGAGTACAACAAAGATTAAACAAGAAAAAGAATTACAGTTCTGGTTCAGGTTTCCAAAAGAAATCAAACCATAACGGTAATTCCAAAAAGAAAGGATTAGGTTTTACTCCTACAGAAAAACAGAAAAATGAAAAATATGTTCATGATTTTAAATCAAAAATTACTTTGTTTCAGGAACTTCATCTGAGGAAGAAGAAAAGAAAGATTTCTGGAGACAGTCAAATAATGAATTCCTTGCAAAGAAGCAAGATGAATTGAAGAAAATGTCTTAGCAGAAGAAAGATATGAAAACCTGTTTCCGATGCAACACTGTTGGACATATTGCCAAAGATTGTTCTAAGGCAATACAATCAAAACAGGGAGTATATCGTAAACTCAAAGAGAAAGTAGTTGAGTTCGAACCACCAATTGATAGAACAAAATTGTTTAAAGATTCTACATTTGAAATTGGTGAGAGTTCGAACAAGTTTTACAAGAAGAGAGCTAAATCTGACAACCAGAAATGGGTTGTTAAGAAAGTTGGTGAAAGATCTAGCGATGATTCTGATAGGTCAAAATCAGAGGAGCTATCTTCTGGCGATTAAACTGATTCCATAAAATCAGTTGAGCCACAAGTTGTTTTAAAATGTGAAGCTGTTTTAAAAGATGAAAAGTCAGTTCCGATTGTGAATGATGAGAATTTTCCATCACTTCGGGCTGAGAATTATAAAAAGAAAATTGGTAAGGTTGAAATTTCTAACCAATTTTATAATGACAAACAGGAATTTGATGCTGAGAAGGTCTTTAACCCCAAGGTAAAACATATCTTTGGAAAGATGATTGACTGAAAAGTCAAATGGGTTAAAGAATTTTATGAGAAGAAGAGGAAAGGTAAGAAACCGAGTGATGGTAACTCGGTGAAACCCAAGGCTGGTCAGGCTTGGGTGGATATTTTCTTTGACTAAAAACCTGACTTGCCGGAGCTCCCAGGTTGGTAAGAGTGGAGCATGAATTGGCATCTTTCTTGAGTTTTATTCGGTAACGTCAGTCATACAAACGGTAAAAAGGTTTGTTTATATTTGTTGTACAAGTGGTTAGACGATTTGATTGCGCATTCTTGTATATGGTAAATCAAGGACATTAAGTTGTACTTGTATTTTCCTACAAATTGTTGAGAGACAAGATGATGAACCATATCCCCGAACTTATGTTTGATAAACCTACAAGAGGTAAAATCAATCAAACTTATTTTCCGGAAAAACCATTTTGATTAAAACAAACTTAAGTGTTTTGAAATCTAAATGGGAAAATAGTTTGTTGATAGGGGGAGTTCTGATTGTTTATGCCAAATGAATGGCGATTTGATGTGATTTGATATCGGTTGTCATATTTCTGTATAGTTTGTTTTACTTTCATGTTTCTAGTAGGTCAAGAGCTTAGATAGTTTTCAAATTTCTTTAATGTGTTTGCATTTTAGGGGGAGTAGAAAATTTTAGAAAATCCAAAAACATTAGAAAATTTGAAAAAGCCAAACATAATAAAATCAAAAATGAGTTTTGGTGCAAATAAGGGGAAATGATAGTACATCAGCTAGACTGGCACAGTACGTTAAAGATTTGTAATGTATAAATGCAATTAAGCAGTCTCGCTAAAGATGTGCCGGTAGGTTTTCTCAGAATTAGTAGATCAGTTTGGGATATAAACATAAATTTCACTTGCGTCTACGTGGGGAACACCTCCAGGATATATAGGTAACCCCTGAAATCCTATTTGAAGGGTCCCGTATTCTGAGATACTAGGTCTTTATGCTCAGTGATATCTGGGGTATTATCCCGGGACTTCTGCTGTATGGAAGTACTGACCTAGTCCCCGGATAATACTTTCTGCAAAAGCTTTGAAATATAAGCTCGCCCTCAACATGCTGATGAAACAATAAAATTGAGAGTCGCTGCTGTTGAAAACAAAAGATCCTCTAAAGGGGACACACCTTAAAGTTGAAGCCGTCATCTCTCTGCGTATACGGAAGTATCGACCTGAGCTCTCACGGCCCTCGCACCTAACCTTTAACAAATATCAGTTGTGGTATACTCACCTGTAAGACTGAATATTGGGGTCTGGATACGGGAGTATATACTGAGGTGGAACACATGTAGAGGTTTAAGTTCTAAAACACTAATTCTGTATCCCGAACAGGTTGAACATTTTGCGAGAATTTAAGTGGATCAATATATCGGCAATCAACGCGAACTATTTAAAAGCTTAAAATGAAATAACAGCTTAACGGTGCTAGCGTTTAGTCGGCAACTGATATGATCCTCTTGCACGAACTCACAAAAATTTGTTTGTACATATTTCTTTTCTGCACTTAATTTTTTTATTGCATTTATGTTTTATATTTTGAAAATCCAAAAAGATTTTTGGTGTGTTTTAGCATAAATTTTGAAAAGTCAAAAAGATTTTCGACAACTGATATTGAAAAGCTGATTTTCAAAATTCTAAGTGCTAAACATGATGAACAGATGGTTTGGGAGATTGTGATGTTTTGATAAAATGATACAATTTCAAGTGGTTCATCAGTATCTGATTGATTGATTTATTTGTGATAGTTTCAAATGTTGACTATATGCTTAAATGTTTATCATAAAACTTATGTTTGTGGTAGAGTTGTTGTGAAGGAAGAGTCAGAATGTGAGGGGGAGTGCATGTTGGAGATGAGGATCTTAAATGATGTCAACATCCAAGAGAAGAAGTTTGTTGACGATTTAAGAGAAAGAGATGAAGATAGATAGAGAGAAGCCCAGAGATTGATCAAGACTGAAGGTGCGAAGACACGACATTATCAAAGACTCGATAAACGACTCCATCAACATCTGAGGGGGAGTTTGTTGGTGCACTACATCTGTCGACTTCGTCTTGGATCGAGTCTTAGCTTTAGTGTGTTAGATCAGGGCATGTTTGTCAAGAAAACAAGAGTTTGTATATGTTTTAGATCATAGGTTCGCTCATAGGGTCTTAATCAGAAAGGTTCGCTTATAGTGACATAGGGAGGTTTGCTTATTTGTCACATGTTAGGTTCGCTTTTGTGATCAATGGAGGTCCGCTTATTCGGTCATGTTCATTGGAGCAGATCTCCATGCCCTATATATAGTGCCTTTTGAGCGAACCATATAAGACAGACCTTGTAACTCGTACCGAAGTGCTGCCGGATCGAGATTTGGATGTAAACTGTTATAAATCAATGCAAAGAGGCGTTTAAAGTGAATTTCTAGCTGTTTCTACGTTGATTACTTGTTTTCCGCACCTGTAATTGACGAAAACTCCTCTGAACGACTCGTTCGGGTCGAAACACGATCCTACATAGCAGATCTGGTAGAATTAGTAGTCCACCTGAAAGATATGGATTTTTCATGGATGGATGCTATGTGGTGGATTCAGATGAACCAATCACATATCATGATGCAATGTCAAAATCCGATTGTGACAAATGGCTTGAAGCCATGAACATAGAGATGCAATCCATGTATGATAACCAAGTTTGGGAATTGGTTGTGCCACCACTTAACTCTAAAGTAGTTGGAAGTAAGTGGGTTTTCAAGAAGAAAATAGATATGCATGGTAACTTGGATACTTATAAAGCAAGACTTGTAGCAAAAGGTTTCACTCAAACTCAAGGAATTGATTATGATGAGACCTTCTCGCCTGTGGCGATGCTAAAGTCAATCAGGATATTATTTGCCATAGCTGCATATTATGACTATGAGATCTAGCAATTGGATGTCAAAACGGCTTTTCTCAATGGATATCTTGATGAAGATGTCTATATGGTTCAGCATGAAGGTTTTGTCGATCCAAAACATCCTGACAAAGTATGCAAGTTAAAGAAATCAATCTATGGATTGAAACAAGCATCTAGAAGTTGGAATCACTGTTTTGATGAAGAAATTAAGAATTTTGGATTCATCAAAAACGGCGATGAAGCTTGTGTGTACAAGAAAGCTAGTGGGAGCATCATCACTTTCTTAGTACTATATGTCGATGACATTCTACTATTTGGGAATGACATTCCAACCATGGAAGGTGTAAAAGCTTGGCTTGGAAGTTGTTTTTCCATTAAGGATCTTGGTGAAGTCACCTACATTCTAGGAATAAAGATCTATAGGGATAGATCAAGGCACTTGATAGGTTTAAACCAAAGTGCATACATTGACAAAGTCTTGAATAGGTTCCAAATGGAGAACTCAAAGAAAGGGTTTGTACCTATTCAAAAGGGGACAATACTGAATACTTCTCAATGTCCAAGCTCAAAGGATGAGCAAGAGAAAATGAAAGGAATCCCATATGCGTCAGCTATAGGATCCATCATGTATGCAATGATATGCACCAGACCGGACATGTCATGCGCTTTGAGCATGACGAGTAGATACCAGCAAAATCCAGGTAACAGTCATTGGAAGACTGTTAAGAGTATATTAAAATACCTTAGAAGGACTAAGGATATATTTTTAATATATGGATCTGGCGAGGAGGAACTCATTGTAAAGGGTTACACGGACGCGAGTTTCCAAACCGATCGAAGTGATTCTCGATCGCAATCGGGGTATGTCTTCATTTTAAATGGAGGAGCAGTCTCTTGGAAGAGCTCAAAACAAGACGTGGTAGCATTGTCCACTACAGAATCAGAATACATTGCCGCTTCATTGGCAGCCCAAGAAGCTGCATGGTTGAAGAAATTCATAGCCGACCTAGGGGTGGTCCCTGCCATTCAAGACCCCCTAGAGATCTTTTGTGATAACGAGGGTGCGATTGCTCAAATCAAGGAACCTCTTGCACACCAATAGACTAGAAATATCGAGCGGAGATTCAACTACATAAGGGATGAAGTTGAAAAAGGAAAGATATGTATCCGCCAAGTTCACACCGATCAAAACATTGCGGATCTACTCACGAAGCTCCTTGACAGGGCAAAACATGAGGGTCATACATGTGCCTTAGGACTTCGATATTCTAGTGATTGGTTTTGATCTATTTTGTATTTGGATATTGAAACAATTGTTAATTTAACTCTTTTATGGTATTTTGAGTTACGTTTCATATTAGCATGTTTAAATCCATGAATAAGTTAATTATTCTAAATGTCCGTAGTCGATCATAATTGTGGGAACAAATATGAATGTAAGACTATTATGAACTTGGATTGGTGGATATTCATTTAGAATGAATATAGAGCAAAGTGTTGCTACCAAAGTTCATAGATATTTGTGGGATACAAATATTGGACTGACTCGCTCTCAAATGTTACTGCATGGAATCATTTGTGATTGATCATAAGTAAATTTGAGTAAAGGTGTGACAACTCGAACTTTAGACTTGCTTTGTGTAACGATACGTGTCTATGTGAACCTTATTTGATTGAATGAATGTTACGGTTAAATGTTTAAATGTTGCGTTATTGGACCACACAACACTACACCCGATCCATAAATCAATTGGGCTTTACTATTGTTTGCAAACCCACTCGGCCCATGTAATGGACTCGAGATCACAAGCCGGCCCAAGTGAGGTTTCGGCCCACCCTCACCTCACACGTATATGCATATACACAATTAGGGTTTTAGTTTTTCTCACTTTTGGCAACCAAGAACTCACACACCAAACTCTTTTCCTCTGTCTCGGAACTGAAGGCATTCTTCCCTCTCGAAGCTTTTGTCATTCACAACTTTCATCATCTCGGTTAGTGTGGTATGTGTTGATTTCATGCTTGATATGTATGGTTTTGCGATGATGTGATTATCTATCGGATTGCATGATCTAGGAATGTGTTACATAACCTATTAGGGTTCATGCTAGTAAACCAAACAGAATCTGTATAAAATTACTTTTGGTGATATATGTTGATATGCTAGAACAGAACCGGATCATATGTTGCTGATTAGTCAATGTTCTTAGGGTTAAATCGGTTGAATTGCATGTGCTTGTAACCGGCTGTGATGTTTTAGATTGCATGCTAGCCTATAAGTTAGTTGTTTACATGTTTGATTATTAGAAATCGGCTGTTCTTGATGTTGATTACACGAGTTGATCATATGAATATGTTATGAAATTGATAAATGTTGGTAATTGATTTGATAATTGCCATGATTGATCGGTTATTGAAACTGCCAAATCTGTTTGCTGGAATTACGGGATTTTGTTATAAGCTGTTACACACACACGGTTGCGACTCGGTATCACCAATCACGACTCGAGACCACAACAGCACAAGCCGAGACCATGGTTGCGAGTCCCGTTGCGACTCGTAACCAGACCATGACGAGCCGAGACCGTCCCTTGCGACTCGTAACCAGCTATTGCGACTCGCAATCTCCTGTTGCGACTCGTAATCTTCTGCTGTGACTCATAACCCGGTTGCGACTCGAGATCGCTGGTTGCGACTCGAGACCACCTTTGCACGTGTACTGTTTTGGGCTTTCACTGTCACAGGCCCAATCGTTTGGGCCAAATGATTTGGACTTATGACTGTTATGTTATTGGACTGCTTATCTGTTTGGGCCGACATGATATTTGGGCTGTTGGTATTTCGGGCTTAGACTTTGGATCGCACATGAATGTTAATGCTATGCTCTTGCCTGTTCACATGCATACATGATTCTTGCCATGATTATATGCGTATACATACGTGTAGCTTATACGTGCAATAGTTGAGTACGAACCTAACTTGCATAAGTAACCATGATAGGACGTGGTTGATCCTTTACTTGTATACTTGAGCATTTTACTGTCTGCCGAGCAAACCCAGGTGAGTTCACACTCCTACTAAGGCATGGGATTCCCGGGTCATGGGAATGGGATAAAGGTTACCATTGACTGAGAACGTACATATGCTTTTCCTAGACTATCACCTACCATGATCCTCGGATGTCAGGACGGTTCCGTAGGTTAGGATAACACCTACGTGGTCATATGCCAATTACTGCCTCGGATGTCAGGCACGCACGTAAAACCTACGTGTACGCATCACTTACTTCTATCCTCGGTACAAAGGATACGTACGTGAAACCCACGTACACCCCCGCGTCTCCTATCCTCGGTTGTGAAGGATACGTGCGTAAAACCTACGTACACCCCATACGCGCTACTGTTCTCGGAAGAAGAACAGGGATGATACGAGTAGTTGATACGAATAGTCTAGTGGTCACATAACATGGGAAGCCCCCACCTATACAACTTACTATCGGCCCAGTAGAGCCACCCGTTACTTACTGTTACGCACTTACTTACTGTGAACTCGCTCAACTAGTTTGTTGATCATTCTGTTACATGCCTTGCAGATCGTTAGGTACATGGAGCTTGCACAAAGAGGAGCCGGTCGTTGTGGACAAGGATCGTATTACTTTGTTAGACACTTATGACATTTCAGTATTTTTAACTTGGGTTTACAACAATGCTTCCGCTACTTAAACAATGCTTGGTTTTGAAACAACAATCATGTCATGATGAACTACTTTAATGACTTTTATTATTACTAAATGCTATGTTTGATATGATTGATGGCTTGATCCTGGTCATGTCACGCTCCCAAGCGGTGGTACTCCGCGTGTGGATTTTGGGGGTGTGACAGATTGGTATCAGAGCCATTGGTTATAGAGAACTTGGTTTTAATACGGGAAAAAGTGTTTATTAAAACCAGACTATAACCCGAACAGTGCTCTCAACGATCCACAACGACGCTTCGCTCCACGTGCAAGACTCGACATTTTAGGTAATAAGGTTTATGTTTATTGCCTACTTGCTAGAATTACTTAGAACTTTGCTCGCGGTATGTTTAGACTACAATGCTCACTAATTGCTATTGCTTAAGAACCCTTACGTGCTTACACTTTTCTGTCATCGCACTATTCGCGAACTTTTCTCACCTATTTCGCCTTTGACATGAAGATCAATGGCTGGAAGAATTAACATGACACAAGCCCAGTTAGAGGCTCTTGTTCAAGCCCAAGTTGCTGCGGCAGTTGCAGCAGCTCAAGCAGGTAGTATATCCTGCAGTATAGGCACACACTAGGATCTTTAGATCCTACATTAACTCTCGTATTTAACCTCGTCCTATTCATACACAATAGGTCAACACGCGCAGCAGCCTGTCTGCACATTCAAGAACTTTATGGACTGCCGTCCCGGCACGTTCAGCGGCACAGAAGGAGCGGTTGGACTCCTCCACTGGTTCGAGAAGCTAGAATCAGTATTCGAAATGTGTGAATGCCCTGAGGCACGCAGGGTGAAATACGCCACCGGCACTTTAGAAGGAATCGCGCTAACCTGGTGGAACGCGCAGGTGCCAATTCTGGGGTTGGCAGCTGCTAACGCCACACCCTGGAACGATTTTAAGGAGCTTATCAAGCGTGAGTATTGTACGCGTGAAGATATTCACAAGCTAGAAGACGAGCTGTATAATCTAAAAATGGTTGGGTCGGAGATTGAAGCGTATACCAAGCGGTCAAACGAGCTGGCCGTGCTGTGTCCAACTATGGTAGACCCTCCATAAAAGCGTATCGAGATGTATCTCAAGGGGTTGGCACCAGAAATCCAGAGCCACGTTACCTCGGCTAACCTCGACAACATCCAGGAAATCCAGCGTCTCGCTCATCGCATCACTGATCAGGCAGTGGATCAGAATAAACTGCCTAAGCGTGTCAGCACTACTACTACAGTCACTCCTTCAGCTACTCCCGTTACCCTCAGTGACAACAAGAGGAAATGGGAGGGGGATTCAAGCAAAGCATCAGTTTCAGTTCAGTCCCAGAATCAGCAGCGAAAGACTGACAACTATCAAAGCCCTAACCAGCAGTCGTCAGGTAGCCACAGGCAGGGTGGATATCGCGGAAATCTTCCAAAGTGCAACAACTGCAACAGGCACCACCACGGCCAGTGTACCAAGGGTCGTTGTCAAAGATGCCTCAAGATGGGTCACGAGGCCAAAGACTGTAGAAGCCTTCGCCCTGCGAACCAAAATCAGCAGCAGCCTCACGTTCAGCCTAACCAACAACAGGGCAACAAGGGATGCTACAATTGTGGTGCTGAAGGCCACATCAAGAGACACTGCCCACAGCTCAACAGGAACCAGAACAACAACAACAACAATCAGGGCAATGGCAACAACAACAATGGGGGAAACAACAACGGCAACGAGGCAAGGGGCCGTGCATTCGTACTAGGTCGTGGCGACGCAGTGAACGATCCCAACATTGTTATGGGTAAGTTTCTCCTCGACAATATTTACGTTACTGTTTTGTTTGATTCGGGTACGGATACAAGCTATATGTCTGTGAAAATGTGTCAACTGCTAAAACGTGCACCAACACTTTTACCCACCAAACATGTAGTAGAGTTAGCTAACGGTAAAAGTCTAGAAGCCACGCACGTAGTACAGGGTTGTAATCTTATCCTAGCTGGTCAAGCCTTCTCTATTGATCTCATTCCCATAGTTTTGGGAAGTTTCGACGTCGTGATTGGGATGGATTGGTTATCCCAACACCAGGCAGAAATCTTATGCAGTGAGAAGATCATTCGTATTCCACGTTCTGGTCAAGAACCTCTCGAAGTCCAAGGCGACAAGAGTGGTGCTGTGGTTAGTATCATCTCATTCTTGAAAGCTCAGAAGTGCTTACGTAAAGGACACACAGCCATTTTGGCTCTTGTTTCAGACACATCAGTAAAGGAAAAGAAATTAGAGGATATACCAGTCGTACGTGACTTCCCTCAGGTGTTTCCTGAAGATTTACCTGGCTTACCGCCTCATCGTCAGGTTGAATTTCAGATCGAGCTCGCTCCAGGAGCAGCACCCATAGCTCGCGCACCATATCGCCTAGCTCCATCAGAATTGGAAGAATTGTCAAAGCAGCTACATGAGCTCTTGGAAAAGGGCTTCATTCGTCCAAGCTCTTCGCCTTGGGGAGCTCCAGTGCTTTTCGTGAAAAAGAAAGACGGTACGTTCAGGATGTGTATAGACTACAGGGAACTGAACAAGGTGACGGTGAAGAACCGTTATCCTCTTCCACGCATAGACAACTTATTCGACCGGTTGCAAGGGTCGTGTTACTATTCCAAGATCGACCTACGGTCAGGATATCATCAACTGGGAGTCCGCGAGGAGGACGTCTCTAAGACAGCATTCAGAACTCGCTATGGTCACTACGAGTTCTTGGTTATGCCGTTCGGACTTACGAACGCACCTGCAGTATTTATGGATCTTATGAACAGGGTGTGCAAACCCTATCTCGACAAGTTCGTCATTGTTTTCATCGACGACATCCTGATTTACTCCAAGAGTCAGGAGGAACACGAGCAACACCTACGCCTTATATTGGAACTCCTTCGGAAGGAACAGCTATACGCCAAGCTTTCTAAATGCGACTTCTGGCTTCGTGAAGTCCACTTCTTAGGCCACGTGGTAAACAAGGATGGGATTCACGTCGATCCATCCAAGGTAGATTCGATCAGAAATTGGCCTGCACCGCGCACACCGACAGAAATACGCCAATTCTTGGGTTTGGCAGGCTACTACAGACGGTTTATTAAAGACTTTTCAAAGATCGCGCAACCACTTACGCTACTGACACAGAAGGGTGTCACCTACCGTTGGGGCAACACGCAGGAAACTGCTTTTCAGTACCTAAAGGATAGACTTTGCAGCGCACCTATTCTTTCATTGCCAGAGGACACAGAAGACTTCGTAGTATATTGTGATGCATCCATCCAGGGTCTTGGATGTGTGTTGATGCAACGTGATAAAGTGATAGCCTACGCTTCTCGGTAACTCAAGGTTCACGAACGAAACTACACGACGCACGATTTAGAGCTGGGAGCTGTTGTTTTCGCACTTAAGATATGGCGACACTACCTGTACGGTACCAAGTGCACGATTTACACCGATCACAGGAGTCTCGAGCATATCCTTAAGCAGAAGGATTTGAACATGCGTCAACGACGATGGGTCGAGTTACTTAACGACTACGAATGCGCCATCAAGTACCATCCAGGCAAAGCCAATGTTGTGGCTGACGCTCTAAGTCGAAAGGACACCTTACCGAAGCGCGTGCGAGCGCTACAGCTTACGATTCAGTCTAGCCTTCCAGCACAGATACGAAATGCTCAGGTAGAAGCATTGAAGCCCGAAAACGTCAAGGCTGAAGCCTTACGCGGCTCACGACAACAAATGGAACAAAAGGAAGACGGCGCCTACTATGTAACGGGCCGGATTTGGGTCCCTCTCTATGGCGGTCTACGCGAACTTGTAATGGATGAAGCTCACAAGTCTCGCTACTCGGTACATCCAGGGTCAGATAAAATGTACCACGACATCAGCACTACTTATTGGTGGCCTAGCATGAAGGCCCACATCGCTACGTACGTTGGAAAATGTTTGACCTGTGCGAGAGTCAAGGTTGAATATCAGAAGCCAGCTGGTCTACTTCAGCAGCCTAAGATACCTCAATGGAAATGGGAAGAAATTTCCATGGATTTTGTTACAGGCTTACCTAGATCTCAGCGTGGGAACGATACAATATGGGTCATAGTTGATCGACTCACCAAGTCTGCACACTTCCTGCCGATTAAGGAAACGGACAAGTTCTCCACTCTTGCAGACGTCTATCTTAAAGAAGTTGTTTCGAGGCACGGAGTGCCCACCTCTATTATTTCGGATCGCGATGCACGATTCACGTCAGAGCTATGGCAAGCAATGCATAAATCTTTCGGCTCACGATTAGACATGAGCACAGCATATCATCCTCAGACGGATGGGCAGTCTGAGCGAACGATTCAAACACTTGAAGACATGCTTAGGGCATGCGTTATCGATTTCGGCAACGGCTGGGAAAAGCACCTCCCATTGGTGGAGTTTTCGTACAATAACAGTTACCATACCAGCATTCAAGCCGCTCCATTCGAGGCATTGTACGGACGTAAATGCCGGTCACCTCTCTGTTGGGCAGAGGTGGGGGATAGTCAAATTACGGGGCCAGAGATTGTAGTGGACGCCACAGAAAAGATTGCACAAATAAGACAACGCATGGCGGCAGCACGCGACCGTCAGAAAGCCTATGCGGACAAGCGTAGAAAGCCTTTGGAATTTCAGGTCGGGGACCGAGTTTTACTAAAAGTTTCACCCTGGAAGGGTGTGGTACGTTTTGGCAAAAGGGGCAAACTGAATCCGCGGTACGTCGGACCATTCGAAATCTTAGAAAAGATTGGCAAGGTAGCCTACAAGTTGAACCTACCAGCTGAACTCGGAGCAGTTCACAATGTCTTTCATGTGTCGAACCTAAAGAAGTGCCTATCAGATGAAAACCTCATCATTCCTTTCAAAGAACTCACTATCGACGAGCGGTTGCAGTTCGTCGAGGAACCAGTAGAAATCACGGACCGGGATGTGAAGGTCCTCAAAAACAAGAGAATCCCTCTTGTTCGAGTTCGTTGGAACTCCAAACGTGGCCCAGAGTACACCTGGGAACGCGAAGACATGATGACAGAAAAGTACCCCCAGTTATTCAAAACCAATGCAACCACTACTGAGGCTGAAGCTACTACTTCGGAATTTCGGGACGAAATTCCAGATCAACGGGGGGAGGATGTGACACCCCAGGAAAAGGAAAATCAGTGAACGCTATAACTTACCTAGCTTCCTCAGTGAGTGCATACCAAATTTCGGGACGAAATTTCCAATTAGTTGGGGATAATGTGACAACTCGAACTTTAGACTTGCTTTGTGTAACGATACGTGTCTATGTGAACCTTATTTGATTGAATGAATGTTACGGTTAAATGTTTAAATGTTGCGTTATTGGACCACACAACACTACACCCGATCCATAAATCAATTGGGCTTTACTATTGTTTGCAAACCCACTCGGCCCATGTAATGGACTCGAGATCACAAGCCGGCCCAAGTGAGGTTTCGGCCCACCCTCACCTCACACGTATATGCATATACACAATTAGGGTTTTAGTTTTTCTCACTTTTGGCAACCAAGAACTCACACACCAAACTCTTTTCCTCTGTCTCGGAACTGAAGGCATTCTTCCCTCTCGAAGCTTTTGTCATTCACAACTTTCATCATCTCGGTTAGTGTGGTATGTGTTGATTTCATGCTTGATATGTATGGTTTTGCGATGATGTGATTATCTATCGGATTGCATGATCTAGGAATGTGTTACATAACCGATTAGGGTTCATGCTAGTAAACCAAACAGAATCTATATAAAATTACTTTTGGTGATATATGTTGATATGCTAGAACAGAACCGGATCATATGTTGCTGATTAGTCAATGTTCTTAGGGTTAAATCGGTTGAATTGCATGTGCTTGTAACCGGCTGTGATGTTTTAGATTGCATGCTAGCCTATAAGTTAGTTGTTTACATGTTTGATTATTAGAAATCGGCTGTTCTTGATGTTGATTACACGAGTTGATCATATGAATATGTTATGAAATTGATAAATGTTGGTAATTGATTTGATAATTGCCATGATTGATCGGTTATTGAAACTGCCAAATCTGTTTGCTGGAATTACGGGATTTTGTTATAAGCTGTTACACACACACGGTTGCGACTCGGTATCACCAATCACGACTCGAGACCACAACAGCACAAGCCGAGACCATGGTTGCGAGTCCCGTTGCGACTCGTAACCAGACCATGACGAGCCGAGACCGTCCCTTGCGACTCGTAACCAGCTATTGCGACTCGCAATCTCCTGTTGCGACTCGTAATCTTCTGCTGTGACTCATAACCCGGTTGCGACTCGAGATCGCTGGTTGCGACTCGAGACCACCTTTGCACGTGTACTGTTTTGGGCTTTCACTGTCACAGGCCCAATCGTTTGGGCCAAATGATTTGGACTTATGACTGTTATGTTATTGGACTGCTTATCTGTTTGGGCCGACATGATATTTGGGCTGTTGGTATTTCGGGCTTAGACTTTGGATCGCACATGAATGTTAATGCTATGCTCTTGCCTGTTCACATGCATACATGATTCTTGCCATGATTATATGCGTATACATACGTGTAGCTTATACGTGCAATAGTTGAGTACGAACCTAACTTGCATAAGTAACCATGATAGGACGTGGTTGATCCTTTACTTGTATACTTGAGCATTTTACTGTCTGCCGAGCAAACCCAGGTGAGTTCACACTCCTACTAAGGCATGGGATTCCCGGGTCGTGGGAATGGGATAAAGGTTACCATTGACTGAGAACGTACATATGCTTTTCCTAGACTATCACCTACCATGATCCTCGGATGTCAGGACGGTTCCGTAGGTTAGGATAACACCTACGTGGTCATATGCCAATTACTGCCTCGGATGTCAGGCACGCACGTAAAACCTACGTGTACGCATCACTTACTTCTATCCTCGGTACAAAGGATACGTACGTGAAACCCATGTACACCCCCGCGTCTCCTATCCTCGGTTGTGAAGGATACGTGCGTAAAACCTACGTACACCCCATACGCGCTACTGTTCTCGGAAGAAGAACAGGGATGATACGAGTAGTTGATACGAATAGTCTAGTGGTCACATAACATGGGAAGCCCCCACCTATACAACTTATTATCGGCCCAGTAGAGCCACCCGTTACTTACTGTTACGCACTTACTTACTGTGAACTCGCTCAACTAGTTTGTTGATCATTCTGTTACATGCCTTGCAGATCGTTAGGTACATGGAGCTTGCACAAAGAGGAGCCGGTCGTTGTGGACAAGGATCGTATTACTTTGTTAGACACTTATGACATTTCAGTATTTTTAACTTGGGTTTACAACAATGCTTCCGCTACTTAAACAATGCTTGGTTTTGAAACAACAATCATGTCATGATGAACTACTTTAATGACTTTTATTATTACTAAATGCTATGTTTGATATGATTGATGGCTTGATCCTGGTCATGTCACGCTCCCAAGCGGTGGTACTCCGCGTGTGGATTTTGGGGGTGTGACAAAAGGTAAATATCATAGTATCCTCCGACCTGAGATACATATTGGGTCTTGATATTCACCAAGTATTATACCTTGACCTAGTTCTTAGCTGTCTGTAATAAGACGGTACACAAGGCTAAACTCAGGTATGGTACAAGGTGATTGTGAGAGACGTATGTAGTCAAGAAGGGATTTGTTCCTCTTATTCGTTGAGAGTAAGATGTCTAAGGCCTGATAAAGTTAAATCAACAGAGAGTGATCACTCTGTGTCTCTGGATTTAACATGACATCTGTAATGAAAGGATAAATGATAGATTCACCTAAATCATGTTCAAGTAAGGGACTTGAAGGGGATGATGTTATTGAATGGGAAATATAGTCATACGTATTAGGGGTAGTAAACTGTAGTTAGGTGGTCTTTACTACTTGCGTCAATCTTCTATGTATCTTGTGCTAGTGGGAGATTGTTGGAGTCTGTATGCCCAAGACACATATTAGATTGATGTGGCTAGTATGTTATGATCCAAGTCGAATCATACCCAAATACAAGCTAGACAAACACTTATACTATTTATTTGTGATATGATCAAACAAATAAATATTAACACTTACAATATTTTGAAATTGGTTTTCTAAATAATTACACTTGAGAAACTAATAAATTATATGGATAATTTATTTTGAGAGAATATTTTATCTTGTTATTTAATGGGTTAAATAACATGATAAAAAGCTATATAAGTCTTATAACGTATGATGTTATATTTTATAAAAGTTATAAAATTAAACAAGACTTAAATAACTTTATAAAAGAAGTTGAATTTTTTTTTATAAAAATTAAGCTAGGCCGCCCTCCTCATGGGAACTCCCAAAAGTATTTTGGTCCAATAGTATTTCATGCATTTGCATGTGTTTTCATTGGGTGCTCTTCCCTAAATATTTTGGCCAATTATCTTACATGCTTTTGCATGTGGAAGAAGCCTCTTGATTGGGCAAAAAGGAGGTGGCTCTTCTCTCATCTTTTATATATTTTTGTATGACAAAAATATGTAGATACAAGACATAATCTCAAGGTGCAAGACTTGTAAAAACTCTCTCAAAATTTCGGCCATAAGAGGTTGTTCAAGGAGTTTTTCGGTTTTGATTCAAGTGTGAGAAATCCTAGCTAAACTCGTGGTGTTTGTTGGAAGCTTGGGGTATACAAGCTTGAGGTCTTCTACTCTTGAAGACAACCGTTCAAGAAACATCATCCGTTTCATCATCCTATTACTCCAAGAAGGTAGTATTCTAAACACCCTATGGTTGTGTTTGATAGTATGCATTTTCATATATGGATCTGGGTTTTGGGATTTTGCATATAAATGGTTTTATATCTTATAAAAGTAACATGTTTTAAACATTATTTCCGCTGCGGTTTTATTTTATATGGATGAAATTGCTTTGATAAACATGTTAAAATCCCATCAGTAATGATCAAGAATCGATACCCTTTGCCCAGGATCGATGATTTATTCGATCAACTCCAAGGGGCGAGCTATTTCTCGAAGATTGATTTGAGATCCGGGTATCATCAACTCATGGTTCGAACTGAAGATGTACCGAAGACGACATTTAGAACAAGGTATGGACATTTTGAGTTCTTAGTGATGCCTTTTGGGCTCACTAATGCGCCTGCAACATTCATGGACCTCATGAATAGAGTCTGCAAGCCATACCTAGATAAGTTTGTCATCGTCTTTATAGACGACATACTTATTTACTCTTGTAGCCAAGTTGAGCACGAAAAGCACCTTCAGTGTATCTTAGGATTGCTTCGGCAGGAGAAATTGTATGCTAAATTCTCCAAGTGCGAGTTTTGGCTTCGTGAAGTCCAATTCCTTGGACATGTTGTCAGTGAAAGTGGTATCCAAGTTGATCACGCCAAGATAGAAGCCATTATGAATTGGGAAGCACCAAAGACGCCTACAGAAATCCGCAGCTTTCTGGGTTTAGCTGGATATTATAGAAGATTCATTGAGAACTTCTCAAGAATAGCTGCACCATTAACTTCCTTGACCCGTAAGAATGTAAAATTTGACTGGGGTCCAAAGCAACAAGAATCCTTTGAGATTCTGAAGAAAAGATTGAGCAATGCTCCGGTATTATCTTTACCACAAGGAGTAGAAGAGTTTGTCATGTATTGTGATGCTTCACACACTGGTATGGGATGTGTACTTATGCAGCAAGGCAAAGTGATCGCCTATGCATCACGAAAACTAAAGGTGCATGAAAAGAATTACACCACCCATGATTTGGAATTGGGTGCCGTTGTATTCGCACTAAAGTTGTGGAGACATTATTTGTATGGAACAAAATGTGTAATCTACTCGGATCACAAAAGTCTTCAACATCTGTTCAATCAGAAAGAGCTCAATATGAGACAACGCCGTTGGATGGAAACCCTGAATGATTATGATTGCGAGATTCGCTACCATCCAGGCAAGGCGAACGTGGTCGCTGATGCTCCAAGCCGAAAGGAAAGAGTTAAACCGATTAGAATCAATGCCAAGAGCATTGAGTTGAAGAATAGTCTGAACGAAAGACTATTAGCTGCACAGAAGGATGCTGTTTTGGAAGTTAATCTTCCCAATGAAAAATTAGGTGTAACTGCTGAATAGTTAGCACCTGGGAAGGATGGAATCCTCAGAATGAATGGAAGAATTTGGGTTCCTATACAGGGAGGACTTCGAGATGTGATTCTCCAGGAAGCTCACAACTCTAAATACTCAGTTCACCCTTGAGGTGACAAAATGTATCAAGATTTGAAGGCTAATTACTGGTGGATAGGTTTGAAGAAATCTATTGCCACACATGTAGCTAAATGCCTGACATGTGCTCAGATTAAAGCTGAACATCAAAAGCCATTAGGTCTGCTTCAACAGCCATAACTCCCTACGTGGAAATGGGAGATGGTAACTATGGACTTCATAACCAAGTTACCTAAAACGAGGCACGGAAATGACACCATATGCGTGTTGACAGACTGACAAAGTCAGCACATTTCTTGCCCATCAAGGAGACTCATAGCTCCGACAAATTAGCCCAGTTATATGTAGATGAGATTGTAGATCTTCATGGCGTACCGGTGTCTATTATTTCGGATAGAGATAATAGATACACCTCTCATTTTTGGAAAAGTTTTCAACAATCTTTGGGTACGCACTTGAATTTTAGTACTGCTTACCACCCTCAGACTGATGGACAGAGTGAGCGTACAATTCAAACCTTGGAAGACATGCTTCGTGCATGTGTTATTGATTTAGGTGGTAGTTGGGATGACCACCTGCCATTGATCGAGTTCTCCTATAATAATAGCTACCATACGAGCATTCAGGCTGCGCCTTTTGAGGCATTATATGGTAGGAAATGCAGAACGCCTGTCTGTTGGGCAGAAGTAGGAGAAGCTCAGTTATCAGGACCTGATATAGTCCTCGAAATGACGGACAAGATTGTCCAGATTCGTGATCACCTGAAAGCTGCCAGGGATAGGCAGAAAAGTTATGCTGATAAGAGGCGAAAACCTCTAAAGTAGGCGATAAAGTTTTATTGAAAGTGTCACCCTGGAAAGGTGTGATGCGTTTTGGTAAGAATGGCAAGTTGAGCCCTAGATATATTGGACCATTTGAGATTACCGAATGTGTCGGCAGTGTAGCTTATAAACTAAACTTTCCTGAGGAGCTGAGTGGAATTCATAATGTGTTCCACATTTGTAATCTCAAGAAATGCCTAGCCGATGAATCGCTAGTTATGTCTCACAAAGACGTTCAAATCGATGAAAGCTTGAGATATGTTGAAAGACCTATATCGATCAAGGATCGACAGGTTAAAAAGCTCCGAAGAAAGCATGTACCTATAGTAAAGGTCAAATGGGATGCTCGCAGAGGTCCCGAGTATACGTGGGAAGTCGAGTCCACTATGAGACAGAAGTACCCTCACTTATTCCAGTAAATCTCGGGGTCGAGATTTCTTTTAAGGGGGTGAGGATGTAACACCACGTAAAAACGTATCCAATTATGTATAGACACGTGTCCTGAGCGTTAAACATGTGGAAAATTTAGTGAAGGACTTAAAATGTCAACATGCCAAACCTGAGCCTCTGATTGACACTACGTAGATGATATATTCTTAATCGAAAGATTAATTGAATATAAGAAGCCATTTGTGTATGTATACGAAAGATAATAAAGCTACAGGAATTAACCGTGTCAACATGTTAATTACACCTCTGAGTGACCTTTTAAACATTTCCCCAAAAGCTTTATAAATTGTATAATACACCTTGGTGAATGGCTATTGGAGAAATTATAAATTTCGACTAATTGGTGATAGTTCATGCAATAATTCAAGATTTTTGGAATCCATGTGCAATAACGACGAATCTTCATGTTTGGCCAACTTCTATAAACTCCAAGAAGACATATATGCATGGCATAGTAATTTGAGTAGGGCAGGACTGACCATATGGACTATTATGCTACATTATTGTTACAGATTCGGTTATGAAAGTGCATGGTCAAATGTATGAAAGTTTTAAAAAATTTTGTCCTCTGGTCATCGGTTACGGACCGTAAGGCCCTAGGCTTACGATCCGCAAAGAGATAACTGGGTGATGCAATTCAGGTTCGGTTACGGACCGCATGCATTCGGATTTACGGTCCGTAAGAACCGAATACGGTCCGCAAGACTATTAGCTTACGGTCCGTAAGCTCGTCGCTAGGCAGGATTTTGGACAGATGTATGTTTCAGCTGTTAAACCGACTCAAACTGACTTGTTTCGAAACAAGGGAATATTGGACGGTATATACAAACCACTAGGACACCTGGGGTGATCCTAGGGCCTCCCATAACAGCTGTGGATGATCTAAGTGGTTACAACTTAGTATTTAAGGAGCTTTGGTTCATAAGTTCAAGACTCACTTTTGCAATCATCTCCAAGCACTTATCTCTGGAGCTTGCAAGGACTTGGAGAAGACTTAGAAGTGTAGAAAAGACAGCTTGGACCTGTAGTAAGCTCCTAATCACTTGCTTAGTCACTTTAATTAGCTTAAGTACCTAGAAGTCAAACTTATCATCATTTAGGTTTGACTTTCGTTTTAATCTTGTATGGTCCAGCCACATATCAAATTGAAAGTGGTTATGGAACCATCTTAGAGTAGGTGGTTAACCCTTAAAAGGGCACCTCCTAATTATCTCGTTTGACCAGTTAATTGTCGGGTCAAAGTAGTTTGACAAAAAGTCAAACTGGACAGAATGTTTACAAATGATTAAAATTAATAAAGCAGAGGTTCTAAATTTTATTTTAACATTCTAATGAGTTGGCAATTAATATTAAAACATGTTTTATCAGTCCTAACCCGGCAATTAATAGTCTAAGGTCAGTTTATAACCGAAAGTCGCAAAAGCTTGGCTTTTGCTTTCACTTTCAGTTCTGACCCGTTCAAGCTTAATTCTCCCATGCTTTAAGCTTCCATTAGGACCACATTACTCAGTAGTATAACCCTCTGAAGTTATATTGCATAATGCCTAATGGTTTGAATTATATGCACTTGATCGTGATTATGCTAATAATGCCATAAACGCCCTTTTGACATAAAACTGAGATTTTTAGCAATGTGAATGGACTAATACCTTTGCTACTGATATTTAGACATGTCCCGAAAATTTGACATCAGTTTGAGGTCTAGAATGGGAGTTTTGCTCAATAGCGTAATTAAGAAGCTTTTTGTTATTTAAATGGCGTAATTAGCATTAAGCCGATCAAAACCCGATTTTTTTTCACCAAACTTTTTACTTACTAATGTTAAATATTATTTTGGGATTTGTGAAGATTTTTATTTATTTTTAGGCTGAGCATAACATAGGATTATAAGTTGATTTCGGTAATTGTCGGTTTTACCCTTTTTGTGCATAAAATGAGTTTTACTTAACATTTCAATGCCAAACTTTTTGCTACTGATTTTATATGATAAATAAAATATTTTGAACTTTATAAACTGATCATAAACTCAGATTTCCTATTTTAACCTAAATATCCCTTTAAGCCGACTTTTTAGCGTTATTAGCACCTAGTATGGGTCAAAACTATTTTTGGCATATAAAACTTGTTATCCACTGATGTTCTAAGCTAATTTACATAATTATATAGTAAGCCAAAGTTTTTAAACTCAGAAGTCTATTTTGACCTTATAAGCCTATGTGAAATTACCAAAATGCCCCTACGGTGCATAGTTTGGTTATATAAGATATATTTCACATATATAAAATACCCTACTATTATAACTTATAAAAATGCATACTTTTACTGATAAAATCAGATCTGGATCTCAGATTAGTATTTAAACTCTTTTATGGGCATTAAAATTATCAAAATGCCCTTATGGGACTTATTTTGATTTAAATTACTTTTTAGGCATATATGTTAATATGTTACTGATGTATTAACATATTTTGAGCATAATAATGATTAAGACCTGTATATAATCTATTTGGATACCCGTTACGCGTTTATGCGTTCGGATCGGTTTACGTGACTAGTTTACGTAAAATAGCCGAAACGGGCTTAACCTTATCATTAAATTCTCATTTTCCAGAATGTGTTTAGTTTACCCATATTATACAAGTATCCAAGCTTGTCGGGTCTAAACCACATTCTATCCCGGTCTCCACTTAATCTAGCGTTTAGAACCGTAAGGTTTCCTTCTAGCTAGTCGGTATAAGTCCTTGACTTAATTAAAGACCTGTTAGCATTCTAATAGGTTAATAAACCTTCTATACAGATTAAATAGCTTCCGGTAGAAGGTGCCTTCAAAAGCTTTAGGATTTTACTGCTAGCATCAGGTAAATACTTTTAACTTATTTTCCTTTATATGGGCTTGGGATACGGTATTATAATAATACCGCTTGGTCGGGTATGAGATTATTTAATCAGATTGTGATGTAATAAATCTGCATAACCCGTTTTAATCCGTATTGTTTGATAACATAAACATTGGGGGTTAACGACCGTGTCCTGGATATCCTCGGCTCATTTAAGTTATTAATGGCCACGACCTATGCACGGGGTGTAGGCATGCACCTGACAGATGCAAATGCTAAATGTTAAAATTTACCCACAAGTTAGGGATAACTCCTCTATGGGTTTTATAAGTGGTGAGTCAGTTAATCATGTCCGGCTTCCAAACCGGCCCCACATGTATGACAAACATGTAAAACTGTATACAAGATTTTATTAAAGATTGTCCCAAGTTATAAATGGTTTGTGCCGTGCGCACTTAAATTCAATTTTCATAAATGTTTTTAAAATGAGTCAGTTAAATTGTATTTACCAGTGTAAACTGACGTATTTTCTTAAAGGCTGATTGACAGGTACCTCTCGTAATAGGCTGGAGCTATACGGTATCATAGAGGATCTTGCAAATCCATAAGATACCTGAAGTCTGTTGTTTTTGTTTCTTTGTACATTCATGATCTGCCTGTGGATCTTATTACATTCCAGTTTGTATATTCATAAACTCGAACACTCAGACATTATGGTTTGTAATAGTTTATTCACCAAGCCTTCCGTTGTGCTATATATTTGTGTGTATTGACAATGATGATATCAACTACGTCACGATACTCCCCGCCGGGCCCACCGGTAAAAGGTGAAAATATCGGGGTGTGACAATTCAGAGGCTCATAGCAAGCCACCCTCTAAGAAAGATGAACCAAAGAAGGAGGATGTTCAACACTCCTCAAATCAACACAGTGTTCCATCTAAGAGAATAGTATTTGATAATGAACCGCATACCAAGTCCTGTACTTATAAATACTTTGTTTCTTGCAAACCCCGGGATTTCACTAGGGAGAAGCGAGCGATTGACTGTATGACTTGGTTAGATGAAATGGACACCGTGGTCGATATCAGCGGTTGTGCTGATAGGGATGTGGTAAAGTATGTATCCCAATCATTCAAGGGAGAGGCACTAGCATGGTGGAAGTCTCTCATTCAAGCTGCTGGAAAGGTCCCACTCTACAATCTGACATGGGATCAGTTTGTTGCTCTCATTAAAGAAAATTACTGCCCTCAGCATGAGGTTGAAAGGATTGAGTCAGATTTCTTATCATTGGTGATGAAGAATTTAGATTATGAAGCTTACCTCACCAGTTTCAATACCTTGTCTCGGCTGGTTCCGTATCTAGTAACACCGGAACCCAAACGAATTACTCGCTTCATTGGGGGTTTAGCCCTAGAGATCAACGCCAGTGTTAAGGCGTCTAAATCTGCTACTTTTAGGTCAGCAACTGATCTATCTCTGTCTCCTACCTTGGATGCGGTCAGGCTGAGATCGCTTAAGAATTCGAAAGAAGGTAAGAGAAAGCGTGAGGACGATAACTCACGAAGATCTGAAAAGAAGCATAAGGGAAACACTGACTTCAAGAAGAAGTCTGGGTTCAACAAAGGTAGTCAGCAAGCAGAGGAGAAGCCAAGGTGCAAGACTTGCCGAAAACATTACTTTGGAAAATGCAGGTTGGAATCCAAGTCTCAGTCAGGACCATCTGCATGTGGGCTATGCAAGTCCAAAGAGCACAAAATAGTAGATTGCAAGAAAATTAAGGATGCTACATGCTACAACTGCAATAAAAAGGGCACATCAAGACCAATTGCCCTAAATACGCCAAAAAGCCGGAAGAGGTTAAGAAGACCAATGCAAGGGTCTTCCGAATGGATGCACGAGAAGCTGTTCAGGACGATAATGTGATCACAAGTACCTTCCTCATAAATGATATTTATGCAAGGGTGTTATTTGATTCAGGTGCTGATAAGTCGTTTGTAGATAATAAGTTTTGTAAGTTGTTGAATTTTCCTGTTAAAACCTTAAGCGTGAAATATGATGTAGAATTAGCTGATGGTACCTTAGAGACAACCTCAACTGTGTTAGATGGATGTGTTATATCCATTAGGAACCACTCCTTCCCGTTATCCTTGCTTCCTTTGAAGTTAGCCGGTTTTGATATAGTTATAGGCATGGATTGGTTATCTCATAACCAAGCCCAGATCGTTTGCAATAAGAAGCAAGTGGTGATCAAGACTCCGTCTGGTGAGCCACTTACCATTCAGGGAGATACCCAGTATGGACTGCCTGAGCAAGTGTCTATGCTCAAGGCATCCAGATGTCTGAAGAAGGGTTGTGTCATTTATATGGCACATGTAACTATTGATGAGCAGAAGCCCAAGATTGAAGATATCCCCGTCATTTCTGAGTACCCAGAAGTTTTCCCAGCAGAACTACATGGTTTACCACCAGATAGGCAAGTGGAATTCAGAATTGACATCATCCCTAGAGCAGCGTCTGTTGCAAGAGCGCCTTATACGTTGGCACCTACAGAAATGAAAGAACTGAGGACCCAACTAGATGATTTGTTAGCCAAAGGTTTTATTAGACCTAGTTCGTCTCCTTGGGGAGCGCCAATCCTGGTTGTAAAGAAGAAGGATGGATCGATGCGTTTATGCATTGATTATCGTGAGCTTAACGAAGTCACTATCAAGAATAGATATCCATTGCCCCGGATCGACGATCTGTTCGATCAATTGCAAGGGGCAAATTACTTCTCTAAGATCGACTTGAGGTCAGGCTATCATCAACTGAAGGTTAAAGATGAAGATGTACACAAGACTGCATTTAAGACTCGTTATGGTCATTACGAGTTCTTAGTGATGCCTTTTGGGCTCACTAATGCACCGGCAGCATTCATGGATCTCATGAATCGCGTCTGCAAGCCTTACTTAGATAAATTCGTCATCGTCTTCATTGATGACATTCTAATTTATTCAAAAAGCCAAACTGACCATGAGAAGCACCTCCGTTGCATTCTGAAACTGCTTCAACAAGAAAAGCTCTATGCCAAGTTTTCGAAATGTGAATTCTGGCTTCGTGAAGTCCAATTTCTTGGACATGTTGTTAGTGAGCGTGGTATCCAAGTGGATCCCGCTAAGATTGAAGCTATCATGAATTGGCAAGAGCCAAAAACGCCCACGGAGATTCGCAGTTTTCTAGGAATGGCAGGATACTATAGGCGATTTATTGAAAACTTCTCGAGAGTTGCAGCACCCCTAACTCTGTTAACCCGCAAGAACAGCAAGTTTGACTGGGGTCCAAAGCAGCAAGAATCTTTTGATATCCTTAAGCAGAAGTTGAGCAATGCTCCTGTACTAACATTGCCTGATGGAATCGAAGAATTTGTGGTATATTGTGATGCATCACACACCGGTATGGGATGTGTGCTTATGTAGAAAGGCAAGGTTATTGCCTATGCTTCTCGACAGTTAAAGGTGCATGAGAAGAACTACACCACCCATGACTTGGAGCTGGGTGCCGTTGTATTTGCACTAAAACTGTGGAGGCATTATTTGTATGGAACCAAGTGTGTGATCTATTCTGATCACAAGAGCCTTCAACATCTGTTCAATCAGAAGGACTTAAACATGAGGCAGCGACGGTGGATGGAAACTTTGAATGATTATGACTGTGAAATGCGATACCATCCAGGCAAGGCGAATGTGGTCGCCGATGCCTTAAGTAGAAAGGAAAGGGTGAAGCCCATAAGAATCAATGCCAAGAGCATTGAATTAAAGAATAGTTTGAATGAAAGGTTGTTAGCTGCGCAGAAGGAAGCTGTATTAGAAGCTAACTATCCTGATGAAAAGTTAGGAGTAACTGCTGAGCAGTTATCTTATGGCAAGGACGGAATTCTGAGATTAAATGGACGAATATGGGTTCCAATTTATGGAGGACTTCGAGATGTTATCCTCTAGGAAGCCCACAGTTCTAAATACTCCGTTCTTCCTGGAGCTGACAAGATGTACCAGGATCTGAAGGCAAATTATTGGTGGATAGGCTTGAAGAAGTCTATAGCTACCTATGTAGCCAAATGTTTGACATACGCACAAGTCAAAGCTGAACATCAAAAGCCGTCAGGTTTGCTACAACAGCCTGAACTTCCCACCTGGAAATGGGAAATGGTGACAATCGATTTTATCACCAAGTTGCCAAAGACAAAGAAAGGGAATGATACTATTTGGGTTATAATGGATAGATTGACTAAGTCAGCCCACTTCCTACCTATTAAGGAAACGCACAGCTCAGATAAGTTAGCTCAGCTGTACGTGGATGAGATTGTATCTCTCCACGGGGCGCCAATGTCTATTATCTCTGATAGGGATACAAGGTATACATCCAATTTCTGGAAAAGCTTTCAGCAATCCTTAGGCACCCGACTAAACTTCAGCACTACATATCATCCGCAAACAGATAGTCAAAGTGAGCGAACAATTCAAACACTGGAAGATATGTTAAGAGCTTGTGTTATTGATCTAGGTAGAAGTTGGGATAATCATCTTCCCTTGATCGAATTTTCATATAATAATAGGTATCATTCCAGTATACAAGCTGCACCATTTGAAGCCCTATATGGAAGGAAGTGCAGAACGCCCGTTTGTTGGGCAGAAGTTGGAGATGTCCAACTAACAGGACCTGATATAGTCCTGGAGACGACAGACAAGATCGTACAGATAAGAGATCGTCTCAAAGCTGCCAGAGATAGGCAGAAAAGCTACGCAGACAAAAGGCGTAAACCTCTAAAGCTCGAGGTCGGTGAAAAAGTTCTGCTTAAAGTATAACCCTGGAAGGGAGTGATGCGATTTGGTAAGAAAGGTAAGTTAACCCCAAGGTATATAGGACCATTCGAGATCATCGAATGTCACACCCTAACTTTTGCGGAAGCGTGATTATGGTGTGACTTTCTTGTTATCATTGCATTCAACCATATCAAACAACTATATGATAAAACCAAAGATTTATCATCCATAAAATGAGTTTAAAACATAACAACATTGTCTAAAACGTAGACTTCAAATTCAAGTTTTACAAACCATATGAATTGCGTAAAAGTTCGCTAAGGACTCGTCAAAAGATATTAGTTGTAATCGGAGTTTGGAAGACGTGTCTCGTCCAGGATTAAGACACACTGACCAAACCCAATGACCATGGATGACATCTTTATACTTAACATGACTTGAAACTCCAACGCCCACCAGATCCATACTTAATTTCCTTAAATACATGTAGTTTGAAAAACATCAACAAAAGTTGAGTGAGTTCATGTGTATGTGTGTGAATAAGCCTTTAATGTATGTCTGTATATATGTATGTCCCTGGTATGTAGCAATAAGGAAAAACGGATCAATTAATGTGTAGCTAATACATTAATAAGTGACATGGCCTAGGAAGCACTCAAACCTGTATGCGTATTTCGTACCGGCCCCTCCGGCGGAATGACATAGTCACCACATGCAGCCACTCGCAGGCCCATGGGTAGGGCTCGCAACACCCAATAGATCTATCACTCATGCCCCTCGGTCCTTATACAAGGATTAATGGTCTTAAGACAATAGCCTACCCATTCACGTGATCTAGCAGTACATTCCTTAGCTAATCATACCATGTATAAAACGTTTGTAATCAGTATGTAACATGTATTTCACCCCCGAAGTTGTAAAACTGAAAACAGTTAGAAGAAAAGGGGGACATGAACTCAGTGTTTTGCGTTCTTCGAATCTGCCTATAACTCAAAGTGTCCTCTGGTGTACACGACTACCTACAATGTACTATGGTCTTATTAGACGAGTGGGTCGTGCCTTGACTTAGTATTAATTAATGCCTTTGAGTTACGTTTCCAAGTGTCTTCATCATTATTCCAAGTTATATAATTAGTTGTTAAAATAATAAATATTTTAACTTGAATCTCTGGAATAATTTGTTAAACAATGTTTTTGTAGTAATACTTCTCATGTATTTGTATTCGTATTTCCTTCTCAAGGATGGGGGTATCTCATACATGTGTATTCGTATTTTTGTATGTGTGTCTTTAGCCATGTATTGGCGTCGTGTTCCGGTGTATTATTCCAATTAAAAATATTCCAATATATTCCCAATATATATTTCCAAAACAATATATTTTCAAGTCTCAATTAGAAAATATATATAACTTATTTGTCAAAAATAATGTATTCCAAGATAAAAAATATATGTTTTTCCCAAAAATCATATATTTTCTAAATATACTTAGGAAAAATATATTTTTAACTCCCAAAAAATAATATATTTTCTCTTTGTCGAAAATATGATATACTTGGTAATATGTACGAAAATCATATTTTCAGTCCTTTCGTTCCCAAAATAATACTTGCCAAAAATATATTTATAAGAGTATTTTCCGGAATATTTCATAAGTTACGTTTTATCGTTCGGCTTTACAATATTAGGTGTGTGACTTATATTTCATTCCTTGTGATTTTTGGTATTATTTTGGAGTTGTAAATGTCATAGTATTTTGTTATGTTATATTATTTTACCCTAAAATAATATAACTATTCCACAAAATAAACAAATATCCACACAAGTGTCTTAATATAAAATATATATTCTAAATATATATTTAACCATTTTTATTTACAAAACCCACCTCCGATACTTTGTATTTTTGTTACAAAACCTATGGCAAAGTTTATATGGAAAAACAAAATTTAAAATACACTAGAAAACACTTGTCTAGAAAATATTTTCTAAGTGTTGGGATTTTTAGATAATTTCGCCATAGTTTCCTTTGTAAATGGAGGTGTCCATGCTATTTAGCATATCATTTTCCTTTCGAAAATCATTCAAACAATCAACAACAAATCACTAAACCATATTACACATACCAAGTGCAAAAACTATATATTTTACATAATAACATAAACTTGATTTTTCACAAAAATATGTAGTGACTTGGTAAAGTACTTTAGTAGCCTTTGTTACCCTCCAAAGTGTGTTTACTTCTTTTAAAATCTCATTCTTGAAAAGATTTGGTGTTTACAACTTGTAAACATAATTTACAAAACTGTTTACCCATAACCTCTTCTTGTTTCTCTAGTGTTTATTTACTTGTCTTTCCACTAAAAATAGTGTAGATTTAATGAAAACCATGATCTTTCAAGAATCATCATTTTAAACTTGGTTCCTTTAGAAAAATCATTCACAAGTCTTGGATTTACAAGATTACTAGTTCACTTGGTTTATTACTTTTCAAGAAAAATCTTTTTACTTTCAAGTTCATGTTTAATCGAGTAGATAATTATTTCATGTTGTTACATAATCATTCCTTATCTTGCTAAATCATGTTTTTAATCATAATCTAGCAAGTTCCATGTAATGATCAACATCAATATTTCTAGTAATCATCAAGCAAACATCATACATTCACTAAACAACATCATACTAATAATATTTCATCATATTTCATATTTATGTTTCAAGATTCAAGTGTATGCTCTTTAGTGTTCTTGTATAGATCAACATGTTATATCTTTTAACCACTAAGACATGAAGTAAACAAGAGTTATCAAGAGTCTTACTACTAGCTTAAAGCTAGGGAAGATCACAAGTGAAAATGTGGTGGATAAAAGCACACAAGAGAGGTCCTTCAAGATCCGAGTGTTCCACACCTTCTTAATCACCTTCTAGCACCTTAGAGTGCACTTGGAATAGATTGGATTGAAATGAAATTAATGGTGTGAGTGGGGAGGTGTTTGGCCGTAGCTTTATGTGTGGCAGATAGGAAAGTTGTGATGTTGAAGATGGTGAGTGGTTATGTCACTTTTATTCTCATATTATTCTATTATCCAAGGGTTAGAGTGTCTAGCAAGTACACTACACATCTTTATCAAATCCCAAGGCAATCAATGGAGGATTTAGAAAAGAATAGCAAATCTTGTGGTGGGGCCTCTTCTTGACCGAAATTACAAGGGGGGAAAGGGTAAATTGAAACTTGTTGGTAAATGATAGTAATAAGTGGAAGGTTAGATGTTATATCTAGTGTTTAGTGTGTATGATGCATTTTATAATATGTTAGGGTGCTCGGGAACCATAACTAGCTCAGAAAAAGTAAAACAATGTTTTTAGCAATATTTTGGTGTTCCGGGTAATGTCCGGTTGTTCGGTTAGATACCGTTCCGTTAAAGTGCTAAGTTATTCCGTATACAGTCCTTTATGTAACTTTTTGTGACACTTTTAATTCCTGACACTTAGGAAAGCATACAGGACCATTTTGCCATGTTTTTGCACATTACTAGCATGTTAAAATGCTGAGTTTTGATGTTTAATGCAGAATTCTGCACTTAGAGTGGGTTTTAGACACTTTCCGGTACTTAAACTATCACCTAGTGACGCAGTTTTATGGTCCTTACTTCCCTACACTCCATACTAGTGTAGTACCTTGTCTCTGGCTCATACTGAGCCTCAAAACATTGTCTGTCTATGTATTGGCACTGTCAGTATATTTCTGAATTATCCGCTAACTGTGCTAACTGTGCTTTTGGCATCATGTATGTCACTAAAGTTTGTATGTAATAGATGGTTGTGACAGTATGAAAGGTGATGCACATGTATGTATGATACAGAAATCAGAAAGCGGTCTACGTCATCAGTTGAAATTAAGCACACTCATTAAGCACTAATCAACATTAATTAATTGTACGGATACATGCAAATTTGACGGTTGTCACATTATCCCACTGTTAAGAAAATTTCGTCCTCGAAATTTGTGCTACCTTAACTCCTTATAGTTACATCATGCGTGTATGTATATGAATAGTACTGAGGTAGATAACTACCATAACCGAATCAAATTTTATTCACATCAGGTGAATCCAAGGATGTATTTCAACAACAATAACTCAATGTTTAAAAGGTATGTGTTCTAACTTTTGTCGCCAAAGGACACGAGATGTGTAGATGTATAGTCTAGCGTAACTTAGTTAACGGGGGAGCAACAAAGGAGTTTTGACCAATAGGATTCTCAAACAATCAGTCACAATATGCAAACGAGTTTTCACAAACCATAGCACCCGCTATGTGAACTCAAAATCAACAACTTGAATATGAAAATGATTTGTCAACTTTCGAATAGATATCTGGCAAGGATTAGTGTGTTGACATTCTTGAATTTCGAAGATACACCGAATGAAATGTAAGCGAATCTGGTGTATTTTTTTCTTAGTTCGTAGTTGCATTCGGAATGTTTGAATGACAAGCAAATCATAAGTATAAGTTGTTTTGTGTGAAACGATTGACCATGATTAGTGCAAGCTACAAATTTGTAATGACACCACAAGGTGTCGTAATTGACATATTCCAATAATAGTGGTGACCGAACAAGTTCACCATGTTTGAAATCAAATGAAAGTGCACTAAAACAATCTGAAGATTTGATTTACACAATGTCACAGAGTTTTCAATTGAACATGGAATATCAAAGAACCACTGTTTCCGATCGGAGATGAAAAGGTAATGAGTTCCACAAGGCATTTAGTCAACAAGGAAAGTATCGTTAGGGAGGGTACACCGCGTCATGAAATGAATATAGGTACCATTGTCTTAACACGCAACTGTGTTGAGACTGCTTTAATTGTGATAAACAAAATTGATTTAGAGCAAGTCAATAAATGAACAACTAAATCCGTGTATGAAAGGCGTAACCAAATCAGCGCAAGCTTTAATTTTTGTGAAGGTATCACCGCAAGGTGTCAAAACCAACAACGATTTAGTGGAGTCGTAGACCAAACAAACCTACTACGACTTGAAATAAGGGAACCTTTTGCAAGAATAGATCCGAATATGATGCTCTCAATACATCATATGGCGTTTTAAATTGAATATGTGACATGGACAAGTTCGAGCAATTGAACATGGTTTTTGCGTAGCCCGACAATAAACATAGGTATCAACAAGGGAATCTCAGCATGGCCATGAAGATAAACCATGAGTGCACTTGAAATAAAAGGAGCTTTCGAGAAAGTGTGTTGACTTGATAGTAAAAGAGTCAACAATTACAATAATGCAGGTCATTCGAATCACCAATCAGTAATCAAATTTAGCATCATAATATTTGAACTTCTATGAAATGTTTATTCGAAATGAAACCTCATGCGTGGTAGATGGTGCATGCGTAACATAAGTGTTCAAGTAATGAAACAACGAGTATGAAGAAATGACCAAGTATTGAAGCAAATGTGTGTTCGCTCCTAGCGAAGAGAATTAACGCGATGCAACTACCATTAAGGGGAGTAGAGATGCAAACATCTACTCGTTAAAAGCAAAAGTGAAGATTTCAACGAAAGAAACTTAAGTACTTTTTGTTTGGCTAACTAAAATGGCATTTAGGTCAGATTAAGTTAACAGTTGTGGTTCCTAAGCAACCTTTACGAGTATGGATCTGGGTTCCCAAAGATCCTAAGTACGTGTTTCCTAGATTCTCAAAGTTTCGTATTCTGTGTAAAGCGGTCGTGTGCATTGTGTAGGAAACACCATTTTTGTGTACGTTTAGAACAAGTTATTGTCCCACAATTTCCCTGGTACATTTCCTTCCTGAATTTACAGCTAACGACACTCAATCATCAATCAGTCGTGTAATAGCAGTTGGATCCTCAAAGTTAGTTAAGTAATTCGTTTGTCCTCGGCAAGAGTTGCCAACACTCACTGGTTAGCCCGTTCGGCTCCTGGTAATTGATGCTCATTTGAAAATCATCATCTTTCTTCTTGATGAGCAGGACTGGTGTTGCCCAAAAACGAGAAACTTGGTTTGTTAGCTTCCTTTTCTATCAACTACTGAAGTTATACTGACAATCCTTGCATCTCCAAAGGTGTAAGTCGCCAAGGTGCATTAGCAGCAGGCGCGGCGCCCGGAATCAAATTGATGCGAAATTCGACTTGTCGTCGAGGAGATAATTCTGGTAAGTCTTCGGGGAAGACTTCAGGGTATTCCCTTATCACAGGGATATCTTTGAGTTTAGGTTCCTTGGTTCCCTTGTCCACGACATGAGCCCAGAAAACAACACATCCTTTGAGCGAAAAACTTTCGTATCTTCAATGACTGATAATCTGTAGGGGCGTATCCTGCTCCATGAATTATGATCGTTTCTCCGTTCGTCATCGGAATGCGGATAACAATGTTCGTTTGATTGCTTGACAGCCAATCCATCCCAATTATCACATCAAAGCTTCCCTTAAGCTAGTTCTACCGAATACTGGATATCTATCTTGCTTACTATTAAAACAAGTATATTCTGAAGCTAAAATTTGACAAAAATATCAAATAGCATAGACGCATAACATTGACTACTATGAGGCGTACCGATAGTCATGTTTGGACCTTGGCGTGCTTCCCTAGCTCTGGTGTTAGACATTCTTCCCACGATTTTGTTTAATCTCCCTTGGGCAATCTGTCCTAAAGTGCCCCATATCACCGCAGTTATAACATCCCTTACCTTTCTTTCCACGTTTTGTCTCATGCCAACACGTTTCCCTGTCGTGCCCCACTTTGCCACAGTTGTCACACTTTCCATTTTTACATCGCCCGGTATGATGTCATCGACACTTGTCACATTGAGGTAGTTTACCCGTGTTGTTGCTATTCGTCTGAGTACCCTGCTTGAAGTTTGCGAACTTTCTCTTGTTGTCTCCAGATGACTCTACATGAATCTCCTTTTTCTCCTCAGAGGTTGAAAATTTGTTCAACCTGATTGCCTCTTCAGTCAAGGTCACACTTAGATCAATGGCCTCAGCGATCGTTGCAGGCTTTGATGTCGTCACCATGCTCATGATTTGGGGTGCCAATCCCCAAATAAAACGCTCAATCTTTTTAAATTCTAGTTCTACCATGTAGGGGACAATACGCGATAGAACAAGGAATTTCTCCACGTATTCAACTATTTCTGGTCCTTCCATCTTCAAGTTCCAGAACTCAGTTTACATCTTCTGGCTTTCTGCTCTCGAACACTATTTCATATGCAATAGTTCTTTCAGTTGATCCCATGTCAAAGCATATGCAGCAGCCTCGCCCATTGTCTGAACCTGGAGTTTCCACCATGACAGAGCCCCATCTTGGAATAGTCTGGAAACGTACGTAACCTGATGCTCTGGGGCGCATTTGCTCACACGTAAAACAGAATCCGTCTTCTCAACCCAGGGTACGAAGGCTACGGCACCCCCAGTGCCGTCGAAATTCAGGGGCTTGCAGCCTAAAAACTGCTTGTAGGTGCAGCCTGTGACATAAGTAACATCATTCGTGCAAGGCATTAGCAAAGCACTCGTAGAGATGTCCAAACGTTTTGTAATGCGTCTTAAGTGACTAATCATTACCGTTGGGTGGGTTATTTCCTGAGGTGCCTCCACTGTGCTCGGAGCGAAGGGCCTCGTACTATGCGATGGCCTGTAAGAGGCGCTCTTGCATTTCCGCCTCTGTTGTCGGTAGAGGGTTGTTGGTACCGGTGTTTCCTTGAGTCGACATCTTCCTAGAAGAATATCGGTCGGGTCAGGTCTTATTAAAGTCGTAAGTACAAAAGCATCTTCTTAACGAATGAGACCCAGGAGGTGTATTACATATATGTATATACGCAGTTGTTATAACAATCAATCACATATCGTCACAATTATAGCACAACTTGTAGATAGGAATGTAGCAATTAAGCATGTAGCATTATGGTTATAGCACAAATATGCAGATCAACAACGTGCTTAGCGAGGGCATAGCGGCTGAGCTTCCATTAGTCATTGACCAGGAAGTATTGTTATATGTTTAATGGGGAATGTGACGATTGAGCTTTCATCGTTTATCGACCACACTCACGTTGTTTACAAAATGCATTACGTCAAAAGGGACATAGAGTTACCCTACCCTTGCCCATAAGTCTGTCAGTGTATCAAAATCACATGGTCAAAAGTAGCCTTTAAAAAGTCTACGCAATCCCAACTCATTGGTAGTGTCCTTACCCAAGAGTAATGTAATCTGCATAAATCCAGAAACCAACTATATTGGTGATGAAGGTGGAGAAGGGAAGAAAAGCAAACTGCTAACATGTGCGAGCTCCTCCTCGAGCTTGTATATACGTCAAAGTAATTAACTGGTCTGCTGCTGGACAGTAAGGAAACAAGCATCAACACCTAAGAAAGGTGCAAGAGCAGCAGGTGAGAGCGCAAAAGAAGTCTTTGATAATTGTGGAGGATCGAAGTATGCTGGCAATAAACAGGGTGGAGGTTGTGGTGTCAGCTCGAGCTCCAAAACTTTGCGACTTATATCCTCAGACTGTAGCTGATGTTACAGGAGCACTCATTCCGTGTGTAGCCTCCATAATGTGAGGGATGGCAAGGGTCTAAAATCAGCATAGTGTATTATAGGAACCATCGAAATAGCTCGTCCAACGTTGTAGAGGTGAATGAAGCAAACGGTGCGACTTGTGAGGTTGGGGAAAATGCTGCTGTAGCAAAAAGATCGTTGTGCGGGTGCTGACCTGGAGTTCCTTCCCGGGGTGCGGGTATGTCTTGAAAGAAAGCAATAGGCAAACTGGTGTGATGGATGTCGGACTCCACAGGAGGAAAGGAGTAAAATCAGCGGGTGCGGGTGCAGTGGCAATTGTCCTGAAAGGAAGATCAACAGGTGCAGGTACGGGTTCAGGTACAAAGGACGCAATGTCTGTTAAACCAAAAGGAATAAGGTCATGATTGAGCAAGGGCGTAAGATCAGTAAGTGCAACATCAAGCTGGCCCACAAGGAACTGGAGCTGCCTCAGGGGCAGGTTCTGGATTGTGTGAGGGTATGTGATCTTGAGCAGGTGTTAGTGCAGTAGTCAAAGTGGCGTCGTCGTCCGTGTCTGTAGCAAAAGCGGTAACCTGCCTGTCCGTAAAGTCGTAAATGTCGCAGACTCAAAGGAGTCTGAAATCGAGTGTATACTAGAATCAGAGGATAGCTTGATAATAGGGATCTCAAAACGTAAGGTTAATAACAACGTTCTCATCTAACTTTCCATCATCCTGGGTGTCAACGGGAGGATCATCTACAAGCAAATTAATGTCGTCATTAAACAATTTATCAAGAGGCAAATCCTCGGGGGAAATAACCACGAGAGGTACGGCGTCGAGGATCGGAGTCGGGAGGTGCTCTCCACCGAAGTGTCCAAATGGTAAGGTGGTCATGGACTGAAACAAGAATGACAGGAAGATTCTCGTCAAGGAAGCCATTAGCAAGGGTAATTCATCGCCAAAGTCTGGCAGTGCGGACGGTTGGAAGTCGCCCTCGTCCTTGGTCAGCATGTCAGGGTCACTCTCAGTGTCTGACATAAATATCTCCAACGCAGGTACGGTCTCATCATCTGTGGCGGTGGCCATAGGGTCGTCATCATCTGACAATTCGTTCCCTGAGGAAGGTGACGTGTGTGCCGGTACATAATAGTCATAGCATGCATATTCACAGTAATCATTAACACTTTGTGTATTGCAAATAAAGACAATTCATAATGTAATCATGTGTTCACATATACGTCCTAGTCTTCTCAGACTATCCCACCCAGCCTCTCAGACTGAACTCCCTAGTCTCTCAGACTAACTCCCTGGTCTCTAAGACCAAATCTCCCAGTCTCTAAGACTAACTCCCTGGTCTCTAAGACCAAATCTCCCCAGTCTATAAGACTAAATCACTGGTCTCTAAGACCAACTTTCCAAGTCTCTAAGACTAAATCCCCGGTCTCTAAGACCAACTTTCCCAGTCTCTAAGACTAAATCCCTGGTCTCTAAGACCAACTTTCCCAGTTTGTAAGACTAAATCCCTGGTCTCTAAGACCAAACTTCCCCAGTCTCTAAGACTAAATTTCCCTGACCTCCCTCAGTCTCTAAGACTGCCCTCCCTCAGTCTCTAAGACTGACCTCCCTCAGCCTCTAAGACTGACCTCCCTCAGCCTCTAAGACTGACCTCCCTCAGCCTCTAAGACTGACCTCCCTCAGTCACTAAGACTGACCTTATAAACATAAATTTTGAAATGTGTATTTGTGCCTTTTGTTTGTAAAACTGTTTGTTCCCTGGATCTGGACGTTTAGTGTATGCAATGTAAAAATGTTTGAAAACGTTTTCGTGAGAGCCTTGATGATCATAGTCTAGATTCGAGAAGGAATCCTAGTTCGCTATGATCGAGGCTTTGATACCAAGCCGTCACACCCTGACTTTTGCGGAAGCATGATTATGGTGTGACTTTCTTGTTATCATTGCATTCAACCATATCAAACAACTATATGATAAAACCAAAGATTTGTCATCCAAAAAATGAGTTTAAAACATAACAACATTGTCTAAAACGTAGACTTCAAATTCAAGTTTTACAAACCATATGAATTGCGTAAAAGTTTGCTAAGGACTCGTCAAAAGATATTAGTTGTAATCAAAGTTTGGAAGACGTGTCTCGTCCAGGATTAAGACACACTGACCAAACCCAAATGGATGATATCTTTATACTTAACATGACTTGAAACTCCAACGCCCGCCAGATCCATACTTAATTTCCTGAAATACATGTAGTTTGAAAAACATCAACAAAAGTTGAGTGAGTTCATGTTTATGTGTGTGAATAAGCCTTTAAAGTATGTTTGTATATATGTATGTCCCTGGTATGTAGCAATAAGGAAAAACAGATCAATTAATATGTAGCTAATACATTAATAAGTGACATGGCCTAGGAAGCACTCAAACCTATATGTGTATTTCGTATCGCCCCCTCCGGCGAAACGACATAGTCACCACATGCAGCCACTCGCAGCCCCATGGGTGGGGCTCGCAACACCCAATAGATCTATCACTCATGCCCCACGGTCCTTATACAAGGATTAATGGTCTTAAGACAATAGCCTACCCATTCACGTGATCTAGCAGTACATTCCTTAGCTAATCATACCATGTACAAAACTTTTTTAATCAGTATGTAACATGTATTTCACCCCCGAAGTTGTAAAACTGAAAACAGTTAGAAGAAAAGGGGGACATGAACTCACTGTTTTGCGTTCTTCGAATCTGCCTGTAACTCAAAGTGTCCTCTGGTGTACACGACTACCTACAATGTACTATGGTCTTATTAGACGAGTGGGTCGTGCCTTGACTTAGTATTAATTAGTGCCTTTGAGTTACGTTTCCAAGTGTCTTCATCATTATTCCAAGTTATATAATTAGTTGTTAAAATAATAAATATTTTAACTTGAATCTCTGGAATAATTTGTTAAACAATGTTTTTGTAGTAATACTTCTCATGTATTTGTATTTGTATTTCCTTCTCAAGGATGGGGGTATCTCATACATGTGTATTCGTATTTTTGTATGTGTGTCTTTAGCCATGTATTGGCGTCGTATTCCGGTGTATTATTCCAATTAAAAATATACCAATATATTCCCAATATATATTTCCAAAACAATATATTTTCAAGTCTCAATTAGAAAATATATATAACTTATTTGTCAAAAATAATGTATTCCAAGATAAAAAAAATATATGTTTTTCCCAAAAATCATATATTTTCTAAATATACTTAGGAAAAATATATTTTTAACTCCCCAAAAATAATATATTTTCTCTTTGTCGAAAATATGATATACTTGGTAAGATGTACGAAAATCATATTTTCAGTCCTTTCGTTCCCAAAATAATACTTGCCAAAAATATATTTATAAGAGTATTTTCCGGAATTTTTCATAAGTTACGTTTTATCGTTCGGCTTTACAATATTAGGTGTGTAACTTATATTTCATTCCTTGTGATTTTTGGTATTATTTTGGAGTTGTAAATGTCATGGTATTTTGTTAAGTTATATTATTTTACCCTAAAATAATATAACTATTCCACAAAATAAACAAATATAAACAAATATCCACACAAGTGTCTTAATATAAAATATGTATATTCTAAATATACATTTAACCATTTTTATTTACAAAAACCAACCTCCGATACTTTGTATTTTTGTTACAAAACCTATGGCAAAGTTTATATGGAAAAACAAAGTTTAAAATACACTAGAAAACACTTGTCTAGAAAATATTTTCTAAGTGTTGGGATTTTTAGAAAATTTCGCCATAGTTTCCTTTGTAAATGGAGGTGTCCATGCTATTTAGCATATCATTTTCCTTTCGAAAATCATTCAAACAATCAACAACAAATCACTAAACCATATTACACTTACCAAGTGCAAAAACTATATATTTTACATAATAACATGAACTTGATTTTTCACAAAAATAAGTAGTGACTTGGTAAAGTACTTTAGTAGCCTTTGTTACCCTCCAAAGTGTGTTTACTTCTTTTAAAATCTCATTCTTGAAAAGATTTGGTGTTTCCAACTTGTAAACATAATTTACAAAATTTTTTACCCATAACCTCTTCTTGTTTCTCTTGTGTTTATTTACTTGTCTTTCAACTAAAAATAGTGTAGGTTTAATGAAAACCATGATCCTTCAAGAATCATCTTTTTAAACTTGGTTCCATTAGAAAAATCATTCACAAGTCTTGGATTTACAAGATTACCAGTTCACTTGGTTTATTACTTTTCAAGAAAAATCTTTTTACTTTCAAGTTCATGTTTAATCGAGTAGATGATTATTTCATGTTGTTACATAATCATCCCTTATCTTGCTAAATCATGTTTTTAAACATAATCTAGCAAGTTCCATGTAATGATCAACATCAATATTTCTAGTAATCATCAAGCAAACATCATACATTCACTAAACAACATCATACTAACAATATTTCATCATATTTCATATTTATGTTTCAAGATTCAAGTGTATGCTCTTTGGTGTTTTGTATAGATCAACATGTTATATCTTTTAACCACTAAGACATGAAGTAAACAAGAGTTATCAAGAGTCTTACTACTAGCTTAAAGCTAGGGAAGATCACAAGTGAAAATGTGGTGGATAAAAGCACACAAGAGAGGTCCTTCAAGATCCGAGTGTTCCACACCTTCTTAGTCACCTTCTAGCACCTTAGAGTGCACTTGGAATAGATTGGATTGAAATGAAATTAATGGTGTGAGTGGGGAGGTGTTTGGCTGTAGCTTTATGTGTGGGAGATAGGAAAGTTGTGATGTTGAAGATGGTGAGTGGTTATGTCACTTATATTCTCATATTATTCTATTATCCAAGGGTTAGAGTGTCTAGTAAGTACACTACACATCTTTATCAAATCCCAAGGCAATCAATGGAGGATTTAGAAAAGATTAGCAAATCTTGTGGTGGGGCCTCTTCTTGAGCCGAAAATTATAAGGGGGAAAGGGTAAATTGAAACTTGTTGGTAAATGATAGTAATAAGTGGAAGGTTAGATGTTATGTCTAGTGTTTAGTGTGTATGATGCATTTTATAATATGTTAGGGTGTTTTTAGCAATATTTTGGTGTCCCGGGTAATGTCTGGTTGTTCGGTTAGATACCGTTCCGTTAAAGTGCTAAGTTATTCGTATAGTGTCCTTTATGTAACTTTTTGTGACACTTTTAATTCCCGACACTTAGGAAAGCATACAGGACCATTTTGCCATGTTTTTGCACATTACTAGCATGTTAAAATGCTGAGTTTTGATGTTTAATGCAGAATTCTGCACTTAGAGTGGGTTTTAGGCACTTTCCTGTACTTAAACTATCACCTAGTGACGCAGTTTTATGGTCCTTACTTCCCTACACTCCATACTAGTGTAGTACCTTGTCTCTGGCTCATACTGAGCCTCAAAACATTGTCTGTCTATGTACTGGCACTGTCAGTATATTTCTGAGTTATCCGCTAACTGTGCTAACTGTGCTTTGGGCATCATGTATGTCACTAAAGTTTGTATGTAATAGATGGTTGTGACAGTATGAAAGGTGATGCACATTTATGTATGATACAGAAATCAGAAAGTAGTCTACGTCATCAGTTGAAATTAAGCACAATCATTAAGCACTAATCAACATTAATTAATTGTACGGATACATGCAACTTTGACGGTTGTCACATCGAATGTGTAGGAACAGTGGCTTATAAGTTAGACTTACCTGAAGAGCTCAGTGGTATTCACAATGTATTCCATATCTGCAATCTAAAGAAATGTCCAGCTGATGAATCGCTAGTCATAGCACATACGGATGTGCACATAGATGAGAGCTTGAAATTTTTGAAAAAGCTTTGTCGATTGAGGATCGACAGGTTAAGAAGCTTCGAAGGAAGCATGTGCCAATTGTAAAGGTTAAATGGGATGCCCGCAGAGGTCCCGAATACACGTGGGAGGTAGAGTACACAATGAAAGAAATGTACCCTCATTTGTTTCAGTAAATCTCGAGGTCGAGATTTCTTTTAAGGGGGTGAGGATGTAACACCTCGAAAATTCATGTCCAATATTATATCGACACGTGTCATGGACTTTAAACGTGTAAAGAATTAAGTTAGAGGGATTAAAGTTGACAAACAAGGAATCTGTGTGTGTAAAAGGATTCAAAGTGTCAACAATGGATAAATGTACCTTTCAATAACCCTACACGATGTTTATACCCTTAAACGAATGAATTATGGATCATACGAGGCCAAATGTGGAAGAAAGTGAGAGATTACAAACTACAGGGGTTAAATGTGTCAACATGTTAATTTATACCTCTGAGTGACCTTTTAGCGAACCCAAAGTTTTGTAACGATTAATTATGCTCACTAGAATAAGTGATAAAAATTTCACAAGGTTTCGATAAAGTATGAGAAAGTTATGATAACATTCGTATAGGAGGGGTTAAAAGCGTCAACGTTGAAATTTAAGGCTTTTCGGGTGATCATAAACTTAACCGAGGACTTAACGGTGTTTGGTTATGTCTTGAAGCCCTTACAACTCAAGTTAAAGGGTTGGAAATGCAAGAAATAAAGTTAAAACCACGTTTAAAAGGACCAGGGGCTGAAATGCAATTATTGAAACTTATTTAACTTGTTCTGGCCACTCATACCGGCCGCGTAGACCATGTGTGGGTCTTACGCGGGCCGCGTGACAGTCTGCAGCGAAGAAAACATGCACAACTGCCAGTTCTTCCTATTTAACCGACTTATGAAGCTTGTTTTATATACCAGGGACTCCTCCAATGGTATTTCATGCATAGGGGGCACCTGTAAGCATCATATAACACCTGTAGACTTGCTTGGCATCATATTGATGAATTAAATTCACTATATAAGAACTCCCAAGTTGTAACAATTCACTTGCTCACTTGAAAACTCTCACAACTTCACTTCTGAAGATCCCTGGAGCTCAAGACCACTTTCTAGAAGTCATTAGTCATGCATAGGACTATTGTAAGTATCCTTAACCTTTCTTAATTCAGTTTTACTTAGTTAAATGGCCTAAAGTCAAACCGTCGTAATTAAGGTTTGACTTAGTGATTAATCATTAATGGTCCAGTCAATTCTCGAATTAAGAATAGCTTTGAGTTGGTAATTAGGTGGGTAATAAACCCTTAAAAGGGTACTCTCTGATTCCCACTCTACTAGGTCAATTGTCGGGTCAAAGCTAATTATAAAAAGTCAACAGAAAGTTTATTTTCGCATAAACACATAATTAACAATGTAGAAGCCATGCAACCTGTTTTATCACTCATATAACTTGGTAATTAATGTAAGAACATGTCTAAACATGTTCAACCCGACAATTTTTAGTTTAAGCTCGGTTCGGGACCGAAAGTCGCAAAAGCGGACTTTTGCTTTGACTTTCAGTTTTGACCCATTAGAGCATAGTTTAGAAATGCCTTGGAGCTTTATTAGGACCAGGTTACATGTTAGTATAACCCTCTGTGATTATACAACTTGGTTCATTAGTTATCCGATTCATTTGCATGTTTCCGTTATATGCTTAATTGTTGACCATTATGCCCTTTTGACCCTACTGATATTTTTGAAAATGTAAAAGAATAGAAAGCTTCATTACTGAAATATAAACATGTCCATAAATTTTCACATCAGTTTGAGGTCTAGATTAGGAGTTATGCTCAATAGCGTAATTAGAAAGCTTTTTATTAATTAAACGGCGTAATTAGCATAAAGCCTACTTAAACCCAAATTTGTATACCAAACTCTTTACCAACTGATATAAATTAATATTTTGGGATTTTTGAAGATTTTTATTTATTTTTAGGCTGAGCATAACTTAGAGTTCTAGCTTTGATTCGGTAATTGTCGGTTTTGCCCTTTTGGCCATAAAATGAGTTTTACAAAACATTTTGATACCAAACTTTTTGCTACTGATTTTATATGATAAATAAAACATATTAAGCTTTCTGGAATGATAAAAATATCATCTTTTCTTATAAAACCCGGAAATCGCTTAAAATCGTCTTTTTAAGCGTTTTTAACGCATAGTATAAGTTAAAACTATTTTTAACATATAAGGTTTGATACCTACTGATGTTTTAAGTAAATTTTCATAATTAAACAGTAAGCAAAAGTTTTGAACTCAGAATGTAAATTTTTACCTTTTAAGCTTATGTGAATTTACCAAAATGCCCTACGGTGCATAGTTTGGTTATAAAAGATAAATTTCACATATATGTAATACCCTACTGGTATGATTTATAAAAATGAATATTTTTACTGATTATATTAGACCTGAAACTCAGATTTATAATTAATCTCTTTTATAAGCTTTATAAATGACCAAAATACCCCTACGGGGTATAAATTGAGTTTAAATTCATTTTGGGCATAATGGAAGGTATCCTACTGATATCACAACATATTTAAGGCATATTAACTTAAGAAACCTGTTCATGAATCATTTGGTTAACTGTTACGCACTTTTCGCGTTCGGATCGGTTTATGTAACTAGTTTGCATAAATTAGCCGAAATGGGTCAAACCTTATCATTTTTATCTCAAAATCCAGAATGTGTTTAGTTTGCCCATATTAAACAAGTATCCAAGCTTGTCGGGTCTAAACCACATTTTAATCCGGTCTTCGCTTAATCTTGCATTTTGAACCGTATCTTCTTTTAAAACTAATCGGTCTAAGTTTAGGCTTAATTAAAGACCCGTTAGGAATCTAATAGGTTATTAAAAACCTTCGTTCCAGATTAGGAGCCCGGTAAAAGCTACCTGCATTGGCTGTTTGTGAATTATACTTGCTCAGGTAAATCCTCTTAACTTATTTTCCCTATACGGGCTTGGGATACAGTATTATAATAACACCGCTTGGTCGGGTGTGTAGTCATTTAAATCGTATTGTGATTAATGTATTTACATAACCTGTTTTAATCTGTATTATTTGGTGTATGGCCTTTGGGGGTTAAATGACTATGTCCCGGATATCCTTGGCATCATTCAAAGAAATGGCCACGACCTAAGCACGGGGTGTAGGCATACACCTGACAGTTGCATATGTAAAAACTGGTAATCCACTTAAAGGAATAAACCTTGTGGGCATTATACCTGTGGCGTGTCAATTAATCTTAACCGGCTCTTCTAACCGGTACTAATGGACGACAAATACGTAAACCTGTATACAAGATTATTTTTAAAGAATTGTCCCAAATTATAAAAGATATTTTGTGCCTTGTGCATTCAAACTAATTTTCTTAAACTCTTTTCAAAATGAGTCAGTTAATTGTATTTACCAGTGTAAACTGACGTATTTTCCAAAAAGGCTAAGTGCAGGTACTAGACGAAATAGGCTTGCTACTCCTGGCATCATTAATCAAGTCTTGCAAGCTTTAGATGTTAAAGTCTGATGAACAATGATCTTTTTATCTTTTGATCCGCCTGTGGATCCTTTACAGTCTGGTTGTAATACTTTGATATTACTATTTATTCGGTTTGTAATGTGATTCATCTTTTGCTTTTGCTGTGCATTTAAATTGTGTTGTTTGACTATGATGATATCAACTACGTCACGATATTCCCCACTGGGCCCACTGGTAATACGTGGAAATATCGGGGTGTGACAGTAAGGAGAAAGAGTTGATTGTTTCTGGTAAAAAGAAGAAGTTGGTTAAGAAAGGTAACACTCCTGCCATTCAGGGTTCGTCTGTCAAAAGTGTTAAGAGCTTCGAAGGTTCAGAGGGTCAAGAGGTTTATGTGACCAACTGGGGGGTTAAAGTTGGAGATAGCTTCAAAGATCCGACTGTTTGTGCTGAAGCCCTAGCTGATTTTGCTCCTCCCGGCGTTCGAAGCACTATTTCTGAGATGGAGGCTGATCATCTTATTTCTAGGATGATGCTGACTTCCTGCAACCTTTCAGCGTTGTTGGCTAAAGGTCATTACCCGTTTTGCCAAGGGCATGCAGGAATATGAGGAAGCCTCCAAGAAGAAGGAAAAAATGAAAGCTTCAATGGCCGCTATGAAGAAAGAGATTGATAGTTTTTCTGAGAAGGAGCTAGCTTGGGTCAAGAAAGTGGGTGAGTTGACGAGAAGACATGAAATTGAGATGAATGATCTCAAAAAGGGTTTCGAAGCTGACCGGTTGAAGCTAAAATTTGATAGGGAGGCCTTGGTTGTTCAACAGAAGGCCTTTGATGAAGAAAAAGATGGCTTAAAGGCTTTGGTTGCCCAAGCCACTAGAGATAACCAGTGGCTTATTGAGCAGGGTTTCCATCAAGTTGTTACCTACCTTCTTCACTCTAAAGAATTCAATTCTACTCTTGGTGAAGTTTACACTAAACTGCTCAACTTGGGGAAACATCAAGGTCTTATTGCAGGTTACAAGCTTCATGAGTCTGGCCATTCTTTGGAAAAATCTCCCTTGTACCGTCCTGAAGCTTCTGAGGTCTTCCAGGGTTCCGTTGAGCAGATGGAGAGGCTAACGTACCCGTATGTGAGCCAGGTTGCTTCTTGTTTTGGTAAGCCCCTCTTCGTCTTGCAGGAACTAAAACCAGATGGTCTTAATGAGAAGGTATGTATCGAAGTGCTTGGTTTTCTTTCCAGGAAACGTTCCTATTCAGGAGATAGCGAGGATAACTTCTCAGGAGAACTTGATGCTGCCAAAGATGCCAGCTTGGAGGGTTCAGCAGTCGGTGGTGATGGTGGCTCGAAGGCTAAGAAGATCAAGAAGACCAAAAAGGCCAAAGTAACAGTTCTGGGGCTTCTAAGTCTTCCACCGATGCATGATATTCGTAGCTTTCTTAGCACTCTTTAAAACAATTCATGGTTTGTAGTGTTAACTTAAACAATTTTAGGTTTTGCAGGAACCCTTAAGGTTCCTGTTATGTGGTTGTGATTAGGCCTGGATGGCCTTTTGAACAATTTCTTATGCTTGCAAGCTACTGATGCTTGCTTTAACTCTGTTTGGATATTTGGAAGTCTGTTAAGACTTTCTTTGTTATGCTATTATGTTTAACTATTTGCCTTGTGTTGTGTTCTTTATGCTTGTGTCTATTTTGCTAAGGCAGTTTGGTTGGCTTCAAGCCTTCAAGCCTTCTGGCTATCCTGTATATATAGGTTGAAGCCTTTGAGGCTTCTGGTTATCACGTATGTAGCTTGAAGCCTTCAAGGCTTCTTAGTTTCGTGACTTGTCTTTAGTTTCATGACTTGGTTTGTATCTTTGACTTTTATAACTTTTCGTTCAAGTTGTTGTATTGTTCCTTAGGTTATTTCTTTTTCTTGTAGCTTTGTCTTTGTTGGGTTTGTGTTGTCTTTATGTTTTTCATACCTTAAAGGGTTCAGTGCTGCAGTCACTTAGCCTTGGTATTTTTTAACAAGAAGACATAACACCTATCCTATTCATTATTTTTCTCATTTTCATTCGATTTCGTAAACCTGTTTGTTGATTATTTTTTCAAGGCTTAAGGAACATTTGGTGTAGGCTATTCAAATCTGTCTATGAGACAACTTTGTTTTCAATAATGAGTCTCATGGAGTTGTATTGATTTAGGAACTCACCCCTTATATAGGTTCATCCAACCCTTGAACCTATTGAGCGCTGTGGCCTGCGAGCTCATCCCCTTACATGGCCCTTGCCATGGAGTTTTTTGCTAGGTTCCCAACCTGATTTTAGGATAGAAAGACAAATTTGATAAAACAACTTCATTCATTTAAGAGATATTATTTTTACAAAAGGTGTTCATAGTGCAACTCTTGAGATAAAACTTATGAAATACAAACCAATCTTTCCTGTTTAGACATGGAACCTTTTCAAGGTTTTTTCATTCCAGTGTCTTGGAAGCCTTTTACCCTCTGAGTCTGCTAGCATGTAAGATCCACCCTTATGTGCTTCAAGGATGGTATACGGGCCCTCCCATTTTGAGCCGAGCTTTCATTGGTTCTCTTTTTTGCTAGCTTAATTGTTTCTAAGCACCAGGTCTCTTGGCTTGAAGCGTTCATTCTTGACTCTTTTGTTATAGTAGGCTTCCATTCGTTGTTTGTACTTGACCTCTTGAATTGCAGCTTGGTCTCGTGCTTCCTCTAGGAGTTATAAGTTCAACATGGTCTCTTTTTGGTTTGTTTCGGGATCCATGTTGACAGTTTGTTGTGTTACAACTCCTACTTCAGCTGGAATCACGGATTCAGACCCAAATACCAAGCTATAGGGTGTTCTTTTGTGGCTTGTTTTTTCGGTTGTTCTTATGGCCCATAGAACACTTGGCAATTCTTCAAGCCAATTGTTTTCATACCTTCCCAATCTGGTTTTGATTCCTTCGACTATGCTTCGATTCATCCTCTCAACTTGACCGTTTGACTGTGGATATGCCACTGTGCTGAAAACCTGAGTGATTCTGAATTTTTTGCACCAAACGCTGAAAGGCTTCTTGGCAAATTGCTTTCCATTGTCGGTGACAAGTACTCCCGGTAATCCATAACGGCAAATAATGTTTTCCCAAACGAAGTCATTGACCTGTTTGCCCGTGATTTTTGCAAGCGGTTTAACCTCAGGCCACTTGGTGAAATAATCTATGGTTACCAACAAGAATTTTACTCCACCTTTGGCCGGTGGGAATGGACCAATGATATCCATTCCCCATTTATAAAATGGCCATGCTAAGGTTATTGGGACAAGGTCATGCTTGGGATTCTTGGGACTGGTGCATGAATTTGGCAGGCATCACACTTCCTTAATTGCTCGGTGGTATCTCGGTGCATGGAGGGCCAAAAATACCCAAGGTTCATTAGTTTAGCAACCACCGATCTAGCTCCAAAATGAGCTCCGCATAGACCTTCATGAACCTCTTTGACCAAATACTGGCTTTGCTTGGGACCAACACATCTTAGTAAGGGTGCAAGGTAACCCTTCTTGTGGAGGATTTCACCTTGCAGTACGTACTGCCTTGCCTTGATCTTAACCCTTTCAGCCTCTGTTTGATCAGCAGGCAATTCACCATTTTTAAGGAATTTCTTGATTGGAGTCATCCAATTTGGATCTTCTTCGGTGATTACGTCTTGAACTTCCAACTCATCAATTGACGGAGCTTTTAACACTTCTACCAATACCTTCTTGGTAAGGTGGGCAAAAGTAAGAGATGCGAGTTTACTCAAGGCATCCGCTTTCTTGTTTTGAGTCATGGGAATTTGCTTGATGGTACATGTTTGGAAGGTGTTCATCAATTCTTTGTATTTTTCTTTGTACCTCTTCATGTTGGGCTCCTTTGCAATGTAGCTATCATTCACTTGGCTTGATACCAGCAACGAGTCTGTGAACACTTCAAGCTTTTGGACCTTCATTTCTTTAGCCAGTCTTAAGCCGGCTATCAGTGCTTCGTATTCAGCTTCGTTGTTGGTGGTCTGAAAATCAAAGCGAAGAGCATATGTGAATTCTAACCCTTCTGGGTTGATCAGAATGAGCCTAGCCCCTGACCCTTCAACGCTTGAAGCCCCATCGGTAAAAAGCTTCCAGGCTTCAAGGTCTAAGGGTTCAGTGGCAGCTGTGTTCACTTCAGTGATTGTTTGCTTTGGGACTTCTACAATGAAATCAGCCAAGACATGGGCTTTGATGGCTTTTCTTGGGACATAGGTGATGTTATGTTCACCTGGTTCCACTGCCCATTTGGCTAATGGTCCCAAGTTTTCTGGTTTTTCAAGCACACTCTTAATAGGTTGGTCGGTGACCACTTGTATAGGGTGTGCTTGGAAATACCTTCAAAGCCTTCTAGCTGTTTGGACTTGGGCTAGAGCAAGTTTTTCAGGGGAGGATATTTGATTTCGGCCAATTTAAAAGTTTTGCTGAAGAAATAGACGGGTACCTGAACTTTGTCTCGTTCAATGGTGAGGACCGCACTTATTGCTTCTTCAGCAACTGAAAGGTATACCGAGATCAATTCTCCCGTTTCTGGGGCTGCAATGTCAAGTAGGGAAGCTAGGTGTTGCTTCATCTGGTTGAAGGCTTCTCCGACCTCCTCAGTCCATTTGAAGTCCTTCTTGTCGGAGCAACCCTTGAGCGTTTTGAAAAAAGGTAAAGACCTTTCAACCAATTTTGAGGTAAAACGCTTCAAGGCTGCAAGCTTCCCGTTTAAGCTTTCAACCTCCTTTTTGCTTTGCGGTGGTTTGGTTTCAAGAACAGCTTTCACCTTGTTTGGATTAGCCTTAATGCTTTGTTTTCCCACAATACGCCCCAGGAACTTACCTTCCTTAAACCCAAATGAGCATTTCTCGAGGTTGAGTTTCATGTTGACCTTCCTTAGGTTCTTGAAGGTTTCTTGGATGTCATCGAGCATTTGATATTCCGTTTTGCTTTTGATCACCAAGTCGTCGACATATACCTCCATATTTCAACCAATTTGACTTGCAAAGGCCTTGACAACTAGGCGTTGGTAGGTAGCTTGTCACACCCCGATATTTCCACGTATTACCGGTGGGCCAGGTGGGGAGTATCGTGACGTAGTTGATATCGTCATAGTCAAACAACACAATTTAACGCACAGCGGAAGTAAAAGATAAAATATTACAAACCGATATAAAGTAATATCAAAGTATTACAAACGGAATGTAAAGGATCCACAGGCATATCAGATAAAAGATAACTGTTCAACAGATTTTAACATCTAAGCTTGCAAGACTCTTTATTGATGCTAGGAGTAGCCAACCTATTCCGTCTAGTACCTGCACTTAACCTTTTTGGAAAATACGTTAGTTTACACTGGTAAATACAATTAACTGACTCATTTTGAAAAGAGTTTAAAAAAATTGGTTTGAATGCACAAGACACAAAATATTTTATAACTTGGGATAATTATTTATATATAAACTTGTAAAAGAATTACATGTTTGTTATGCTTTCAATAAAGAGTTACCAGTTTTTAAATAAGCAACTGTCAGGTGTATGCCGACACCCCGTGCTTAAGACGTGGCTATTTTATTATAATGATGCCAAGGATATCCGGGACATGGTCATTAACCCCCAAAGGCTTTAAGCAAACAAAACAATTTAAACAGGTCATCTCAATGCATTAACCTTATCATGATTAACAATTCAATGCCCGACCAAGCGATATTTTATATACCATACCCCAAGCCCGTATAAGGGAAAATAAATTAAAAGTATTAACCTGAGCAAATTTATACAATTTATCCCAGTCGTATACCACCAAGCAAGTACAGGTAGCTTTTACTGGGCTCCTAAATCTGGAACGAAGGTTTTAATGACCTATTAGATTCCTAAAGGGTCTTAATTAAGCCTATGCTTAGACCGATTAGTTTTAAATGAGGATATACGGTTCAGACGCAAGATTAAGCGAAGACCGGATTAGATTGTGGTTTAGACCCGACAAGCTTGTATACTTGTTTAATATGGGTAAACTAAACACATTCTGGATTTTGAGATAAAAATGATAAGGTTTGACCTGTTTCGGCTAATTTATGCAAACTAGTTACATAGACCGATCCGAACGCGAAAAGTGCGTAACGGGTAACCAAATGAGTCATGAACAGGTTTCCTAAGTTAATATGCCTTAAATATGTTGTGATATCAGTAGGATACCTTCCATTATGCCCAAAATGAATTTAAACTCAAACTATGCCTCGTAGGGGCGTTTTGGTCATTTTAAAGCTTTGAAAAGAGTTTAAATATAAATCTGAGTTTCAGGTCTGATATAATCAGTAAAAATACTTACTTTACTAAGTTATATCAGTATGGTATTGCATATATGTGAAATTTATTAATTAAAACCAAACTATGCACTGAAGGGGCATTTTGGTAATTTCACATAAGCTTTAAAGGTCAAAATTAGAATTCTGAGTTTAAAAGCTTTTGCCTACTGTTTAATTATGAAAATTTACTTAAAACATCAGTAGGTATCAACCTTATATGTTAAAAATAGTTTTTAACTTATAATATGCGTTAAAAACGCGTAAAAAGGCGATTTTAAGCGATTTCCGGGTTTTATAAGAAAAGCTGATATTTTTATTTTTCCAGAAAGCTTAAAATACTTTATTTATCATATAAAATCAGTAGCAAAAGGTTTGGTGTCAAAATGTTTTGTAAAACTCATTTTATAGGCCAAAAGGGCAAAACTGACAATTACCGAATCAAAGCTAGAACCCTATGTTATGGCCAGCCTAAAAATAAATAAAATTCTTTAAAACTCCCAAAATATTATTTTACATCATTGAGTAAAAAGTTTGGTATCAAAATTTGGGTTTAGATAGGCTATACGCTAATTATGCCGTTTAATTAATAAAAAGCTTTTCATTTACGCTAATGAGCATAACTCCTAATCTAGACCTCAAACTGATGTCAAATTTTAGGGACAAGTTTATAATTCAGTAATAAAGGTTTCTATCCTCTCACATTTTCAAAAATCTCGTTTTAAAGTCAAAAGGGCCTAATGGTCAACATTTAAGCATATAACGGAAACATGCAAATGAATAGGATAACTAAGGATCCAAGTTGTATAACCTCAGAGGGTTATACTAACCTATAACATGGTTCTAAAGGAATCCTTAGGCATATCTAAACTAAGCTAAATCGGGTCAGAACTGAAAGTTAAAGCAAAAGTCAACTTTTACGACTTTCGGTTCCGAACCGAGCCTAAACTTAGAATTGTCGGGTTGAATATGCTTAGACATGTTCAACTAATATTAACCAAGTTATTAAAGTGAGAAAAATGATTTTATGGCTTCTATATTAATAGTTATGAATTTTATTTAAAACTAACCCGTTTGACTTTTATTTGACCCGACAATTTAACTAAGTAAACGTGGTAATTAGGAGGTACCCTTTTGAGGGTTTAACACCTACCTAATTACGGTCACGTAGCCATGTTCGTTGCGAACAATGGCTTAACCGTTTAAAAGTCAAAGCGTTTATTGAAAACGTTTGACTTTTCGGCTATAAACGCCAAACAAATGAACTAAGCACGAAGGAACACTTACGAAGGGTCCAAAGGATTGAATGGAGGTTCCCACAAGCTTAGAATCCTCCTTGAATCAGAGAACAAGATCAGAATGGAAGAGGTGCAAGTTGCAATGAAGTGGGGAAGGGTATTTATAGGTTTTTCAAGACCGTTAAGATCATTCATCGATAAACGAGCCTTGATCTGGACCGTACACCTTATACCCACTGTTTTGGCAATCTATGGGCGCCTAAAACAGCCTACAGGATGAAGAAAAACCATGTGCAATAAGGGAAACCAGCTGCTGATCAGGAAAAACAAGTTTTGCAGGTCTGGTGGACTCACACGGCCCGCGTAAGTCTCAAGGAGAGCTTACGCGGCCCGCCTACAACCCAGATCAGCATAAGAAGTTTGAAAAATTGCAGAAATGGTCCCTGTGAGCCTATAAGGTCATGTTTGGCACGTTTAAGGCTCGTTAACCCCATTTCAAGGCTCTAATATGCAGTTAAAGTATAGGGAACATGAAACATGCTTAAAAATATGACGGATATCGGTTCGTTTGGCCGTACGGTCACGTTGTTCGTCTAATTACGACGAAACACGAATGGTCGCGAAAAACAATCCAAATTACGCGACGAATGGAATTTTATCATGCCGATCACTAAAATAAAACATTCTAATGCTTACATAAATTTTTGGATGTCCAGATATATCCAGAATGTAAGATATGCGCGAAAATGCAAAGTTTTGCACTTTTTGACACTTTTAGTCCCTCCTTGACTTAAAAGTTTATTTTTGCGCACGAAACACTTCTAAGCCTATTTCTAAGCTATGTAAGGGATATTTATGGCATGTTTAACTTATAGTCATTTTCTGGAAAGTCCGATATCATACAAATCGACATACTTTTGCAGTTTGACGCAATTAGTCCTTTAGTCGCACAAAGTAGCGCGAAATGTCGTTTAATGATATCCAAGCCTTCCATGGCCCATAATGGGCATTCCCAAGCATGAGTTTAATTATTGCTATGCTCTCGATTGCTTAAATGGTCACCAAAATGTGTAGATTCAATAGTTGATGCTTTAGGTCCCTCTAATGCGCAAACTTGCGCATATCATCATTTAATAGCATCGAAGCCTCATCTAATCCATATTAGGCATTCTTGAGAGTATTATTAAGCATCACGATGCTTCGGGTTCGCTAAAAGGTCATTCAGAGGTATAATTAAACATATTGACACTTTTAGTCCCTCTAACTTGCAAGGTTGCGCGTAACTTTACTTATAGGCATAAAAACCTTAGACGACCAACAATTGATATTCCCGGTTTGTTAAAAGGTCACTCAGAGGTAAGAAGTAACGTGTTGACACTTTTAACCCTTTATTGCGCAAACTTTCAATTAATTATGCAAACGGCTACACTCGATCGTCAAGTGGTTCATTTGTGAATAGAAATATCGTGAGAGGTTATTTAGAAACTTATTTTAGGTATGCTAACACTTCCAGCCCTTTCTTAATCAAGGGTTTTCGATTTTTTGAAAAATTAGTCCCTTAAATTCAATGTTTGACTTCATTAGGGTTTATTACACGTGTCAATACATCATTTGACGTGATTTTACGAGGTGTTACATCCTCACCCCCTTAAAAGAAATCTCGACCTCGAGATTTGCTAAAATGCTGGAAGCACTTTTTGTCGCATAATGGACTTAACTTCTATAGCATATCTGGAGCCTCTCCAAGCTCCGAAGTTGACCTCTATAATATGTACATGTATCCTTTTTTGGAGCTTCTTAACCTGTCGATCCTTAATCGATACAGGTTTCTCATCAAATCATAAATCTACCTATCATTATGTGATAATGCTTCTCGACTTATTGTTGAAACAGATCCTTAAATCATTAGTGTGTAATGCATTGCGAGCTCCGCCAAGCTCCTTAAATAGGTTTTAGCTTATAAGCTATTTGATCTTCATACATTCGATTCCCTCGAATGATTCTATATATTCAGAGCTTAACTAGCCTGATAATTAACAAATTGGCACACCCTTCGAGGGTGATATCTTTTGTCGCACCTTATTCCTTAACAAGAACTTAGGAGGGTTGCTACTTTCATTAATCCTTGATTTTCTGCCGAATACTGGCAACTTACAGATGATTATGGATTTGTTTGATCTTATTCGTTGTTTCCAATGCAACTTTCAGATCCTGATAATTGGACTTACTAATCTTTTGTCTAACAATAGTTGTTTAACATTCCATCTATACAAGGTCTCCAAAGGAGCAGCCTTGATACTTATATGACAACTATTATAGAAAAGCTTATTTTAAGGTGAGATGGTTATTCCAACCACTGCTTAAAACTAATCTTAAGGAATAGGTAATCCTCGCAGTTAGTCTAACAAATCGACGATCCTGTGCAGCTGATGGCAATTCTTAATTGTTGCCAAATTAGGGTTGCGATAATCAATGCATAAGCAAAATGAACCGTCTTTCTTAATTAACTATACCGAATCCTCAGAATATTGAGTTAGGCTATATGAATCCTCTATTTTAAAACTCACTTAATCAGAGTTTCGATTCTTCCAATGATGGTACTAGCCGTCTTGGAGATTTCATGATAATACAACCCTAAATGGGATATTAATCTTAACTCTACTTGCCTCTCAGGAGGTAAACAGGGTAGTCCTAGGAGAAGATAATCAAGATACAAGGAGGTTACAGAGATTTTCCAAATCTCAGGCTCCAGTTCATCTATCATAGTCTGTGTCAGATAAGTGACACATTTATGTTACGAGTCCACGAATTCCTTAATCGGAGACATTTACTTGGACAATTCCATTCTGGATATCTTCGTTGAATACCATTAGCTGACTTTAGTACCATATGACCATCAGAATATCTTTGTGGTCCCATGCATTAAACCTCCATACTGATCAGGCATGGAAGCAATCTATGGAACATATTAAGATACACCAATCCTCATATGGCGCTTTTATCATACCGTCTGGTATTCACAATCGATAGAGATCAAAGAGATATCAACTACATATGCTGACGTACTACATCTAGAGAAAGGATGCTTCTAGAATTCTACAACTGAAGGTTTCTGATAGGAACAGAAGAAATGGTTCTTATGATTTCGCCTGTAAGTTTTACCTTAAGCTTAATATCTAGGGTTCTTACGGGACAATTTCTAAAAGTTTGCTAAGCTTATGGTCTTATGAGAGACTCAGCAGCACCTGAAACCAAACGTAACTCCTAGCAATAAAATCACAATAAGGGATTTATCTGGTGTCATTATTAATGTGAACTGCCTCTAATCATTCATCAGGAGGGTTAAACGCCTCCATTCTTAATCCTTTTAAATTTAGCTGTAAAATCTTTGACAAAATCTAGGGCAGACTCAGCTTTGACTGGTTGTTTCTTAATCTATATAACGTGAGTAGCTGAGGTAGCTCCATAATGGATTTATAATAAGCGGGCTTTGAAACCTTAATGTGCCCTCTTATTACCGATGCTAACCACCAATAATTATTTGCATTAAGCTTAGATTTTTTTGGTAGACTGAATAGGGTACTATCTTAGCCAATGAATTAAAATTTGTAACATCCTGTCGACAATCTAGAACTTTTATGGTGATAGTCAGAAAATTCTTATTCCATCTTTTTCCATTTTGTGATGCGGATAATAGGTTTTTCTAATAAGGTCCTTAAAACTTGGACCATCCCATATTGTATAAGAGGATCTTTCTTGTGGACTTCATTAATGTCCTCACTAGTTAAGGGTATTGCCATCGAATGACTGTGATGCATACTTCACCATGTCCTCTCCAGCATAACCGCTGATACACCTAATGGTTTCTACTTCATCCAACAATTTCCTGCAATTGATGACCGTTTTTTTTTTCTATTGAAGTCTCTTGACTTCCAAGAGACGAAGTACTTTTAAGTACATCCTAAAAAAGGAATGGGGCTCCTTGCCATGTATGATTTTGTTTGGGTTATTCTTCGCATTTGAAGTATGAATAAAGCTCTTCTCATGAGCAGCGACATATGTTTTAGAGCGAGCAGCATTCGGCTTCTTGAACCTTTTCATGACTTTTCTCATAGCCTTTCTAACAGCTGCGTTAATTACAGTTTTGGAGATTAACTCCATTAACATTTGAGGTTCACATATGATGCACCATTAACATTTGTCGTATCTCTAGCATCGCGACTTTTATTTGTCTCTTCTGAGTTTTCCATTCTCAAGGCTTTGGTATTAAATACCAAATTCAGCAAGTGCTTAGGCAATCCGTACCATGTGTCTCCTTGAATTGTCAAAGGCTCACCATAAGGAGTCTTGATAACTACTTGCTTCTTACCACACACAATATGGGCTTGCTTACAAGACAACCAATCCATTCCTATCACTATATTGAGTCCCTCTTATTTAACGGAAACAAGGACAGCGGAAAGGAATGATTCCTAATGGATATAAAACATCCATCTAATATTGCTGAAGCAGTCTCTGAGTTACCATTGGCCTATTCTACTTCATACTTAACGCTTAGAGTTTAACAGGCAGATTTAATAATTTACAAAATCTATTGTCTACGAAAGACTTATCTGCACCCGAATCAAATAATACTCTAGCATAAACATCATTGATAAGGAAAGTACCTGTTGTGACATTGTCATCCTGAACGGCTTGTTGAGCATTCATTTGAGAGCCCCCAGCTTCAGTTTTCTTAGCCTCCCCAGGCTTCTTGGTTTTATTTGGGCAATTAGTTTTGATGTGCCCTATTTCATTATAACCATAGCAGGTTGCGTCCTTTATGTCCTGGCACTCCAAAGTTTTGTGCCCTTCTTTATTACAGATTCCACAAGGCTTAGCTTGTGACTGTAAAGTGCATTTCCCTTTAGTCGCCTTCTTTGGGCAGCGGGTCTTTATGTGCCCCTTCTCGCCACAACCATAGCATGTGGCGTCCTTCAAGTCTTTGCATTCATGAGTCTTGCGATCCATTTCCTTACAGATGCCACATCCCCTGGTCTGTTCACGGAAACATTTTCCGAAGTGCTGCTTCCCGCAGGTTTTATATTTGGGTTTTGCCTCATTTGGCTTGGACTGGTTTGAACCAGCCTTACCCTTTTTGTAACCCTTGTTTGGGGTATTATCACACTTTCGCTTATGGTCCTTTAATACACGGTCCACAGCTTTGTTTACGGCTGTATCTAACATAGCCTGTAACTCGGTGCCCGTTAAGTTCAGTCTTGCATTATTATTCTGATCAACTGGACGATTGTGAGCTTCAGATGAGTCAGCCATGGTGAAGCTTTGAAGGCTACAGACCAAGTAGTAATAATTTGTTTAATTATATAGTGAATTGTCGAATTTGATAATTAAATTGCCATGGTGCAAATAGACCATATAGGCCAATAGATAGTATAAAATTTATTTGATTATGTTTCGCCTAGGTTTTTAAATAAACCATCCTTGGCGTTTAAACGGAATATAATCCTTCATATTTATTAGACAGGGGACATAAGTCACGACTGTCAATGTCATACCGACATTTTATATAGCACAAGGGCTTGTTCCAAAGGACTTTTTGATGGCACAGAGGCCTTGTCACTAGGGAAATTTTAAAACATGATCAATGATCCTTTGGATCGGAAAATTTCACAGTTCATTGTCTTGAAAAGAAGTTATGAAATAAAACTATCTTTTTCATGTATACATCTTTGCCCGTAGGTATCCCAAATGGATGTTTTGATGTGTACATCATGTTCGACGTTTATTAGCCATGATTCCCATTGATCATTTAGGCTAAATAAGGGGGTTTGGAAATTCCCAATATAAAGATGACAAGTGTGATTTTATCGCATCACCGTTGTCAGAAGTGTTAACATGTTTTCAGATGTTAACAAGGATCTGAATCTCTTTTAAACAGGTTTTGCCATCATAGCCAGGTCTCTAATGACATTCAAGCTAGGTTATACCCTTTAATATTCTTTTTAATATATATACTGGCAGATAAATTTCAAAAAGTGATTTTGTCGCATCACCGTTATCAGGAATGTTAACATGTTTTCAGATGTTAACAAGGATTTGAATCTTTTGAATAGGTTTTACCATCTTCTCCATGTCTAAAATGACATGTGGCTAGGTTTACCTTTAAGATTTTTTTTTAATATTTAACGCAGAACAATCCTAAATTGAGATGTTAATAAGGATCTGAATCTAATTGAGGAACTACCATCTTGGCCCTGTCTTAAAATGACACATGGGCTAGGTCTTGTCCTTTTTAGATTTTGCCATTTTATTATAATAGTAGATCTTATAAAAGGAATGTTATTATTTCATATTTTATGTTCATATACAATGATATAAATAAAATTTAGATAAAACATTCCAATGATTTTTAAAAGAGATACAGAATTGCCCTAAACGGGACTTGAAAGAAATAATGTTGTCCATGAAGGGACTAGAAGATAAACATGTCCTTAAAAGGACTACTAAGGGAATGAATTTCAGCAAAAGGAGTTTTCTTCTTCACTTTATTTCTGAATGTCTTCTCCTTGGATGCACGTTTCATCCTAGTCGCAGTACAAAGCTCCGCATTCCTATGCTTCGGATGGGGAGAATTTCCATCACGGCTTCTTTGCATGGCGACGTATTAAAAATATATAGAATTGAAAGCAATAATTTCTCTGAATAGAGATGAGAGTATTCCTATGTTAAGTCTAGACTCAGAAGGTTAAGGAATGTGCTACTGTGTCATTGAGATTAAACACAAAAGGCTAGTGTTTAATTCACTCAATGTTGGCTCTGATACCAACCTGTCACACCCCGATATTTCCACGTATTACCGGTGGGCCCGGTGGGGAGTATCGTGATGTAGTTGATATCGTCATAGTCAAACAACACAATTTAACGCACAACGGAAGCAAAAGATAAAATATTACAAACCGATATAAAGTATCAAAGTATTACAGACGGAATGTAAAGGATCCACATGCGGATCAGATAAAAGATAACTGTTCAACAGATTTTAACATCTAAGCTTGCAAGACTCTTTATTGATGCTAGGAGTAGCCAGCCTATTCCGTCTAGTACCTGCACTTAACCTTTTTGGAAAATACGTCAGTTTACACTGGTAAATACAATTAACTGACGCATTTTGAAAAGAGTTTAAAAAAATTGGTTTGAATGCACAAGGCGCAAAATATTTTATAACTTGGGATAATTATTTATATATAAACTTGTAAAAGAATTACATGTTTGTTATGCGTTCAGTAGCTCGGTCTGTATACCGGGTTAAAGATTAATAGACACACCACAGGTATAATGCCCACAAGGTTGATTCCTTCGAGTCGATTACCAGTTTTTACATATGCAACTGTCAGGTGTATGCCTACACCCCGTGCTTATGACGTGGCCATTTTAATATAATGATGCCAAGGATATCCGGGACATAGTCATTAACCCCCCAAAGGCTTTAAGCAAACAAAACAATTTAAACGGGTCATCTCAATGCATTAACCTTATCATGATTAACAATTTAATGCCCGACCAAGCGGTATTTTATATACCGTACCCCAAGCCCGTATAAGGGAAAATAAGTTAAAAGTATTTATCTGAGCAAATTTATACAATTTATCCCAGCCGTATACCACTAAGCAAGTACAGGTAGCTTTTACTGGGTTCCTAAATCTGGAACGAAGGTTTTAATAACCTATTAGATTCCTAACGGGTCTTAATTAAGCCTATTGTTAGTACATTCATGTCTATAGCCTTCGTCAATCCGAGCCGTAGCGAGAAACAGAAGAGATTTACATTGTTATATTTAGTGATAGTTAGTCAAAAAGGCAAGGTGGCATAACTGTAATTAATGAGAAACCTCATTAATTCCTTGGCCTATAAATAGAACCTTTAGGGTTTTCATTTAGAACTTTTGTCACATTTGTTATTGAGAGCTTTCTAGATCTAGAGAGAGAATCTAGAGAGAGAAAATGATTCAAGGTATTGTACGATTTCAGATTTTATATAGAATCACGTTTATATTACATCACGTGTGTTAGGTCGCGTTCGTGTACGGATTCCGCACGTTATACGTACGTTTCGCAATCGTTTCGGAGTCAAAACCGGTCCTACAAGTGGTATCAGAGCAGGAGCTCGATTGCACTGATCTATCACACGATTTCGCACAGGATTACATCAGATTCAGATTCGAATTTCATCTACTTCTTCATTTTTTCATATTTTTCAAGTTTCGTTACTGAAAATTCGTCAAATTGAACAGGTTTTTACGGTCCGAATCAGTTGATTTTTTTATATGTGGTGCGAAAACATCTGATCTACAACCCTACTAAATTTCAGATTCAAATTCCAAGCAGTTTAGGAGATATTCGAGTTTTTTTGGTCCGATTCCGTTTGAATCAGCGAGTGACCGTTTGAAATGGAGGTTTCCGTTTGAACTGTCGTTTGAAACAGCCTATTCCGTTTGAAAATTGGCTTCTCTCGTTTGAAAATAACACTATCGTTTGAACTGGCCGTTTGAAGCAGTTCTCCGTTTGAAAATTAATTATCGTTTGAAAGTGATCCTATCGTTTGAAAACTAAACCTTCCGTTTGAAAAGTGTATCGTTTGACATATGAACACCGCTTGAAGCTGTCATCACGTTTGAAAGGGTTGGTTTAGTGGTATGTTAGGTCCAATCAGGAATAAGGTTGCATGTGATAAAGTCATGATGTCGGCTGAAGTGTGTAAACAAGAGGTTCAATGATAGTTCATGTGTCATAAATATTGCCGCCCAAAATGAAGGCCCATGTGACATGCTTGTTTGTCGGCCACTAAAAATCAAAGCACAGATTGATATTGTTTTAAATAAAAAATATATAAAAAAAGTGCACCGCCCCATTCAAACTATCGGTCCAATCTCCTAGCAGTTTTGTTGGTTGGATTAGTGGACTTGAAGGTCCAATGAATGATTTTTAAATCTTTTGTTTACTGGCCCATGATTACATGTGTTTAATATGGTCCAATCAAAGTGATATAACATTAAGAGTATTGTCGGCTGAAGTGGATTTTATGGTCTAATCACCGTTGAGTGCTTAGAATTGTCTGTCAAGTGTTTTTGTTTTGAGCCCATGTGCATTGCCCCATTAAAAGCAGTGGCCCTATAGAATTCCTACAACCAATGTCGAGGCCCAATCAAAGGAACGGTTAATTGTTTGGCCCATGTGTGGATAAGTTTCAAAACCCCATGTGATTGGTCTATGTCATCGGCCCAAGATCGTTTATAGTCTCAGCCCAAATTACGATCAAGTCTTAAAGAAGCCCAACAGAAGTGGATTGTTTGTCTAAGTGTCTTCGGTCCAATTTGAATTCATTTTGTCCCGATCAAGTCTAGTCATTCAGTGATTTCACTTCAACGATATTGAAACAAGTCCGCGAGTCTTCGACACGAGTCCTAGATCAATTCCACTCTCACACTTTTACATAGTTAGTTCATTTTTTAAACTGATTGTTTGTTTTGTGTGATTCAAGATTCTTGTAATTCGAGATATTCAAGGTTTGAAGACTAAAGCAATGACTACTGAAGTAACACTTACTCGTGAAGAAAGACATGCACGTCTGAGATTGGATGATGTTTATGATGCTTACAAAGAAGCTACACGAGCAGGCAGGTGGAGCAAAGAAAAAGAATGCTATGTTGATCCTCAAGGAAACCCGACGGTTGATCCAAAGACGGTTGATCTTAAGACGGTTGATCTTGATGCATCAGTTGCTGCTATACCTACTGTGAGTGTTTGGTGCAAAGGCCTTAGGGAGATTCCAAGGTACAAAGAGCAGGTTGAAGAAGGTATTCGGAAGGTGATATTTGCTAGTCTGGAGAAGAAAAAGAAGAAGACAGTTGAAGAAATTGTGACTGAGAGTGAGAAGATGGTGAATGAAGTGAAGAATGTTGAGGGGAAAGTCGAGGAAGTTGTTGAAAAGAAAATGCAAGTGGCTGAAGAAGATCAGATTCAGAAAGCAAGGAAACCACAATGCCAGTCACTGAGGTGATTAGTCAAACTGATACTTCTGATAAAATTGATAATGAAGCTGAACAACAATGCAAGAAATGCATGCAAAATTGTAGTGCTTGTATTGAGAAAGATGAAAAATTCAACAACAGAGACATTGAATTCACTAAAATAGAAAAAATTTTCAAAGAAAAATGTCATGAGATGATTGAAAATGAAAAGTTTTTGAAACAAGAAAATGAAAAATTGAAACAAAAATGTGATGATCTTGAAACAGAAAACAAGTTTTTAAAAGAAAAGTGTTCAGCTGATTGCAACGAATGTGTTCCAAAAGACATCAAAATTCAAGAGTTGCAAAAAGAATATGATGTAATGAAATTGTCATATGAAACTGTAAAAGAAGCATATGAAACTTTAAAAAGTAAAGTCAAAAGTCTAGATGATAGATTGTGTGCTTGTCAAAGAAACACTAAATTTCTTGAAGCTAGGTTTGAAGATAAACAAAGAGTGTTAAACCAATATATTGATGATGTTGCTAAGCTTAAACAAGAATTGACAGACAAAGAAAAGTTGGTCAATAAATTGCAAAGCTATGATTCATCTTCATATATTCTGGAACGTATTTTCAATATCAGACCCGATGAGAAAGAGTCTGAAAAGAACAAAAAGGGAATAGGGTCTGAATACCATCAAGTTCCACCACCGTTGGAGAATAATTATACATTCTATGATGGCGAAAAAGTGGAAAAAGTAATCAACATGGTTGATCAGTTACCCGATAACATCGATGTGACTTACACCAAATCTGATGATATCAGTGATTCAGAGGTGGTAGGTAAGGTTGTTGAAAGTGTTTTCAAAGAAGAGTCGGTTGATACAGGTAAAACTGAATCACAAGATGAAAATGAGGGAAACTTTCATGATGGATATCTGAAAAACACAAAATCTAAGAAAAATTTGAATGATGATTCAAAGGGATTGGTTTATACCATGATTGGATCAGACAAATTATTCTTAGATGTTGTATTCCCGATTCAGAATGTGATTTCAGATAAAGTTGACAAAGTTTTCAAGATGGTTGAAATTGAGAAATCTGAAATGTCGAAGTTTGCTGGTAAAGGTCACAAAACTTTTTATAACAAACCGGGTGTCAAAAAGAAGAACATGAATGCTGGGTTGTGTTATAAGAAGAAACAGAATCGAAAGAAAAATGAAGTGCCAAATTATCAGGATAAATTGGGTTTTGTTCAAGGAAACAGTTTAGCTGAAGAGAAAGAACTCAAAATGAGGCAGTCTAATTTTGAGTTTTAGGCACAAAAGAAAAAGTAACAACCACAGGTCAAAGATGTGTCCATGAGAACATGTTTCAAATGTGATCAATACGGACATCTTGCACGAAAGTGTCCAAATCTAAAACCTGTGGATGTTGATCAAAAGAAGATTCTGTCAACATTCAATCTGTTGATACGCAAAGCCAGGTGTCGATCCCAAAAGCACGGAAGCTTGACGAAAGGGGGAGCCTGAAGATTCTGAAGATAGAGAGAGAAGTCCAAAGACTGTGAGAAAGACTGAAGTCGTTGAAGACTCGACACTTAAGACTCGTCAACATCTGAGGGGGAGTCTGTTGGTGCAGTCATCTGTCGACTACGTCTAATGTCGAGTTCTGGTTGCGATGCGGATCCGGTTAGCCATGACATCACGAGTGACATCACTCAAGTGACATCACAAGTGATGTCATGAATTAACAATGTGATATTGGCCGTTCATTATATGTAGTACAAAGTCTATTATTCACAAAACAAAATATCAAATTCAAGATTGTTTGTGATTGGACCTTTTGAGGGTCCAATGAATCCTCACCATTACAAGGGCCAATGTTATGCAAGCATTAGAAGACAAAGGTTCTTGAACAAGTCAACTTTGAAAGGTTCGATGATTTGTCAAAGTCAAAAGATGGACAGCTTATACAGACTTTATGGAACCGCGTTTACGTCAATCATGTGGATTCGCTTATTCGGTAACTGTTGGAACCGCCTTTGTGGCATGTCACTATGAGCGGTTCCTAGCATACTATATATAGGCTTGATTGTCAATTCATTTGTAACGGAGTTCAGAATTAATACCGAGGTGCTGCCGGTATTTCCTCTTACTGTAATCACTGTTATATCAATATATAAGAGGATTAAAGTGTGAAAAAAGAAAAATTTTCCACCATTGTTGAATAAGAATTCAAAATCACCCAAGGCTGGTCAGGCTTGGGTGAAACTATTCAAATAGAAAAAAAAAACCTGACTTGCCGGAGCTCCCAGGTTTGTAAGCGTGGAGCATGAATCGGCATCTTTTTAAATCTGTGTTTGAAGTTTTTGCAGGAATTGCCGGAGATCCCAAGATGGTATCGTGGATCATGAATCGGCATCTTTCTTGAATTTTATTCGGTAACGTCAATCATGCAAACGGTAAAGAGGTTTGGTTGTGTTTGTGAATGTTTTACAAGTGGTACAGAGGATTCTGGACTGCATATGGTAAATCAAGGACATTAACTTGTACTTGGATTTTCTTACTTTTGTGTAGAAAACAAGATGATGAAGTAACCCCGTACCTAAACTGTTTGATAAACAAACTAAGTTTTCCGGAAAAGCCATTTTGATTAAAACAAACTTAAGTGTTTTGAAATCACAATGGGAAAATAGTTTGTTGTGAGGGGGGTTCTGATTGTTTATGCCAGGTGGATAGAGAATTGAAGTGATTCTCATCAGGTTGTCAAGTTTGTACAGTTTGTTTCAAATTTTCCCAGAAAATCAAAATTGAAACATATTTTGATTTTAGGGGGAGAAAAATTTTAAAAAAATTAGAAAATTTGAAAATGTCAAAAACATTAAAAATTTAAAAATGAGTTTTGTTGTGAAAAAGAGGAAATGATAGTAAATCAGTGGACTATCACAGCATGCTAAAGAAATGTAATGCCAAATGTGATAAACGGTCTCACTAAAGATGTGACGATAGGCTCAGCTAGACTAGTAGATTTGCGATAACGATACAAACTTAAATGTAAAAGCCTAGTTCTAGTGGGAAACATGGTTGAAAGCATAGTACTTAGTTTTGTCCTTCTTGACTGTGTGCCTACTCGGTAATCGCTGAATGCCAAAAAGCATAAAACTGGTTGAGTTTGTGAACTTTCACAACTTTGCTGAAAAGTCGCTGTGATTGTGCATTTCATTTTGCAAAGATTTAAACTTGTTTGATTTTTTTTATTTTGTTTAAGCATCGGACATCCTCTGCGTATACGTGAGTATCGACCTGGATGTTGTTGCCTAAACGTTCTGCTTTATTTTCTTTGGTGTTTCGTTTAAGCTTTGGACCTCCTCTGCGTATACGGAAGTATCGACCTGGTGGTTAAAGCCTAAACAACTTCAACTTGTTTTATTTTCTTATTTTGTTTAAACATTGGACTTTCTCTGCGTATACGGAAGTATCGACCTGATTGTTAATGTTTAAACATTCTGCTTTGTTTTCGCACATATCACAGTTGATGAAAGTTTAAAGGCATTACTTGAGTTAGTGTATTGCATGATGAGGGGATATGCTGAGATCGTGGGGTCCATAAGAACTTAGTGCATAATTAATATACCTTAAACGTATCGGTAAGCATTTCGAAAGTTGTTAGATTGAGCTTAAGTGGACAACAATATCGTCAATCAACGTGAATCGTTTAGAAGTTAAAACGATTAGAAGCTTAACGGTGCTCGTGACGTGTCTCAAAAACTGATATGATCCTCTTGCACAAACTCACAAAAATATATTTGTTTTGCATTTAATTTTTTGTCTTTGCATTTATGTTTCATATTTTTTAAAAAATCCAAAAAGATTTTCGACAACTGATGGTGAAGAGCTGATTTTCAAAATCTCAAAGGCTAAACTTGATATTGGTTTGGGAGAGAGTGTTAAATTGTGAAGATTTGAAATGCAAATTTGGTTCATTAACTTGATGAATAAGTTGAATTGTAACCTACAGTTTGATCTTCATAATTTTTCTTATATGATTTGTTGATTCATTAAGTTGAATTTCAAATTGTATTAGTTTGTAATAGTATAGTTGAGTTTTGCAGGTTTCTGATCCTGTTGCTACAGATAGCCAGGAGATATATCAGAACCAGAGATGATGAGCTGAACAGAGAGAAGCCAGGAGATAATTTCGATGGTGGTAACAAAATCCCAGACGTCTATCCTAGCAGAGTGATAGGGGGAGTCTGATGAAGGTTATAGCCAAAGAAAGATAGATCCAGGCAGAATTCTTGAAAAAGACCGAACTATATCCGAGAATGTCTTGTTGAAGACTCTCACTGAAGATTCCGTAAACATTCAAGGGGGAGTCTGTTGGTGCAGTTGTCTGTCGACTACATCTTCGTTCGAGTCTTAGAGTTTTAGAATAGGAATGATTGTAAATGATTGTAAATATGAGAAAGTGAAATTGTATAGTTGTATAATGATTGGATCGCTCTTAGGAACATGGGCCGCTCGAACGGACATGTTGGTCCGCTCGAGTGACAAAGGTCTGAACCGCTCGAGTTGCATGTTAGTTGGACCGCTTATGTGTCAACTACATGGACCGCTTATTGGGCCTGTCCAATAAGCGGTCCCAGCTGTCTATAAATACCTATGAGCGATCTGACTTGAATAAGGGTTGTAAAGTTTTGGTGAAATCGTGCCGAGGTTCTGCCGGTGCGAGATTTAAGTTGTAACCAGCGACAAATCAATACAACAAGTAGTTAAAGTGATATTTGTGCTGTTTCTACCTTAGTTTCTTGTTATTCCGCACCTGAAACCAAGGAGAAAGCCTCTGAACGACTCGTTCGGGTCACGAAACGATCCTACAGATTCTGAGAAACAAAAATCTGAGAATGTGAGACAAAGGTCAACCAGATTTGATTCAAAACAAACTTGGAGGTACAACACAAACAAGTTTGCTTCGAATCAAAATTGGAAATCAAACCCGAACAGGTTTGATTCAAGACAGACCTGGAATTCTCATACACCTAGATTCAGAACAACACAAAGTTGGAAAACTTCAGTGGATATGACAAAACCCCAAGAGTTTTGGAAACCAAAAGTTGTTGTTCAAAATCTAAGTGTTCAAAAAGATTCACATTTTTACAAACGTGGTACACCGAAAGGTCAAACATGGAATGTTAGGAAACATGTTGATTCGATAAAAGATGAGAAAGCTGAAGTTAAAATTGAGAAAGTTTTTGTGAAAAATGACAATGAATTTCCAGCATTGAATGAAAATTATTGTGTTGAGATGCCTAAGGTCAAACAGACCTGGGCTAAATTGTTCAAGTAATTGAATTAGTTGAATGTGCAGGTGCTCAAGAATTCTGAAGAATGTAAGATTCAAAGTTGGAGCAGCCTGGCACACCAAGAGGAGGAGAAGGCTGCTGGACCCTGGTTTGGTTGAACAGGGAGTTTATTGTGTTTTCTGTACATAAATAAACAATATTTCAAAAACTCTAAAAATTAGAAAATCAAAAACCAAAAATATGTTTTCGTTTGTTACCATTTGAAAAACCAAAAATATGTTTGTTTTTAATTTTTTTGTCAAAAATAGAAAATTTAAAAAATATGTGTTGATTGAATACGCCGAAACCCTCACGGCTGACCAAACATGATTACTTTCACCAGATTGAAAAACGGTTTTCAAACTGTAAAAATCAATGTGTTGTAAATCATGGGGGTACTTGATAGTAGATTTTCTGCAAATCAGAGCACCTTAAGCAGAAAATGGATGGCGAGACAAAGCTATCAGTATCGGTTTGTCAAATTTCTTTAATGGTTTTGCATTTTAGGGGGAGAAATATTGTCAGAAAATACAAAAACATTAGAAAATTTGAAAAATACAAAAACATGATAAAATTCAAAAATTTGAGTTGTTGTGTAAAAAGAGGAAATGATAGTACATCAGTAGACAGTTACAGTATGCTAAAGAAATGTAATGATTAAATAGCGTTAAACAGTCTCACTGATGATATGTCGATAGGTTTTTATACACTTAGTAAACTTTTTCGGGATATAAACCTAAATTCAAACACCTGCTTATTTCGTGGGGAACACTACTTGGATATATAGGTAACCCCTGAAATCTCGTTTGAAAGGTCTCGTATTCTGATATACTAGGTTTTCATACTCAATGATGTGTGGGGTATTATTCCAGGACTTCTGCTGAATGGAAGTTCTGACCTAGTCCTTGGATAATACTTTCACCAAATGCTTGAAAAATAGCATAAACCCTCAGCATGCAGATGAAACAATAAAATTGATAGTCGCTGCTGTTGTAACTAAAAGATCCTCTAAAGGGGACATACTGAAAAGTCGAAACTGATATCTCTCTGCGCATACAGAAGTATCGACCTGAGATCCCTCAGTCCTCGCATACCTAATTTATGTACAGATATCATTGTAGTATAATTACCTGTAAGACTGAATATTGAGATTCTGGATACGGGAGTATATTCAAGAGGTGGGACACATGATTGAGTTAAGTTTCTTAAAACATCTAATTCGTATCCTGAATCAGTTGAAATTTGTATGAAAATTTAAGTGGATCAGTATATCGACAATCTAAGTGAACTGTTTAATTCTTAAAGTGAAATTAAGCTCAACGGTACTTGTGACTTGTCAAAAACTGATATGATCCTCTGACGCATACTCAAACAAAAATATTGTTTGTAAATATGTTTGTACATATTTCTTTACTGCTTTATATTTTCAGAAAATTCAAAAAGATTTTGATTTCTGTTTTATTTTCGACAACTGATGTCTGACATGCTGAGTTTCAAAATCTAAGAAAGCTGATTGTGTTTCTGAAAATAAAACAAGTTCATTAATTTGATACTTGATTTAAAATCAAAAATTTTCAAAAACAGTTTGTGATATCTCCGAGGTCATTAACTTGAACTTGGATGATAAACTGTGAGGGAGTTGGATTCTTTAATGCTGCCATATCTGTTGAGTTGGTTGATAGGGGGAGTGGATTAGAGAATTTAATTAAATGTTCAAAACGTTGTTACTTATAAATGTATGAGTGTTGCAGATGTTATTCCAGACTACGATCCCGAAAGCCGAGTCTAAGGGGGAGTCTGAAGACGAGCTCAACGCAAACAGAAGCGTGCAAAGAGCCAAGTATTGTTCCTGAAAGAGCTTGTATACGGAAAGAAAGGTGTTGATCCCAAAAGCACGGAAGCTTGACGAAAGGGGGAGCCTAATGAAGTGAAGAGTTTACCGAAAGGGGGAGCTGAAGCTGAAAACAGATCCACGGGGATTCTGTTTGAGCAAAAGAGAGTCTACGTTGATGAAGACATGTTAAAGCTTCAAGAAGACTCAAAGAGAGAAAGATAAGACGCTACGAGATTGACTGCGGCAATATCCAAGGGGGAGTCTGTTAGTACATTCATGTCTATAGCCTTCGTCAATCCGAGCCGTAGCGAGAAACAGAAGAGATTTACATTGTTATATTTAGTGATAGTTAGTCAAAAAGGCAAGGTGGCATAACTGTAATTAATGAGAAACCTCATTAATTCCTTGGCCTATAAATAGAACCTTTAGGGTTTTCATTTAGAACTTTTGTCACATTTGTTATTGAGAGCTTTCTAGATCTAGAGAGAGAATCTAGAGAGAGAAAGTGATTCAAGGTATTGTACGATTTCAGATTTTATATAGAATCACGTTTATATTACATAACGTGTGTTAGGTCGCGTTCGTGTACGGATTCTGCACGTTATACGTACGTTTCGCAATCGTTTCGGAGTCAAAACCGGTCCTACACCTATGCTTAGACCGGTTAGTTTTAAAGGAGGATATACGGTTCAGACGCAAGATTAAGCGAAGACCGGATTAGAATGTGGTTTAGACCCGACAAGCTTGTATACTTGTTTAATATGGGTAAACTAAACACATTCTGGATTTTGAGATAAAAATGATAAGGTTTGACCCGTTTCGGCTAATTTATGCAAACTAGTTACATAGACCGACCCGAACGCGAAAAATGCGTACATGGTAACCAAACGAGTCATGAACAGGTTTCCTAAGTTAATACGCCTTAAATATGTTGTGATATCAGTAGGATACCTCCAAAATGAATTTAAACTTAAACTATGCCCCGTAGGGACGTTTTGGTCATTGTAAATCTTTGAAAAGAGTTTAAATATAAATCTGAGTTTCAAGTCTGATATAATCAGTAAAAATACTTACTTTAATAAGTTAGATCAGTTTGGTATTACATATATGTGAAATTTATTAATTATAACCAAACTATGCACCGAAGGGGCATTTTGGTAATTTCACATAAGCTTTAAAGGTCAAAATTAGAATTCTGAGTTTAAAAACTTTTGCCTACTGTTTAATTATGAAAATTTACTTAAAACATCAGTAGTTATCAAACTTATATGTTAAAAATAGTTTTTAACTTATAATATGCATTAAAAACGCGTAAAAAGGCGATTTTAAGCGATTTCCGAGTTTTAAAAGAAAAGCTGATATTTTTATTATTCTAGAAATCTTAAAATACTTTCTTTATCATATAAAATCAGTAGCAAAAGGTTTGGTGTCAAAATGTTTTGTAGAACTCATTTTATAGGCCAAAAGGGCAAAACCGACAATTACCGAATCAAAGCTAGAACCCTATGTTATGCCCAGCCTAAAAATAAATAAAAATCTTTAAAAATCCCAAAATATTATTTTACATCAGTGAGTAAAAAGTTTGGTATCAAAACTTGGGTTTAGATAGGCTATACGCTAATTATGTCGTTTAATTAATAAAAAGCTTTTCATTTACGCCAATGAGCATAACTCCTAATCTAGACCTCAAAATGATGTCAAATTTTAGGGACAAGTTTATAATTCATTAATAAAGGTTTCTATCCTCTCACATTTTCAAAAACCTCGTTTTAAAGTCAAAAGGGCATAATGGTCAACATTTAAGCATATAACGGAAACAAGCAAATGAATAGGCTAACTAAGGATCCAAGTTGTATAACCTCAGAGGGTTATACTAACCTATCCTAAGGCATATCTAAACTAAGCTAAATCGGGTCAGAACTGAAAGTCAAAGCCAAAGTCAACTTTTGCGACTTTCGGTTCCGAACCGAGCCTAAACTTAGAATTGTCGGGTTGAATATGCTTAGAGATGTTCAACTAATATTTACCAAGTTATTAAAGTGAGAAAACTGATTTTATGGCTTCTATATTAATAGTTATGAATTTTATTTAAAGCTAACCCGTTTGACTTTTATTTGACCCGACAATTTAACTAAGTAAACGTGGTAATTAGGAGGTACCCTTTTGAGGGTTTAACACCTACCTAATTACGGTCACGTAGCCATGTTCGTTGCGAATAATGGCTTAACCGTTTAAAAGTCAAAGCGTTTATTGAAAACGTTTGACTTTTCGGCTATAAACGCCAAACAAATGAACTAAGCACGAAGGAACACTTACGAAGGGTCCAAAGGACTGAATGGAGGTTCCCACAAGCTTAGAATCCTCCTTGAATCAGAGAACAAGATCAGAATGGAAAAGGTGCAAGTTGCAATGAAGTGGGGAAGGGTATTTATAGGTTTTTCAATACCGTTGAGATCATTCCTCGATAAACGAGCCTTGATCTGGATCGTACACCTTATACCCACTGTTTTGGCAATCTATGGCGCCCAAAACCGCCCATAGGATGAAGAAAAACCATGTGCAATACCGGAAACCAGCTGCTGATTAGGAAAAACAAGTTTTGCAGGTCTGGTGGACTCACACGGCCCGCGTATGTCTCAAGGAGAGCCTACGCGACCCGCCTACAACCCAGATCAGCATCAGAAGTTTGAAAAATTGCATAAATGGTCCCTGTGAGCCTATAAGGTCATGTTTGGCACGTTTAAGGCCCGTTAACCGCATTTCAAGGCTCCACTACGAAGTTAAAGTATAGGGAACATGAATGCTTAAAAATATGACAGATGTCGGTTCGTTTGGCCGTACGGTCACGTTGTTCGTCTAATTACGACGAAACACGAATGGACGCGAAAAACAATCCAAATTACGCGACAAATGGAATTTTATCATGCCGATCACTAAAATAAAATATTTTTATGCTTACATAAATTTTTGGATGTCCGGATATATCCAGAATGTAAGATATGCGCGAAAATGCAAACTTGTGCACTTTTTGACACTTTTAGTCCCTGCTTGACTTAAAAGTTTATTTTTGCCCACGAAACACCTCTAAGCCTATTTCTAAGCTATGTAAGGGATATTTAGGGTATGTTTAACTCATCATCATTTTCCGGAAAGTCCGATATCATACGAATCGACATACTTTTGCAGTTTGACGCAATTAGTCCTTTAGTCGCACAAAGTAGCACGAAATGTCGTTTAATGATATCCAAGCCTTCCATGGCCCATAATGGGCATTCCTAAGCATGAGTTTAATTATTGCTACGCTCTTGATTGCTTAAATAGTCACCAAAAGGCGTAGATTCAAAAGTTGACGCTTTAGGTCCCTTTAATGCGCAAACTTGCGCATATCATCATTTAATAGCATCGAAGCCTCGTCTAATCCATATTAGGCATTCTTGAGAGTATTATTAAACATCACGATGCTTCGGGTTCGCTAAAAGGTCATTCAGAGGTATAATTAAACATATTGACACTTTTAGTCCCTCTAACTTGCAAGGTTGCGCGTAACTTTACTTATAGGCATAAAACCTTAGACGGCCAATAATTGGCATTCCCGAGAGTATAATCAAATATCATGAAGCTCCTGGTTTGTTAAAAGGTCACTCAGAGGTAAGAATTAACGTGTTGACGCTTTTAACCCTTTATTGCGCAAACTTTCAATTAATTACGCAAACGGCTACACTCGATCGTCAAGTGGTTCATTTGTGAATATAAATATCGTGAGAGGTTATTTAGAAAGTTATTTTAGGTATGCTAACACTTCCAGTACTTTCATAATCAAGGTTTTTCGATTTTTCGAAAAATTAGTCCCTTAAATTCAATGTTTGACTTCATTAGGGTTTATTACACGTGTCAATACATCGTTTGGCGTGATTTTACGAGGTGTTACATTACTCCAACGTTTTTGAGGCCAAAAGGCATCTTTTGGTAACAAAAGACCCCTTTTTCCGTGTGAAAGGAGGTCTTTTCTTCATCTTCTTCCTTCATGAGGATTTGATGGTAACCCTTGTAAGCGTCAAGAAAACAGTTGAACTGGTAGCCAGTGAGGGAGTCAACCTTGAGATCAATTTCGGGCAATGGGTAACAATCTTTGGGACACGCCTTGTTAAGATCCTTGAAGTCTATGCACATTCTCCAAGAGTTGTCCGGCTTTGGAACCATGACCGGGTTTACAACCCAGGATTGATACTTGACTTCTCGGAGAATGCCGGCTGATACAAGCTTTTCGACCTCTTGGCATGCAGCCAAGCTTCTTTCGGGTGCTAAACTTCGCTTCTTTTGGACAACAGGCTTGACATCGGGTGGTATTTTCAACTCATGTTCAGCAATGCTTCGAGGGATGCCTGTCATATCTTCTGGGCACCAAGAAAAGACATCACTGTAATGTGTCAACAAATTTTCAAGATATGAGAGAGTTTCTTGTGAAAGGCTTGGATTGACCCTTATCCTCTGCTCGCGGTACTTAGGGTTTATAATTAGCCTTTGCTTGTCTTCTTCACTTTTGTAACTTTCACCTTCAACCATGTAGGCCTCCTGAGTAGATTGAAGGGTTGCTATTCCCCTCTCGGTAGGAAATTTGACAGTGCCATGGCCAACATACACAGCTATATGGAATGCACACTGCCCCGGCCTTCCAATGATCACATCATAGTTTGAAGGTATATTGATAACCATAAAGGTGAGTGGTTGGACTCTCTCCTTCTGACCTTCGCTGAAACGAACATTAAGGGTCAGTTGCCCTAAAGGCTTAAGGGGTATGTCGGCAATACCTTTTATGGAGGTCCCGGAGGGTTGAAGCCTTGAACGTTCTTCATTGCTCAAACGGTTGAAGAACTTTTCAAACATGATTTCGGTGGCAACACCAGTGTCTATGTATGCTCTGCTTGTTTGTAATGTTCCCACAATAGCCTCAACCACAAGAGGGTTCCAAAGACGGTTTTTCTCCGTTGGAGGGAAGCAAACACACTAAAGCTCCCAAGCTTCCAACCGTTGCCTTTTGTGTGGAACCTTTCCATCAAAATCCACCATATTGACTTCCTTGCCCTTTCCTTCAGCCATTTTGTCTCTTACTCCCTTCACCAAGTGAGCAAGTTCCCCGGACTTAACGGCTTCCTCGATCCTTTTCTTAAGCTGGAAGCAATCATTGGTGTGGTGCCCCTTTTCTTCATGAAATTCACAGTATTGTGTGTAATTTTCGTTCTTCCTGCTTTTGGGGAGAGGCCTAGGAGGCCGAAAGTTTTGCTTAACTTCTTCTGTTACAAGGATTTCTTGAGGGGTCTTGGTAAGGGGTTTGAAACTTATGCCTTTCTCCCTGCTGGAAGGGTTCCGGCCTTCAGACCTTCGTTGCTCTGAACCCTTTTGTCGTCTGTCATAGGAGTTAAAGTTCCGCCTTTTTCTAGCTGGGCTGTTGCCTCGCCAGCTGGATCCTCTTTTCCTTTGCTCTTTAATGTCTACTGCCTCCTCTCCCCGGATGTGGGCTTCAGCCCTTTCGAGAGCTTCTTCCAAGGTCTTGGGCAGGGATTTGTTGAAATATCTTGTATATTTCTATGAACTCTCGAAGGCTTTCTTCATCCCTTTGTTTTATCTGAAATATTACTGTAGCATCTTTAACGTATCGCCTCTGCTAGGAGAAATTGGCCAGGAACCCCTTGTTGAGGTCATCGAAGCTTCGAACGTTTCGAGCAGGTAAATCATTGAACCAGGTTCTGGCTGATCCGGCAAGGGTTTGCATGAACATTAAACAACATTCAGCATTTGACCATTTCTCAATTCTTGCAACACCAGTAAAGATCTGAAGATGGTCTTCAGGATCTTCAGTCCTATCATATGTCTTGATGTGGGACGACATTTTAATCTTCGTCTGAAAATCATAATCAGCTATTTGCTGTGAGAAGCATGAGAGGTTACCCGGCTTGTAAAGTTTGGCCAAATCTTCTTCAGCCCTTACACCGTGTTGTTGCTGTTATTGTTGTTCCCTTGAGTGGCTAGCACCTGATTAATAAAGTGCTGCCACAGGAAGTTGGCCATCATTTGGGGCATAAGGTTGAAGCCTTCAAGGCTTCCAGGTGCAACTGGGTAACTAACTCCCAAGGGAGTGCTCATAACAGCACTTCGTGCCAAGGGGAGTACGGACAAAGCTTGTTCCCATGAAGTTGTTGTTGAGTGTGGAAGACTCGTCACTGGAGACTGTAGGAGCTGGTCAAGGGTTAGCTCATGGCCCAAAGGAGCACTGTTTGTAGCTGGTTGGGATGAAAAGAGAGGAAATGTTGTAGGATTTGGCCTTGCGGACAAATATGGGTTAGGGCTTGGAGGAGGATTATTGGGACCAGCCTCATTCCTAGACACCAAAGGTTGTGAGTTTGCAAAAGGAGGGATGAGGGGTCCAGGAGATAGTGTTGGCTCTAGCTCGTCATAGTCTAAACGAATCCTCACTCCCTTGTCCCTTTCCCTACTCACATATTGGTTGAGGAGAGACCTCAACTCAAGGAAATTGTTGGCGACCCCCTCAGGGGTAAGTTCAACATGTGATGGGGGTGCCAGAGACACCGACATTAGGGGAAGGGACCCCTGATCTGGATGGAGTTGGAGTGCTGAAAGTGAGAAACTCGGGAGTGCTTCCCGGTGTCGAGAAAGAAGTTGATATGGCCACATGAGCTTGGCTAGTACTTGGGGTAGATGTGTTTGGAACCTGATTCACTTCTCCCGGGGATCCACTTTCTGACATGGTAGTTTCAAGAGAATGGAGCTACACTACTAGGTCTTTTTTGAAGAAAGTTAGTGGCGTGGCCCCACGGTGGGCGCCAACTTGTTGATGCAACAAATAATAGACCAAGGATAGTAGCTGGGTTGGTTAGGCAAAAGGGTTGAAGGGTTCAACTTTGCCTAACGCAGGTCGTGGGGTCCCCCACGTTTGCAAGACGTGGAGAGAGGTTCACTAGTTAAATTTTGTTGTTTGCTCGAAATCCTCCATTGAAGTGTGTTCAGTTTCGGGTGTATGAGCAAATGGAATGTGTGTGTTGAACGTGAAAGAAAGTGACTTGCATGAAGCAAGTACTCAAGAACAATGATCAGAGATTTCAGGAATCAGAGCTGATCTTAGAATGTCCTCTACACTTAATGAAGTGTCCCATTTATAGGGAAAGCATTAGCTCAAAGAGGAAGCTGTTGACTAGTGAATCTGCTTGCAGTGGGGGACTTACCCTTTTTGGGGTAGAAGCCTTTTGGCATGCGGATAAAAGGCTGTGCTCTGTGGACTCGTGCTACTTTTGTGGCTGGGGAGTTTGGTGAAGCAATCAGAGATGTGACCCTCTACTGTTCACGTACTGTTTTATCCAAACTCCCGGGTTTCTCAACCTTCGAACCTTTTAACCTTTTGAGCATTCATGTATTTAAGTCATTTTATTTGGTCTTGAGCTACCCCCGTCATCAATTAAGGTTATCCATTTTGCTACAGAGTGTATAGTGTTGTTAGATCTCTTCGTATTCCTTTTTCTTCATAGAACTTTTGAATTCATTTGAAATGAACTCTCCTTTTCGATCCGTTCTTAAAAGCTTTAATCATTAAACCCGTTTATGTTTCAAATTTTTCCTTGAGCAACTTTAACTTGGTATATGATGTATACCCAACACATTTGACTAAGATCATCGGTAAAAAGAAGAAACAATTTGTTACCTCGTAATGATTGAGTAGAAATTGGCCCACATGCAGCAGCGTGGACAAGGTCCAAAATCCGAGTTGTTCTCAAGGCAAGTTGAGGCATTGGAAGTAGTGATTGTTACACTAGTACACAACCTTCACAAACATTCCAATTAAAAGTTTTTTTTTTTTTTTTTTGAAAGGCAAACAAAACTGCATATAAAATAGAACTTCAACCAGCTAGGAGCTGGCAAGAAACACATACAACCCGAAAGAAAACAACCCTAGCAAACCAAGGAAAACTATACTAAACAGAGAAACTTTTCCATTTGTCCCATGTCAGCTCGTTCCTTCGCGACCGATGCTTAACCCATGCACCAATTCTTTGGTACTATGACTTTGCAAACTAAACTCCTCTTGTTACAATGACCATACCATAAGTGTTATATGAAAGTCTCATTACTAATGGTCAAAAATCCAATGGCATTAGTACCTGCAACATCAAGGGCAAATGTATTGTTACATGGCATGTTAATTATGCATAGGACCTCGTCGATCTTCTTATTGGTAATGGTGCACACACCGTCATCAAATAAAATCTTATGACCGATTGTCATCAATTGTCCCTCGCTCAAAATATTAAAACTAAGCTTTGGAGCATATTGGACGTTACTTAAAGTTGTATGCTTTTCTAGAAACAACTTCAATTCTAAGCTTTCCGTTATCTTCCACATGAATCTATTTTCCATTGCCCATACATACCTTTACTTTTCTTCAAAGATCAATATCATCGCTAAACAAGGCTCACTGCCATGTCATGTGGCTCGAACAACCACTATCTAAGAACCAAATATCCTTCGTTGTGTTTTTGGCCTCATCACTAGCGATGAATGCATTATAATCTTCACTTTCGTTGTCATTACGTGTACGTGCCAAAAACAGCTTACCATCTTCATCACCAGCCTCTCCTTCCACACAACATTTTCATGAGGTTCGTTCCGTCAATCCATGGTTATATGGCCGACTTTATTGCAATTAAAACATATAATACTTCTTTTACCTCGTCCAAAACGCCTGCCTCGACCTCGTCCATGACTCTAGAAGGATGCTCGACCTCAGCAACATGCAAACAAACTGGTACTTTCTTCTTCCTTGACATGAAGCACTTGTTCTTCAAGCGGAGTATAAACACCTCAATTAACCCTTGCTTCATGAGATTGCAAAGAACCCATTGATTGATCATATGAAAGCCTTCTCAGATCTTTGGATGCTTCAATTGCAGCAAAAACATGATCCTACTTAACTTGTAACTTCGAAGAACCTTTTCTAGATCAATCGGATCCATTATCGCCTCTCCATAAGCCAGTTTTTGGTTCATGATAGCCACCGGCTTTTCCTCCTTCATTTGGATTGTTTCAAACTCCCTTCACAGTTCATGTAGCTTAACCATTGAACCTTAGAATCACCTTGATATTCGTTTTGTAGGAGTGTCTGGGCTTGTTTGGACGTACAGGCTCCTACAATTTAAGATAAGATCTTGTCATGCATAGCAAACTGAATCAATGACAAAGCCTTCACATCTTTCTTTCGGTTGTGTCGTAGTCTTACACAATCTTCGTTAGACTCATTATCTCCTATTCGCATGAATTCCCCACGGTCTTTGGAAACAAAAAGAGTTTTCATACAAATCTTCGAAAATTCATATGCATCTCCTTTAAAGTCTGGAAGATGCATAGAGAGAGTAAGAACGTCGTTAGAAGCCATTTAAAACAAGAGTCAGAAAGATCAAACACTTAATAAAAACTTATGGTTGGAGCACACACAAGAACCTGTAAACAATTACTTTTGGAACCTGGTATGCTCTGATACCGGTTTGTTGGATCAGATTAGAGAATAATGCAATGTTTATCGAAATACTGGATAGTAATTTAGTACTGAAAGGCCTTTAAATAGACAACATACAAACAGAAAGAAATGATGTCCAGTTGAAGGTCGAGGGTGCTGGTCCGCATTCTTGGACTTAATTGGTCTGTTCGGTTTGAGGTGGGACCCAATTGAGAAAGAAATTATTCTTAAAATTTTAAAATGTAAAAGCATCCACAGTATGGGTGTTTTTGGTGAATGTTTATATTTGCCACATGTTATTTGCCCTAACAATAAATTTGTTTCTCTTTCTTGCCCTACAAACAATACAAAAAACATCAATTTTTTTTTCATCTATTCTCTCTCCTAATCACACTCACATGTATGTTTTTTCATGTTTTTAGGCCATCCGTAGTCATAAAGCCCTTTGTGGGGCGTTATGCGACACGTGTCGTGCCACGTCACACAGGGGCGTTATATCACTAGAGCCCGTAGACATAAAGCCCCTACCCATCAATACCTAATTATTAATTTTCGTTTTTATTAATTAATTATAAAAACCTTGCTTTATTTTGATTGGTCCAAACTTTGAAAACAACCCCCATCACCGGCGTTATATATATGGCGCCACCCTACTTTTTTTGTCTCATAAAGCCCCTCGTAGTGGTGTTTGGGGGCTTTATAGAGGCTTTATGAGGGCATATAACGCCCCACTACACATGCTCGTATAGAAGAACAAAATACCTACCCATCTCCTCCACCTCAACACACTCTCTCATCCATATCACCAAAATACCATGGGTATATGTTTGCGTTCCAAGACACAAGCAATTTTAATTGATGGGTTAGATTTATTTCTTTCTTTTGGGCCAGCAGATTCTTTTAAAGAAGTTAGAGTTAATTACATAAACGGGTCCTGTGGTTTATACTTAATTTCGTATTTGTGTACTAACTTTTTATTTTAACAGATTTAGGTTCTATGGTTTCAATTTTGTAACACCTTTGGGTACTAACACCAAAATTAGTTAATTAATGACTAAAATACCCTTGCATTTTTTTAAGTTTATCAATGTAACACATTTGGGTACTAACACCTAATTTTATTTAAGTTTAAATCAATTTTACAAAATCTATTTATTTTTTATTTTCATTATTTTATTATATCTCTTAATTAACATAAAGTCTATTTACTTTTTTTTTATTTTCATATTTTTATTAAATTTCTTATTTAACGTAAAATCTACTTGTTACACCAGTATTTTTTTAAATAGATTTTTTAAATAAAATCTACTAGCTATATAGTTTTATGTAAATTAAATTTCTTACTAGTTTTAAATAATGTAAACCTTACTCGTTTTGAATTTTGGATATATATGATTGATAATAATAATAATAATAATAATAATAATAATAATAATAATAATAATAATAATAATAATAATAAAAATAATAATAATAATAATAAATATCTTTCATGTAAAAAAAAATTAAGCCATTTTTAACTCGTTTTTTGTTCATTTACATTTTACTATTTTAGAAAGATATTTAATTTACATAAAATCTACTAGTTGCACCAGTAAAATCTACTAGCTATATAGTGTTATATAAATTAAATATCTATTTTACAAAAAAAAAAACGAGTTAAAAAAAGGCTTAAATTTTTTTAGTTTTATCTAAAATACCTAGCTACATAGTTTTATCTAAAATACCTAGCAATATAGTTTTATGTAAATTAAATATCTTTTTAAAATAGTAAAATGTAAATGAAAAAAAAAATGAGTTAAAAAAGGCTTAAATTTTTTTACATGAAAGATATTTATTATTATCAATCATTTCAATCCAAAATGGAAAACGAAAATTTAATTTACATAAAACTATATAGCTAGTAGATTTTATTTAAAAATCTATTTAAAAAAGTACTGGTGTAACAAGTAGATTTTATGTTAAATAAGAAATTTAATAAAAATATGAAAATAAAAAAATAAATAGAGTTTTTGTTAATTAAGAGATATAATAAAATAATGAAAATAAAAAAATAATGAAAATAAAAAAAATAAATAGATTTTGTAAAATTGATTTAAACTTAAATAAAATTAGGTGTTAGTACCCAAATGTGTTACATTGATAAACTTAAAAAAATGAAAGGGTATTTTAGTCATTAATTAACTAATTTTGGTGTTAGTACCCAAATGTGTTACAAAATTGAAACCATAGAACCTAAACCTGTTAAAAAAAGAAGTTAGTACCCAAAGGCGAAATTATGTATAAACCACAGGACCCATTTGTGTAATTAACTCAAGAAGTTAATACTGGGCCATTAAAAGAATTTAACAGTGATCGATAGAATACAGTTAAAGTGAAAACTGTTGGATAATCTTGATGGGTCAAGTTGGGTTACGGGTCGAGAATCGGTCAGAAAATGGGCAATCCAGCAGCAAACGGATCACAGGTTTAGAATGAGTCTTGTGTTGACTAAGTTTGTTCGAGATAGATATCATGGAGAAGTGTACGTTGGGAGTTGTTGCTACAAAACAGGAGTTCGTGGGTTTTATGCATGTGGCTTTATTTGTATCTTTAATTATAAATAGGGAGTAGCATAAGGTTTTTATTTGTATCCTTTGTTTATTGAATATAAAGAGTTTCATTAACATATTTACGTGAGTGTGTCTTGTGTGAGGTGATTGGGGCCTGAACCAACATTTGGTATCAGAGCGAGATCGAAACGAGGGGCGTTTGAGAGTGTGGGTTTGAGAGTCGTCTTTCGGGTGAAGACGGTGGAGCCGTTTTGAGAGTCGATTCCGAGAGGAGGGGAGCAGCCCCCTAAATAGCGATGTAAGAAGTTAGAGAGATCGAGATAGTAGTAGGTTCTTCGTGAGCCGAGAAGACGAGGAGAAGTTCTGAGTGAACCGCGCGGAGACAATGAAGAAGACGATCTTAGTGATCGAATAAGGGTTCTGTGTGAGCCGTAAGAAGCATTCTGTGTGAACAAGATGCCAAGAGAAGAAGGGTTCTATGTGAACAAACATAAGAGACGAATATGTGTGATTCAAGATGAATCAGAAGAAGAGACATGAGAAAAGCATGTCGTGATCAGGCTTATGTGTACCGGATCAAAATTGAAGTTGAGTCGAAGGGATGATCTATGTGATCTAAAGAATGTCCGTGGTATAATTCTTTTTTGAATGAACCCGGTTCATATATATGTATATATTTATTTACTACAAAGATTAGTCAAAACACTTTTGACAAAAATGTATGCATACATATATGTTAGGTAAATAAACTTTAACTATTAAAAATGTATATGTACATTTTTTGGCAACGGAAGCATAAGTAACAATATATAAAATATGAACACTTTTATACCAAGGGATATCCGCAATGGAACAAGATCACCAACATGCAAATACGAAATAAAACACCAACCATAGGAAGCTTAGATATACCTTTGGTTATTAAATAACCGGTTGAGACACCGAGGTTCAAGGAACAAGTGCTAGTGATACGAACCAACGAGATGCGAGTGCGAACCCGTGTACCGGCGGCGGCGTTGTAGCGGCGGCTGACGGTGAGAGACGGTGAGGCGGTGGCTGGCGGCCGGTTATGGGTTTTCTTTTGAGAGTGGTTTTTTTTTCCTTTTACAACAACAACCTCATACAAGACGCAAGTACCCATTTAAATAGTGGATGGACGTCTATGCATGTTTGCCAAGTGGCGGACATGCATAGTGCATGTGATGTAATTGGCCAATGTTCTTGGTGCGTGATAAGTGGCGATGCAAGAGTGCATGCGCGACAAGTGGCGTAGCACGGATGCATGCATGACAAGTGGCGAGAGGAGTGTTCTTGTCTCACCCAGTCCATGTACCCGTACTCAGTTTAATACCCTGGTATCGTTCGTAATTACCAATTAAATTAGTTAAGTGGATTTTAGTTCGTTGCCCACGGTGTACCTTTTACGGGTCAAGTCCCTATCGGCAGCGTTGACTTATCGAATAGGACATAAATATCCAACAACTCCCACATGGACGGTCTCTAATAAGATCTCAACGCAGACGGCCAGCGGTGCTCTAGCTACACACAGCTGCCTCTAACAGGTCATGGCACTTTAAAGTCACTAACCAAGGTATCTTTCCTTTAGCAACGGCTTGCTACTTGAAGACAATAGACTTATGGCAATCGTTGTCATCTATCCTTTCTATTAAAGACATCAAATGAGCAATGAGACATGGATCAGATTCAATCTCATATGGCGTTCAATCATTATCGTTCTCGTCCAAGAATCAAAGTGGTTCAATCAAACACACAGTAAGTTTGGGTAAGGCCTTACACTTCACTAGTTTGAATCAACGAGGGCGCCCCAACGTCTAGTTGTTACATATAATGTAAGAGTACAAATTTCCATCTTGACTACATACAACTCCCACTAAACTTCAGAGCTACTCCCAACCAATGCCTTTATGACTGGTAGTTATGCGACAACGGTTGACATTGATCAAAGAATAGTCATTAGTAAACGAAAGTTTTAGTATGTATCTCAGGTCAGAGGATACTAAATGAGTACGCCTAAATCAAAAACATCTTATGACTAAGATCCATGAAGATGATTTGATGCGAGCTACATCCAGCGTCATTCACAATATGGCCTGTGACTTTGGAAGTCAACCACTTGAGTCCAAAATCAGAATAATCTTAATTCAGAGTCGTTCCCACGAGTCTGACCGACTATAGATAATTTAGAATACAAGATTCATGGATTAAACGTATCAAATTTGAACACAGTTGTAGGATTCAAAAATTGCATTTAACTAGTAAATCAAAATGAATGCAAGAGTACAATTGTTTGTTGTTCGTACATCCAAATACTAAATCAAAACATATCACTAGCTAATGTAAGCCCAATAGCGTCCATGTGACGGTCATGTCTTTCTTGAGTCATTGGCTTAATAAACGGGTCAGTTAGGTTTTGATCTGTGTCAATTTTGCTTATAACGATGTGTTGGTGCATCTAGTGTCTGTTAACTTCGTCTTAATCGAGTTTTATGTCTAGATAGGATAATCGAGCATACAACAGGGTTGAAATTAGGGTTTTATGTATAAAAGTGGGTAATTCAGCTTGAAAGTGTCTATGAGCATTTCAAGCGAAATCATGAAGTTAATTCCGCTTGAAATGAACATTGACATGTTCAAGCGAAATTACTTATTCCGCTTGAAACAGTCATGTCATATTCAAGAGAAATCCCCACATTTATATATAACCATGTTGTTGTGTCATTTGAAACAGAATCAGGTCATATGTTCCGAGTCGAGGTGTTGTCCGTTTGTCATTTGAACGTGTAATAACTCAGGAAATCAGTAATAGATAAAGATTAGAAAGGAACAAGCTGTGTTAACATCTTTTACATTGATTTCGCCTTTGTACTTGATGATGAACTGCTCATACTGACTATTTAGGGTCACACGACGATCCAACAAGTGGTACCAGAGCACAGGACAATGAGTTCATACCAATTCAGCTTGATTTTACCGGATTCTCTCACTTCTACCCTTTCTTTTCTGATTTGAAAAAAATTTAACGGTCAAAATGGATTAAAACTCTCACATATCAAGCGAAACATAGTTCTAACTAATCCTTGAAAGAATTGGACCTTAATTCGAACAAATTCGGACTAAATGGATTAATTCCGCTTGAAAAACTGTTCGAACATGTTGATGTCATACTAATTCCGCTTGAAATAGTATGTGTGATTTCAAACGAAATTAGTCTTTCTGGTTGATTCCGCTTGAAAATTCAAGCGAAATAAGTGATTTCGCTTCAAAGTTACTGATTCCGCTTGAAACTGCCATTGATTTCAAACGAAATCAGATTCCGCTTGAGAGTTCAAACAAAATTAGCTATTTCGCTTGAAAGCTAATTCCGTTTGAAGTAGTATTCCGCTTGAAAAGCTATCTCACTTAAAAGCTGATTTCGCTTGAAGCTATTTCGCTTCAACTGATTCCGCTTGAAGTTGTTGTTTTCAAAATTTCAAAAATTTTCTAAGTGTTTGTTGATTGTTTCAGGTACTTGGAAATGGATGATCCGTTCATGAATCCATTTTGTGATGTGTTTGCTTATACCGGTGGTTTTGGAGATGATACAAAGACAAATACGAGAGACACCACATCAACATCAAATCCAAAGAAGATTCTTTCCGATGCGATGAGTGTAGAAAGTGCTTACGGTACATACAACAAGCCTCCTAAACTATTGGTGATCGAAGATTACAACCGGTGGGCTACGAGATTTGAGGAGTGGCTTAAAGCATTTGCATACCAAAGCTAGAAAAGTTTAAAGAATGGTTACAATTCGGGAGATCATGTTGGTGAAAGTTTGACACATACTGATGATATTGAAAGATAGGTTGCTGAACAAAAATGCATAGCGTTGATTCATCAATCAGTTAGAGATGATATAATTTCGTTGATCGAGTATACAAATTCAACAGATCTTTGGGAAAAGTTGAAAGTTAAATGTGTAGGTAGTGCTGAAATAGTGAAAAACAAAAAGAAACTATTACGTAAAGAGTTTGATTTATTTGGTTGTATGAAGAATGAATCTGTTTGTAAAATGATCGAGAGATTTGGGCATCTGAAGATGGAGCTAGCAAGACACAAAATCACATACACTCAAGAGGAGTTGGTCGACAAATTGTTTGATTCATTGCCGAATGAGCAAGATTGGCAAAACTTTGCCTTGATGTTGAAGAATACAATCAAGTCCAAAGATTTGATAGTGGATCTGCATATCGAAAGACTAGAAAGCCGTGAGTTGGAAATCAATAAATCTAAAGTCAACAACTCAGCTTATCAGCAGAATGTGGAGCTGTATTATAGAGGAAATCTTCCAAAGACTGGGTCTCCAATTTTCTGCAAAAAGCTCAGATACTGTAAATCATGAAACTCCTCACAGTGGTTTTCACAATGGATCTTCATCAACAGCTTCAAACCAATCTGCATCTAAGAATTTATTCTAGTATAACATTGTTGTGGATCTGAAAAACGCTCAAAACTTTAGTGAAGAGTCAGCAACACAGCAGATGGTATTCTTAGTGTCTGTGCTTAAATCGTACGAGAGCCTCGTGGCAGGCAAGATTGGAAACACCAACCTGACAAAAGAAGACTATGATCAAATAGATCCGGAAGAGATGGAACTGATCGATATCAGGTGGTGTATGGCCAATGCTGTTTAACGGGCACAGTGTTTCATGGAGATTACAGGAAGAAAGTCTATTGGTGGACCATCTACCAAGTTAGGCTTTGACAAGTCGAAAGTCACATGCTTCAAGTGTAAACAGAAAGGTCATTTTAAAAGAGAGTGCCGAAATGCTTATGCTGACGATTCTGAAAATCCATTCAAAGAAGATTATTACAAGAGATCGATTTATCATCAGAATAAATCAGAATCACCAAGGATGAAGCAGCTTGAGGATACCCCCAAGGAAAAATCCATAGCTCTCGCTGTGATTCATGACGACGAAGGATATGATTGGAGTGATATACTGCCTGAGGAAGATGCAGTAGGTTATGCGTTTGTGGCAACAACAGAAATTAAACCTTTCAGAGACACCAGAACAGCAGCAGAAAAATCAAATGATAGACTACAGAGAGCTCAATACAAGATGATCAGACTTTCAGAGAGCTCAATACAAGATGATCAGACTTTCTCGTGTATACAATGAAGCTAAGAGAGCAAAAAGATGGGATGCGGATAGAGAATGTTACCTTGATCCTGAAGGAAACATTGCTATTGATCTAAAGACTGTTAGTCTTGAAGCTTTCGCTGAGGAATTTGCTGAACTAGAAGAGTCTCAACAGAGAAAATGGTGGGGAGGTGGTGAAGAGAAAGAGAAGGAAAAGGAGCAGGAACAAAAGCCAAAGAAGATCAATGAAGGGATCATTGATACGTCATAGGAGTTGAAAGCTAAAACCGTGGGAAAGATGGCTGACAAGGTGCTGGCTACCAAGGCACTTAAGGTAGACTCTAAGTCTGTATCTGAGTCTAAAAGCCAGGTCAGTTCAAATGCGTCATCAAGTGAGTCAGGTAAGAAAGTCAAAGGTGATAGTGACTGCAAAAATTGCATGAAAAACTGCAAAGTTTGTAGTACACTCGCTTACCTAAATGATACAAAGGTTAATGATCTGACAAAAAGAGTCAGAAAGGTTGAAGATCAGATTCTTGACCGTGACAAAAGGCTTAAATTTTCAAATGATCAAGTCAAAAAATTAACTGAGAAAATTGACAACGATAAAATTGAAGAAGAAAGAATTAGGAAACAAAACGAGAAACTAATTCATGAAAATCGTCAACTCTCAGAAAATTTTAACAAGTTAAAACAAACGATTCAAGATTCTAATGAACGAAACAGTAAAACAAGAAAAGAAAATGAACATTTAACTGGAGTTCTTAGACACAAAGAAGAATAAATCAACAAGCAACTGGATGAGATTGCTAAGTTGAAGCTTCAATTTGAAGAAGCTAAGATGGAGAATGAGCGCATCAATCTAAAATTAACCAGTTACAACTCCGTAAGCTTTGTTTTGCAACACATTGTTCCCAAACCTATCGGGAAAAACAAAGCAGGCGAAGATGTATTCTCTGATGGAACAGGGGTGGGGTATCATCAAGTTCCACCACCAGTTTTAAACAATTATTCAAAGAAACAATCAGGGCTGGTTAATGATGAGGATGATAATGAAGTGAAACTTCCGGACACGATTGATGTCACGTTCACTTCATCTTCCAATGAGAATGTTTTAAAATGAAGTTGTGAAAAGTGTGGTTGAGAATGTTTTAAACTCTGAAAGTGACACTACTGAGGAAGATGAATGTTTCTTGGACAAATATATTCCGAAATCAAAGTCCAAAAACAACTTAAATGAAGAACCTAATCTTGTCATGTATAAGATGATGGGATCGGATAAGTTGTATTCGGATTCTGATTTTCCCCTGGAGAATGTAAATGTTGCTAAATTGACAAACGTGTTCAAATTGATTGAAGTTGATTTGTCTGAAGTGAAAAGCTTAAATCAAACAAAAAGGCAAATGAATTTTGAAAAAGAAAAAGTTTACTACAAGAAACCTGTTGTTCCACCATGGTTTTATAACAACAATCGAAACAAATAGTCGGGTGGTTATCAGGGTGGTAAGACTTATCAGAAAAAGAATGTTCAAAACAAAAGGTTCGTTGAGAAGAAAGTGTTTGTGACAAGTTCAAGTTCACTTTCTGATGAGGAATCCAAAATCTTTTCGAAATCAAACAAAGAGTTCTTTGAAAAGAAGGCCTCACAGCCTCAGTCTGAAGGCACAAGTCGAGTAGTTGACACTCGAACATGCTTCAAATGTAATCATGTTACACATTGCATGAAAGTGTACCAACTTGAAGCCTAAGACTGAAGTTGTTGAGTTTCAAAAGAAGAAAGTGGGTGGAAAAGGAAAAGTTCCATTGGTTGTTGAGAAAAAGGTTTTGAAAAAATAAAACATCAAAGTCAAAATTGAACCTGTTAAGAATTTGGGAACTAAAAATGACAAATTTTACAAACGGGTTGCGTCACCTCAACAAACATGGAAGCCAAAAGTGGTTGAAAAGAAAGCAAGTGTTTCAAAACCAAAGGTTTCTGAGACTGAAAAACAATCATCTTCTACCACACCGGTGAAGATGAATGTTCCGTTGGATTTTTATGAGAAACTTGAGAAAGAAATGCAAAATTCTGAGAAGAAAGATGTTCAAAAGAAAGACCAACCATCTGGTCAACCTAAGAAAGATGAGTTCTTTTTATACAAAAAGGTTGACGTTAGGTTTGAAGAAAGCTTGAAGATGAATGATAAAAATTTTCCACCTTTCATCATCAAAAGAACTGTCATTGATGTCCAGCTACCTGAGTCAAAAGAGGCTTGGGTGACACCAAAATCTAACTAAGTGTTTTTGAATTGTGCAGGAGCTTCCGAGATATGTTTCAAGATGGATTATGGATAGTGGAGCTTCTCGGCATATGACAGGGAAGACAACTTTGCTGTATGATGTTAGAAATTTCAATGGAGGTTATGTAGGCTTTGCTGGTAATCAAGGAGGTAGAATAGTTGGTGAAGGAACGTTATCCAATGGGATTGTAACGTTTGAGAGAGTGAATTACATTGCTGAGCTTGAGAATAATCTGCTGAGTATCTCGCAGATCTGTGATAGGATGTATACTACGCACTTCACAAACAAAGAATGTTTGATCTTGAAACCAGGGTTTGTTATCCCTGAAGAATGGATTATCATGAGGGCACCAAGAGTCAATGATCAGTACGTGTTGGATATGAGTGTAGCAACTACAACCGTGGTTCAGGCTCATTGTTTTGTGTCTAGAGCAACGGAGAAAGAATCACAGTTGTGGCACCGTAAGATGGGGCATATACATCTGAGGAAAATGAATCATCTGGTGCACAATGATTTAGTTATGGGTGTTCACATTAAAGGTTTTCATCTGGAAGGGGAGTGCATTAGCTGCGTCAAAGGAAAGCAGAAGAAAAAGTCACACCCTCAAAAGAAAGTGGATTTAGTCTCAAGACCTTTAGAGAGACTTCATATGGACTTGTTTGGTCCAAGTATTACTGGGGATCTCTACTGTCTTGTAGTTACTAATG